>NC_056741.1:658767573-659080073 GCF_019279795.1 Protopterus annectens | reverse complement strand
AATATCCTGATGCATACTTTTCTTATAGTGAGAGAAATGGGACCCTAAGGTTTTGCCCCGCCTGAAGGAAAATGAGCATTTGTCCCCCAAAAGGTCACCCAATTGTTCATTAGCCTTCAAAGTATTCCAATGTTTGTCAATAAAATGAGTAAGAAAGGCTGTATTTCTGCCAAATGTAGTGACCATTCTCAAGGTATCCTTATTCTCCTTCCTGGGTGTATGTTTGTATTCTAATAAGGTACCCCTGGATTGGTTGTTGGCCCATTGCATGGCCAAGTTCACATTCTGTGTACCATATCCCCTAGCTAAAAATCTGTTGGCTAAATCCTGATGGGGTTATGTCAAATCCTGCTGTGAAGAACAGATTTTCCTCAAACACAAAAACTAAGATTTCGGAATATTATTAATGGCTTGTTTGGGATGGAGACTGGAGGCATGTAACAGGCTGTTATATTGTGGATATTTTTGATAAACAGTAGTGCGTAATGTATTATCTGGTTGACGCTGTAAATTAACATCCAAAAAGTGAATCTCATTTTTATGAAAACTCACTGTAAACTCAGTCCCCCATTTATTTCCATTGAGGTATTCAATTAATTCCTCCAAATAATCACTGCCTCCTTTCCATATAAGCCAACAGTCATCCAAAAAATGTCTCCATATGTCAATCTCTGGCAAATACAGGTTATGCGACTCATTATATATGATGTGTTCCTCAACATATCCCATATATAAATCAGCATATATTGGGGCAAAAGATGCCCCCATTGCTCTACCTTGTATTTGCCAGTAACACTCATGTTTAAAATAGAAGACGTTTTTGGTAAGGACATGCTCGGCCATGCAAATGAGCAATGTGTTGAAACTTGGACTGTAGATATTGGCCTTATTTAGCCAAAATTCTAATGCTGTTAATCCTGCCCAGTGTGGAATGCTGGTGTAAAGTGATTTAACATCCAGGGTGTACATCAACCAGTGGGGTTCTAATTCAGACTCAGATACAATTTGTAGAAATTCAGTTGTGTCCTTTAACTTGGCTCTAACATGTGACAATAGCGGTTGCAAATATTCCATCAAAAATGCTGATAATGGCTCCGTAAGGGAGCCTATGCCTGAAACAATAGGTCTACCTAGTGGCATACTCAAAGATTTGTGAATTTTGGGCAATAGATAAATATATTGTTTGCCCAAATCTTTTACCACTAATTGCTGTCTAGTTTTATCACTGATAATTCCCTGATCTACCTCTTCCTGCAGAAAGTTGTCAATCTCTTATTTGAAATTCAGAGTGGGGTCAGTGGGCATGTTCATGTAATGCTGAAGGTTTGACAATTGTCTACTTCCCTCAGCCCAGTAATAACTGGAGTCCATGACTACCACTGCCCCACCCTTGTCCACTGGTAGGATGGAAATATCAGTGTTGGCCCTAAAATCAGTAAGAGCTTTTTGTTCTGCCATTGTTAGATTATGTCTGATAATCTGTGAAGAACTTGAATGGTAATGCAAATTTTTGATAACTGCCTGTTGGAAAATGGCCACATGTTTGTCCATGGGTGGACTAAAATTGGATTTGTAGAATCTAAATTCAGTTGATCCCTGAGAATGGTCCTGTTGGCCAAAATGCAATTTCAAATTAAGCTTCCTGCAAAATTACAGTATATCAGAGACAAAAATGCTTTCATCCACAAAAAAACCTGGGATAAAACCAAGACTTTTATTCATCAGTGATTCCTCTTCAGATGATAAAACATATTTGGAAATATTGTGCACATTTGAACACTCTACATTTATTTCACTATTGATTTAAAAAGATCCTCTATCATTTTTACCCCTGTGCTTATGCCCCCCCCCCCGTGCCTCCTACCCCTAAAGGGTATTCTCAACTCCGACCCCTCTTGTAATCAGGGGAATCACTAATGTATGTGGATTCAGTGTCAGTATTGGAGGAGTCTTCCCCCGGAGTTGTGGTGTGTGGTCTGCCTTTTTTCAATATGGATCTGGGTATTTTTTTGATTATCTGAGTGGTGTTTTTTGTTCCATCAGCAAATATAACACTTCTCTGTGACTCAAATGGCCTACCCTCTCATAATCTTCCATATCTCTGGAAAACTTGTGTAACTTTTTATCTTTCAAATGATTTTCAAAGGTAATCAATTCCTTTGAGAGTCTGCTAAGATTAGCCTTAAAATTTGTTTGTTCTTCATGTTTTTTTCAACTCTTCACATATTTTTTGTACATCACATATGTTGACCTCAATTGTTCTTTCATAATAAGATGCTAAAACATTAACAAAGGACATGAACGCCTGTTGCTGTGCCATGTTCCAGTCCCTTAATAGTATGTCATCAGGCTTACTAACTAATGGCTGTAATTTAGTCCTTAAACCCCTCGGGGTAATATTTTGATTTTGATATGTTTTAAAAAGCTTTAGGTGCCAAATGTTAGTGCATAAAGTTTTGACCTTATTGCCAAGCTGAGTGAAGAGCAAATTACAACCAACTGGATCAATCTGGCTGTTCTCCTTTGTGCCCTCATCCGTAGGTTTAATTCCAAATACATGAATAACATCCTTATCTGCACAAAGGCCCTGAAGTAGTTTGTTAAGATCCATGACCATAAGTTGCTAATTTGCTTCAATCACCCTAAAGTCACTGATAGTCAACTGTGATGTGATACCACCAAAATGGAGCCTATAGGATGTCTCTTAAGCAGACTGTCAAGGATGCTGTAAGAATAGTCCCCCCTATATGTGAACCTGGCTTACTGGTACAAAATTATATTATACTGAATCCATTTGAGTCACAAACAAATATAAATGATTGCTGAAAGGATCAAAAAGACAGGACAAAGGTAAAAAAAAAACTGTCCTTAATTAACCAAAAAGACATATGGTAAATACACACAAAATATGCAAATCATCAATTCTGACCCAAAAAATATTTCATGTTGTGAGATCCACTTGTTAAATATAGTTATAAATGCCATCCGCTAAAAGGGATAAACGCACACATGTTCCCGGACAGATCTATATGCTTACTGTTGGCTGATCAATCCCCAAATGATGAAAAAGCCTTCTAACAAAAATAGAGTACCCAATTCTCTATTGTCAGTTATGTAATAATCAATCTTTGTAATAATCTTTCACAACACAAGATTGTTGCCCAAGAAATAAATAATCCACCAATTTGCAAAATGTCAACCTGCTATTAACTTGTGATAAAATATACAAAGGTCTGACCCTATACCTTGTTAACTCCAGTATAATATAGACTATTCACAATATCATTAATGATAATGTACAAACTGACTAGCTGGATAGATAGATGCTATGTGAAAACAAATGATGGTTTTATAATGGTTTCCTAAATTGCTTTACCTTGTCATATATAAGTCAAAAATGGTTAGAAAAATCATAATGTTCTGGTTTCCCCAAACAGTACAATCTGTGTTAGAATGTTAAGGCCAACAGAATATTAACTAGCATCCTGCAAAAACAGTATAGAGGATCATTCTGAACATGGAGATAACAGACATGAAAAAAAGTGAACCAACATGTACAGATAATAGACTGAATCCCTATGTGAGAAACAGAAAATGCCTATATTAAATATACGTCACTATATACAAAATGACCCCTAATCCATAAACCCGTAGAAAATGACTTTCACCAACAAGGCTACACAAAGTAAAAATGAGAAAATAGTCCAAAATGTTCCATTCTTCATCTGTATAACAACCTGACCAAATGATAATGCTTTCTCTAACAATTAGCAGTCTTATTGATATAAATACTTATGAAAAGTGAAATTAGGCCCTGATTTTCCCCACCCAAATGTGGGCTGAATGTTCATTTTCTCCTTATTCACAGAAGCACCATCTGTCTGAATAATACATATGTAACTAGATCAAAAAATGTATATACATAAGTGCAAACCATTTTTTGAACATTACCAAAGTGATTAGTCCCGGACCAAAATATACAACCAGTGCATCTGCGAACAAGCGCCAAATAAGCCGTTTTGGTTCTTAAAGTCAGCCCTGATTAATTGGAAGCCAGTACAAGTTGAATATACATTCTCCCTGTTTTCACGTAATCCTTCCTTGGTGCAAGCCCCTTAGACTGCAGTCTACTCAGGTGTCGCATATAAGCATAGAGTAATCCCATGTGCTGTCAATTCCTGAACATGTATCCAAATGAAAATGACCGCTGATCTAATAAACGCTAGTGAATCCACAAAACAATGCCAATTCCAACACGGCCCTTGTTTTTATTGCGAAAATCCAGCCAAGTGTTAGCCAAAAGGAAAGTGTGTCGCTTTAAGCAAACAAACGGCCATGATTAAAAAATAGGCCAACAACAATGCCCAAAGCCCCACAAAAGAAGGACGAACTTAAATTAGTCCAAAACACCGACCAAAAATGTAGTCCATGAATCACCATCTATAAGGAAGGCAAATGAAGCATTCCAAACTGAATATTAATGAACAGAAACTTAGCGTAGTAAAGACCCAATGACCACACTTAGTGCCTTGATGTTATAGAACACTGATTTGCAAAAACTGGTAAATCTGCATCCTTCCACTGCTACACAATGGTGAAATAAATCCTGTCTGTGATACAAAAAGAAAAGCCAACAGAAGCCATTTCGACTATCCTTGGTTTAGCCAAACAAGAAGATATAAAAGACAGGGTGCACATATGAATAAACAAAATGATGAAAGGAAAAAGTTCCAAACAACAGTGTGAGGAAACCTCATCTGCTGACACAGAATGCCACAAAATGGCTCCTGCTTCAACACTCCTCACACCAACAGCCAGATGAGTACATGTAGTCACAAAGAGGCAGGTTAGCAAGTCCAGTAGATGCACAAGCCAGGCAAACTATAACAAGACAAAAAAGAAAGCCAGCACCTTAGGAGCGTGAAGATTAATTGAGAAAACCAGACCGGTTTCAGCTTATTGCTTTCATCAGTGGTACATAACATGAAGCAGTATAACAACTGCAATATATACTCAGTATCATTAAAGACAAACAACATAATTTCCTGTCTAAGGAATATTTGGTCTGATACTAAATAATGAAAATGAAAAATAATTAATAAAAAAGACAATACAAGCAACAATAAATTATGTTCTTATTTTCTATTTTTTTTTTCTTTCTTCTTGGGACAAACCAAAGAATTTTTAATAGATTCATAAACAGTATCAAGACCCATTAAGAGAAAGGAAATAATAACAAAATCCTACAGTCTGTTATTTAATCCAGGTGGGAATAAACCCCCTAATCTGACAATCCATTTCCTTTCCTTCATGTTTGATATACCATGCCACCCTGTTTTGACAGATCTGTTGCCCGATGTTTTGTCTATGACTGTAAAAGTAAATTTGGCCATGTGATGAACCAGTGAATGTCTATATAGAGCATTGGTGGCCCTTGCATTCCTAATTGGCATAAAAATTCATGATATACAGCTGCCCAGTATTTTTACTAATGAAGGATTTGGTTTTACGCCAATTGCGGAAGGGATTGGGTTATATATTTGGCCACCTGCACTTGTCAAGCCTTTTATGTGGGGCAAACGTCTAGGCAATTCAGATGTCGAATGTCAGAGCATTTAGGAGACACAACAGAAGACAGTCGTAGCCAAGTCCAGTGATGTGCAGCAGTGCAGAAACATGTATAACACACAAATCCTGGACTGGCATACAGGCAGGTGTGGGCTGAAGTCAGGTTAAAACTAGCAAAACCCCCAGTTTGCATGCTCATACACTTAGTTAAGCAGAGCAGAGGTCTGTTGCTTCCCACTCAAAATTAATTGTTATATATAGATATGTCTACAGAAATGTTGAAATTCAGTATTTCAAAGCTATAAAGTCGAATCTTTAAAACAGAAAACTCAAGACGCATGAAATTCAAAATCTCGCACACCGGAGATTTTGAATTTTGTGCTACTACTGCACAAACACACACCATCTTTCCCACACACAAACACAAGCTCTCTACTACATACTGTGTCCCCCACACCCTCTTATTAAATATTCTAACTCTGAGGTTGTACTACACACAAATACACACACACCACCACACAAGCTACATTCTGCTCGCACACACACATCACAGCAACAAAACACACTAATACACACCACAGCCCCTACCCAAAACCCTTAACATACACACACACACACACACACACACACACACACACACACACACACACACACACACACACACACACACACTTACCTTGAATCCGTAACCACAGCGGGCCTCAGTAGAGCGAAATTCAAAACCTCCGGTATTCAAGGTTTTGAATTTCATGCTTCTGGGCTTTTGGTCTTTTCAAGATTCCACTTTATGGGCTTGAAATACTGAATTGCGACATTTCAGTATTTCGAGCTTCTAAAGTGAATTTATACATATATATATATATATATATATATATATATATATATATATATATATATATATACACATCTCTGACTTCTCCACCCATGCATCAACATAAGAAATATATATATATATATATATATATATATATATATATATATATATATATATATCATAAACAGATACACACACACACACACACACACACACACACACACACACACACACACACACGCACACACACACAAAGATGCACACATCCATGCATATTTGTATCCCTGTTATCTATAGATATATTTTTATATGTCTGTGCATGTCTGTATTGTCCTATATAACCTGATAATGGTGATTAAAGATGCAAGTATGATACATATATAATGTTGCTCAAAGGATCAAATGTAAGGGTTCAACATTAGATAATGCACTTCCCTACAGCCCTCTGTGCCTGCTGGATGTCCCAACATATACACAGGCAGGTCAACAGGTGGTTTTATGTACCATGTTGTCTATGCACCCATTGATGGGGCACATTGTTTTTGCCCACATACTCGCCCATCCAAATACAAACAACTACACATGGCTAAAATAACTACTGTAGATGCATAACAAGGATAAACAGTTATCTGACTGCAAGGCTACTAGATGCAGAGAACAGTTGAGAAGCAATGTCACTGTGCAGCCTACCCACATTGTTCAACACAAGTCCAGTTTATGTACTCCACTAGTATTGGTCTGCAGTCACATGTAAAACAGACTTAAGCCATGGTGCATGCTGTAAATGCTGTGATCTGTAGTGGATAAGACTAGATAGGTAGGGGGTTCTAATCTCACTACACTACATTTGAGGTGTGTGCATCCCCATAGGTAACAAATGGGGATCCTGCATTGACTCCCAAATCTCAGTGGGCCTGCACTTTTTGGCCCTTGCAGGTTCTACCAGCCTCCAAACCCCTCTCTTCCACAAGGCTTCCTGATGTCATGTACCATAACAATACCAATGACAAGCGCAATGGCAGACTTAAGCCCTGGCATGTGCTGTAAATACTGTGATCTATAGTATGTAACACATAATAAGTAGGGGTTCTAATCTCACTCCATTCCCCATGCTGTGCTTGTGTGTTTGCATCCCCCTGCAAGGTAAATGTTATCACCACACTGACTTAGACAGAGGGTTTTGCAGTATATGATCAACACACTGACTTAGATACAAGTGGGTTTTCCAGAATTTTGGCTGTCATATGTGACATACGCCTGCAAAGTCCTGACCTGAACAAGGCCTTCTGATGGGAATCTTGCTTTTTTCCCACTTTTCTGAGAGTTAAAAAAGTTCAGTTACAGGCTTGCTGTTCCTGAACTGTTTGAAAGTTTCTGTGAGGCCATTTTTGCTTGGGCTGAAGGAGGGTCTCTCTGTGATCAGTGGCAGTGAATAACATTGAGCAGCTTCCCTGCCCCCCGTAGAGGTGGTTACTGACTTGAAACTGTAATTTTATTGTCCATTTTGGGTCTATTCCTGCTTCTTTCCAGCCCCTGCTATCAAGCACGCTTTAACGTGCTTTGAGCGCGCTTGGAGTTGCCACTAGAGCAGCATCGGGCAGCACTGGTTAAACAAGGTTAAACTCTTTCTGGCTCCAGAAAGTCTGTTCTTCAATTTTTCCCTTAGAACTGCTCTGTTAGGAACCTAAACAGTTTACACCTTCACTAAAAGTGCAGCACTTGTTCCAAATAGCTTTTTCTTCTCAAAAGCTCAGCACTTGTCTTATAAGCATATCCCTTGTCTTATAAGCATTCTCTTTGCAGGTCAAGCACTCCTATATTATACAAATCTCTCACTAGCAAAACCCCCCCAGTGCCCACTTCCTGCTAAGCCCACTACTTTTCTGTCTCATACCAACTCATAATTCTTTCTAGCATGTCGAAGGGTCAGATGCTGGTGTCCTCTCCTGCCCAGTTGGTGAATCTGGGAATTCTGAGACAATGTTACAATTGCCTCATGTACACGGACAACCCTCTCCTCCTCCCATGTAACACTAACACTTGTGAGAGATGCAGCTATTTAGCCAGACTGGAGGCCGAGCTCTCTCAACTCAGGACTGGCAAGACCAGGCAGGAGGAGAAGGCAACTACACACACCACAATACCAGTCTCACATAACTCAACCACACCACTGAATCAAACACATAAACACACTAAGACATACTCGGGCTCTGAGTAAAAATTTACCTAAACAACAGAGGCCTCCAAAGCAGACACCCAAGCAACTGCAAATTCAATACACCACACAAACAACACATAAACAACAAAATCAGTGTGCAAAGCAGTCACCAAATACAACACCAAACATACTTGTCATAGGTGACTCCACAGTCAGACACACTGACGTCCCACTCACCAGACTGAGTAAGGAGAAGGTCACAGTAAGCTGCCTGTCGGGCGCTAGAATCCGCCACATAACGCAAGCACTCAGGTCTCTCAACAGCAGGTACAAAGTGCGACTCACGGTCATTGTCCCGCGTTGGTGTCAACTGAGATCTACCTCTCAACAGCAGGTATGAAGTGCACTCAGTCATTGTCACGTTGGTGTTCAACGAACTGAGACGCACTCTTGGACTACATGAAAGAGACATTCAGGAGCTCTCTGATTATGTAGCCCAGGCAGGTATGACCCTGACCTTGAGCAGTATCCTACCTTCACCTAGAATGATGCCACAATACAGTGATAAGATGATCAGATTTAATAATTGGCTTATATTATGGTCTCATTCAAAGGGGATCCAATGTCTGTCTGCCTGGGATGACATGCTGGACAAGCCACGCTGGACGCTTGCACCTGTCACCCCTAGGCTTCCGGATATTGGCAAAGGCTGTTGCCACCCCCACAGTGCCAGGCTCAAATTCTAAACCTACCACCCTAGAACACAAAAAAAAAAAAAAAGGGTAATGCTGCTCAATGCCAGAAGTCTCAATCTCAAGATGCACGCGGCCCTTCTCAGTATGGAGAACATTGATGTCTGTGCTGTGACAGAAACCTGGTTCAAGGCTCCTGAGAGCACCCCAGCACTATCAGGTTTCACCTCATATCATGCCCGCCCCAAAATCCGGACAACACCAAGAAAGGAGGGGTGTCCATATTCATAAAGGACACCCACACCTCAAGGTTGGTGGCAACGCGATGCATCGGAGACCATCCAGGTGCAATTAACCATAGGCAAGACTGCTCTGCAATTTGTAGCATGTTACAGGCCACCCTCTCAAACTCAGGAACCTCACATGGCCTTCCAGAAAACATTGGAGGATAAATCTCCAAACACCATCATACTAGGTGATTTCAACTACCCTAATATAGACTGGGAACACTACTCAAGCCCAAACACTCTAGCCAAAGGTTCCTGGAGTTCATAAACTCAAATGCCATGGAACAACTAGTCACCATCCCCACAAGAGGAGAAAACATACTTGATCTCATCATCACGACATGGGATCGCAATGTTCAACACCGAAGTATACCCTCACTGGTGAGATCAGATCATAAACTAATCTCGCTGGAGGTCCTCATACCTGAAATAAAAGACCACAGTGAAAAACTTCTCAAAAGCCGACTTCACACTTCTAAAACTAGCGTGGTCTCCTCTAAGGCCCCTGAGCCAGTGGTAAACATTACTCAAACCGCTGAATCACTTACAAATGCCTTCTACCAGCACCTACAGGACTGCATGGATCAGGCAATCCCAAACAAAACTAAGACTCTTTGTACCAAAGGCAAGCGTCCAGTCTGGTGGACCCCAGCCATAAACAAGCTCTACAACAAAAGGAGGAAGCTACTACAAGATAGAGCAAAATCCTTGAAAGGTAAGACACCTTTGATCATTATAGGTAAGAAGCTAAGAGCGCTCGTAAAATCATCCAAGGCAGATTTTGAGAGAAAAATCGCGGACTCAAAAGACAATCATAAGGCCTTCTTTAGCTATGTTAGAAACCTAGGAGGAAGCTCCCAGATATGCTCAGAATTAGTTCAAAATGATGTAAAGATTACTGAACCTACACACATTGCCAACATACTGGCTGACAGGTTCAGTGCAAACTCCCCTTCCCCAAAGGAGAGATATCTATACCAGAGGATTGTAGCCCCCAAACATCTCCAACTCCCAGGTGAGAACTGCCCTCTGCAAGGCAAAAAACACAGCATCCATGGGACCGGATGGTGTCCCCAGCTGTGTGCTCCACGAACTCAATGAGGAATTAAACCCGCAGTTAGGACAGCTGTTTAATCTTAGCCTCACCTCAGGATAAGGAGTGGCGACTGTGGTCCCACTTCACAAGGGCGGTGCCTCCACCAACCCTGGTAATTGCCATCCCATTAGCTTGACAAGCCTTATCTGCAAAGCCATGGAGAGGATCATAATGGAACTCATAAATAAAGACATAGGGAACTTGCAGACTTTGGATCCAACCCAGTTTGGCTTTGTCAAAGGCAGATCATGCCTTTTAAACTTGGTTGACTTTTTCGAGAGAGTCACCAAGGCCATTGATGAGGGAAAGGCAGTCCATACAGCCTACTTCGACCTGGCAAAGGCCTTCGACACAATACCCCACTCAGGTATCATCGAAAAACTCATCAGCTTGAATGTAAACCCATACATCACAAGATGGGTTGCAAACTGGCTAAGTGACAGAACCCACAAGGTCAGAGTTGCTGGAGCCATGTCAGACTCAAAGCCTGTCACAAGTGGTGTCCCACAGGGCTCAGTCCTGGGTCCACTCTTGTTTGGCATCTACTTTTCTGAAGTACAAGCAAACACAGGAGGGTTATGGCTGACAAAGTTTGCAGATGACTGCAAACTGGGCACTATAGTCGAAAACACATCTGACACAGATATCCTTCAGAAGGGCCTCACAGAAATGGATAACTGGTGCCAGAGCCATGGCCTAAAGTTAAACGCCAAGAAATGCATAGTCATACCCTTCGGGAAAAACAAGGTTACCCCTAGCTACCATATAGGTGGCAATCCACTGAGCACAGAAGAAGTCATCAGGGATCTGGGGACCCAGGTTGACAGTAGCCTTCGTTTGACACTCATGTTGCTAAAGTAGTTAGGAAAACCTTCTACATTGCCCACCTGATCATGAAGGATTCACATCTAGATCAAGGGAGGTCATCGTCCCCTGTACTCATCACTCATTAGACCTATGATTGAGTACAATGCCCCATTCGAATGTATCTGACCCGACACCTGCAGCAGCTGGAAAGGCCCCAAAAGTTCCTCACCAAAAGGATAAAGGGTCTCAAAAATATGTCTTATGCTGCCCGACTGAAAGAACTCCAGCTCTATTCAGTCTCATACCGCTTGCTCAGAGGTGACCTGTGCCTGACATATAAGGCCATGTCAAACCCAGATTTGATGAATATGCTTCACCTCAAAAATCTAGATCCCTCAGAACCACAAGGGCGGAGACTTAAACCTTGACACGGTTATAAATAGAACGTGCTGGAGGGACAAATTCATCACCCAGAGACTCCCTATGCTGTGGAACAAAATCCCGGTACATGTGAGGCAGAGCACCTCGCTGGCCTTGTTCAAGAGGAATCTTGACCAATGGATGGGAGATCGCAGATATACCCCAGGGATTACTTCAGTGTCGCTGCTTGACAGAGGCACAGCAAAATAATAGGCATAGTTTTATTCAAACTGGGCTAGGCTTATAAATGCCCTTGGGCAGATAGCCTAGTATGAACCTATGAACCTATGAACCTATGAACATTACCTAAATATATATTAATAGCGCACTTGAGGTGTGGTGCATGCCTTAAGTACTGTGATCTCTAGTGTGTGTCAGATAGGTTGATGTTCTAATCTAATTGCAGCCAACTTGAACTCTGTATGCTGTGCACTGTTCTATATATATATATATATATATATATATATATATATATATATATGAATTGAAAGTGGTATTATTCTCACCATAGCCAGGTGTGTGTGTGGGCAGATGTTAGAGCATTTTACATCAGCATATGGGATCATAGCATCATTGGACAGTAGTAGCTTAATGGACTTAGGTCCTGTAAAATTCTAGTCATGCTCTAACCCTTATTTACACAATCAGCACATACATGCAGAAGCTCTGTGGTGACATGCCAGTCATCCAGGCAATCATACAGATTATATTTGAGGAGGGCCAATGAAGTGCACTGTTTTCCATTAGGTGGGCATCTGTTTCAATGGTTTGTGACAGTGTGGTACACACATTTCCCCACCAGCATGTATTATTAATGTCACATCCCAGGTAATGGCACCCAATAAAATCCCAGGCTGCATCCTACATGAACACAGGCAGGGACTTGCAGCACCTTTAAGTGCCCTATTCAAGCAAAGCCTGAGTACCAGCTTTGTCCAAGCTGAGTAGAGGACAACTACTGTCATCTCTTTGCAAAAAGGTGGAGTGTCCACCAACTCAGGAAATTATAGGCCCATCAGCCTAACTAGCCTGATCTGCAAGGCCATGGGATGGAGTATCATGGAACTCATTAACAAGGACATTGGCAACCTCCTTACACTCAATCCCACGCAGTTTGGTTTCATCAGTGGAGGTCATGCCTTTCAAATTTGGATGACTTCTATGAGACAGTCTCCAAAACCATGGACAAAGGGAAGACTGTGCATGCCATGTACCTTGACATGGCCAAAGCCTTTGATACTATTCCCCATTCAGGTATAATAGATAAACTCTCTCAACTAGGCATCATTCTATATGTTACCAGATGGATAGCAAACTGGCTCACTGATAGAACCAATCTACTCAAACTAGGGTAAGCCACTTCAAGCAGTAGACCTGTAACACATGGTCAACACCAGAGATCAGTCTTGGGGACGTATGTTTTTTGAGATATACTTTTCTGAGGTGCAGGCCAAAACCAGTGAGCTATGGCTGACAAAGTCTGCAGATGACTGCAAGCTGGTCTCTGTCATCAATTCCCCTAGTGATGTGAACATCCTCCAAGAGGGTCTCATCCAGACAAATACCTGGTGCCAGAAACATGGCCTCAAACTGAATGGTAAAAAATGTTATATCATCCCCTTTGGGGAGAGTGATGTCCCCAAAAATTATCACAATGATAATAAGGACCTAAGCCCCGAATCAGTCGTGAGGTACTTGAGCACCCAGGTTGATAGAAAACTGACTTTTGACTGTCATATTGACTCCATTGTACAGAAAGCTTTTGACTTGACCCACCTCATTAAGAAGGGTATCTCATCCAGGGACAAGGAGGTCATAACATCCCTATATTCTTCCCTTATAAGACCCATTATTGAGTACAAAGCCCCTTTTGGCATGTACCTCACAAAGCACATGCAAGAGCTGAGAAACCACATAGGTTTCTCATCAGGAGAATCCAGGGCCTCAAACATCTAACCTTTACAGATAGAATAAAAGCCCTGTCACTCTATTGAGTCTCATACATTCCTCAGAGGTGGCCTCTGTCTAGTATACACAGCAATCTGAGACCTACCTTAATGGCACTGCTGCATATCCACAAGTCAAGGTCCACTTGAGTAGCCTGCACTCAGAAACTCAACCTGGTCTGTGACATCAATAGGACTTGTTAGCAGGACAGATTTGTGTCCAAGAGACACCTCCTTCTGTGGAATAAACTCCCCTCTCAACGTCAAGCAGAGTACCTTATTAACCCATTCTAAGCGAAGCCTGGATAACTGTATGGTGAACAGAAAATACACCCCAGGGATTCCATCTGTGTTCCTGGTGGACAGAGACATTGGGTGCTAATGTGGCAGAACACAGGCTAAATTCTAGGTCAGGCTTTTATGGGCCTCAGGACCAATAGCCTAGTAACTTCCTATGATCCAATGATCATATGTCCTTACAGCAGATAATACATGTACCATTCACTCACAAAATTGTAGCATGTCCAATACAGCAGAGTCACGCATTGCCCTGTATACAAGGCAAAGATCACTTCTGAGTGGTCTATATGACACAAGCTACAAGGATAGTAATTGCACATAATTCTCGTAGATCAGATACTGAGAACTTGAAGTTCTCTTCTGAGGAAAGTTTGTGTTGTGTCCAATTGCCAGTGGTGCTTGCAAAGGTATATGTGAAAATGGCCATTGCAGTGAAATATGGGCATGCTGTGGGAAGAGTAAATACAGCATTATCGAGTGACAGTGCCCTCACTAATGATGTGAGCATGATATACTACCCATTTTACTCCTGTGAAGACATGGTGATCCATGTTAAAGTAGGTGTAAACCTGTGCGGCCAGGCCTGTGTGCCCATGACTATCACCTCTGAGTATGTATATCAGGTGTGGCTAATAAATTGCTACTTACCAAGAACATTGCTGTTACTGATGGAAATGATACTACATACACATTTGCATGGGGTTATGGCCATGAGCATGTGAACAAGCATATGTTCATGAAGACCCTCTTCAGGGAGAGTGACATAACTGCTATGACTGCTCCCCGTTTGCTGTGCCATGAGGTGCTTATTGTCCTCCTGTCAGCTACAACCAAGTCTATGCAGTTGTACAGCTGCCACACTTTGCAGTGAAGATGTAGATGTCCGTGCATGCACAGAGAACTTGTTCAATTCTGCGGTCATTACTCTGACCTTGCTATTCTGCACTGCCTGTCAGGCTACCAAACAGCACACTGGATGTTTAGCGACATGATGTGGGAATACAAGCATGTCTTTTGGTTACATAAATGTAGAGTGATGACATTCATAAAACAGTAACCAGTGTGGGTATATAAACTTTGGCCAAATGTGGCCACCCCTCTGCAGCATGCCTCAGGTCCATGCCATGTAGGCATGCACCATGAAGCTGATGATGGGCACACTGCAAGAATTGCTGTGACATAGTGACCTAATAGGGATCACTGCCACTGTGGTGCTTGCCTGCACAACCTTGCATGTGTATGTCGCCAGACATTGTACATCATAGTATGACACTGCAGCTGTGCTCCAACTCATCATCCACACATTACCCTGCTGAAAACCAAGAACCCTGGAATACTAGGCATAATACATGCCACACTGTAATGATTGCTCTGATTGCTACTCTAGGCATCTACCTGGTAAAGGGTATGTCAAGGTTACAGATCCTTGCAGGTAGTGGGACAACTATGTGGATGAACAAACAGGCTGTGGCCTGCTGCTCATGTGGACTTGGTAATAATGTTTTGCTGCTTTTGGTGGGAGACAAAGTGCAGAGGCATGCTATCCCAGAAGAGAGTGGTTGTGCTGAGATGAGCATTTGTTGTAGCCAGGCACCAGCAATTCAGGGGACTCCCCTCCTGTCAGCATTCCTCTCAAGTAATTGTGTCAGCACAGTACACACTGCTTGAGTGGTGTGCAGCTGCAAGATAACTGCATGAACACTGCCTCCTTACCTTTCCCAGGGTGTAGGTATGAATTCAGCCCTCCCCACTGCTTGCCTATGGTCTCTACAGACACAGACATGTTGGCAGACTACCTTCTTGGAAGCCATGTTGGAATTAAGGTCAATACATAGCTGCACACAGGGCAAGTAGCATGCAGTGACAACTGGTGTCCCAGATGTCTCAGTGGTGTTACTTTTACAGCCATGAAAACACATCATGGAAATGATCAGTAATGATGTAGTACACCTGCAGACACTGGCCAAAACCCAGTTTGTGTTGTTCAAGGTCAGATCATGCCTACCCTAAGCTTTGTACCGAATTGATTGTTACAGACTGCAATGTATGAGGGGAAATGATTCACCCCACCTACCATGGCCTGACAATGCATTCATCAAGATTATGCCATCAGGCATTGTGGACACACTTTAGGGGTGTTTTACAAACTTGTATGTCAGCCCTTGGATATCCAAATGTTTGACAGCCATTATCTGAAAAGATAGGATTTTGTAGGCCAGCGCTACGAGCCCAGCAGCCAGTGGACTACACACACACACACACACACACACACACACACACACACACACACACACACACACACACACACACACACACACACATCATTTCTGCAACTACCCCTCCTAGCCATTCCCTTCTCTGCAGTAATGGCCACTGTCAATGGCCTCAGGCTCTCTACATTTGCAGATGATTACAAATAAGGGACTGTCAATGTTTAGCACACAGAACCAACAGTTACTAAGGATGGGCTGACACATACATTCAGTTGCTGTCAGCGCCATTGACAAATACTACATGCTAAGGTATGCACAAGGATCTATATTATAGCAACGAATGATCAAATGATCAAACGCTGTTATACTGACCCCTAAAAGTTGAATCACCAAAACAGTGAACGGCCAGAACAGCGATTTTTTTCTCATGGAAAACAATCGCTGGTCCCAAAAAAAAAAAAAACACTAAATACTAATTAAAGTGGGGGCTGTGCCCCCCCACACATACCTCCTACTTAAATATACCAACTCCGAGATCGCACTACATTGGAGAAAACTGCAAAACTCGGACAATGGCTCCACAATTTTTTTTTTCCTTGGGGAAAAAATCGCTGTTCCGGTCATTCTTTGTTTGGCTGGTTCAACATTTAGGGGTCGATGTAACAGCATTTGATCATACAGTGCAATATGCAGATCATACAGTACAATATGCAGATGACACCACACTCATATGTGCTGCCCCTACCCTTAGTGAACTGCAAACCCTTACCCAAAATAACTTCATCCTAGCCGAAACTTGGTTGACTAACATCAAACTTCTTCTTAATCCCAAAAAAAACTAATTATTTTCAGCCCTGGCAGAGCTCCTCCCCTATATAATAATTTTACCATTAACTCCAAAGAAAACATTCAAATCAGTCCAACCACACACACTAAACTGCTAGGTGTTGAAATAGACAATAACCTGAGGTTCGACATCCACATAGCACAAACCATTAAGAAAGTTAATAAAAAACCTGGTCTCCTCTACAAGAACAAACAGTTTATGACAAAACGCACCAAATTAACCATCTCAAGGAATCATCTTCTATCCACCCTCCTCTATGCCTCTCCCATCTTGACCAATCTCTGCCAAACTGATCTAAATAAAATGGAATCTTGCTACAACAAGATTGCCAAGTTTGCTACTGAAGCCTCATATAGGTCCCACCACTGCCCATCCCTTAAGCAACTCAAATGGCTTGCGTGACCTCATATACTTCTACTAAATCAACTCTCTATAGCACACAAACTCTACTACCTTCCTGAGATAACCCCAGCACTTCAGCACCTAATTCAGCCCCACATTCCCTCTAGAGCCTTAAGATCTAGTAACCAGAACCTTATAACTGTCATCAAACATAAAAACAAAGCTGGTAAGTCCCTCTTTGCCAACACCATTGCAAAAACCTGGAACACACTACCAAGCCAAATAACTTCTACCACCTCCTTTAGTCAATTCAAAAAACTCCTGAAAATCCACTATCTAAGTAACTGGCTATGCTCATGCCACTCACCAGGCTAATCCATACCAAGTGAATTTGTCAGGGTACAGCTATGTATAAACAGTTTTTACCCTGAAAGCTTCCAAACCCATGTACATTTACCTTACAAAACTTATAAATGCAAAAGAAAAAAAAATGTACCTCTGATTGTCTACTGTAAGAAATGTTAGTCACTAGCATGATGTCCTGTTGTGTGTATATATGCTAAATGTATGTTTGTTAATCAGTAGTATGTTATCCTGATGTTTATATATGCCTTATGTATGTATGTTCTACTTCTTTTTACTCTCATGTAATGTATTATAATGTGGAGTTTTTCTCCCCAGGCCTCCGCTGAAAATGAACTTGTGTCTAGTCAGACTTTCCCAGTAAACAGATGTAAAATAAATAAATAAATACATTTGATCATTCATTGTTATAATATAGACCCATGCACAATACTATACTTTTAGCTGTCAGCCACCCCCTGGACAATACAGTATTGTCTGCACACCTTCAACAGTTGACCCAGTAGTGGACACAGAGAGAAATGTAGCCTTTGACTGTCACTGGTCAGTAAGATGTGGGACTTCATGCACTGTTGTACAACCTATAGATAAAGGTATGGGATGTAAATCCCAGAATGTCATTGTTACACTGTATGTGGCACTCATCACACCTATCATTGAGTGCAATGAGACCTGAGGTATGTAGGTATGCAGGTATATCTGACACCTGTAACAGCCAGAGAGGTCCCATAGTAACCCAATATACAGTGTACATATGTCCAATGCAGACTGTGTCAAGGCCAAAACTGTGTTTTCTGTCCACTACATGTTTTGGAAGGGAGGTGTATGGATGTTCTATGCCACAGCTTGTACATGTGTCATTTCCTAGAACCCTGCTTAAACTTATCAAGGCAACCACATTGTGTTAGAGATTATGGATGCAGGAGTAGGTGTATGATGCCATTGTCCCTCGTAGCCTGTGATACACATATGAAGCTATGGAGCCATGTACCTCTACTGCTTTACCTTTGTGAAGTTATTTTGCTTTTGTGCTGACATTCTTCCCTGTGCTCTGATGGTCATGGGTTTATTGTAGCACTGTAGCCATAGGTGTGTCCCAAAAAAATTCAGAATCTGAAACATAAACAGTTTTGAGACACCATTAATTTTGTAATTATGCAGCCATTACAACATCATCCCACTTAATCTACACAACATAATGAGGTGCACTGAGTCCAACCACCAGCAGACAACATCCGTCAGTGACCAGTACAAGTAGCATGTGAAAGGCAACAGTGGATTAAAAGATTACATAGCAATTTAGGTATTCACCCTGTGCATCAGACATATAGCTTAATTTCCCCACATTAATGACAAGGATGACAGGGATGTGGCACAGGTGTCATCACTTGCACAGGGTGTTGTGTGGTGATGCAGAAAGACTAGGCTGAGCCAGTAGGTTGGCAAGCAAGTGTGTAAGTCAGGAAGGGAAGCAGGCAAGCTGGACCATGGACTGTGCCATGTATGTCTACAGGTGACCTGATTGTGACTGTGGTGTGAAAGTGTCTGCATGAAAACAGTCAAGCTTAGTGTTAGCCCTACGTGACTGTATGTTGGACAGCTTTAAACCATGCATGTCAGAGCTGACAATTCACTGTCTCTCCCATGAACATGAGAACTGCCTCTGCCAGGATCAGCACTGGCACCTCCATGCTCAAGGTCAGAAGTGGTGCTACTACCTGAGGGTGACTACTATCTGCTGGGACCATGTCCTCCACAGGAATGACCAGGAATGCAAGCCCATGGCCTGCTATGTCATGGTGTGGATAACACACTCATCTCTGGGGTGCTAGATGTACTGCCACTATGGGAGCATGAATGAGCATGGCCACATGGATTCTCAGCTGATGTAGTTGCTGAACTACGTCCATGGGTCTGACATTCAACTGCAACCAGATGTTCCATCACAGACAGTTTTATTCTCACCTTAAAGCAGTCTCACTAATATTATTTTTATTATTTTTATTATTATGGATTATAAAAATATTTGTATTTGTGTATATATGTAGATACACATTTTTTTTTAAATATGAGTATTATTATACTGATGGATAGGCTAGGATATACTTATGTGTTTTAATATTTGTTATTGATGTTTTAAAAGTTTATTTACAAAAGACACTGAAGAATGTGGTTCTTCAGCATGTACAACATATAACTCGTTAGTGGTGTAGGTGCGTTGTTATGAACACGTTTTTTATGGTTAGGTAGCTTTAAATGGGATGTTTATAATGTGAAGGAAATTATGTCATTTTTAAGGCTTTAAATAGCACAAAACATAAATAATAAGAATCTGATGAAGTTTCTATGTAAATGAAATTGGGACAAAAGCACTTATCCTTTTGTATCTTACAATAAAGCTGTGGAATCTGCTTCTGTACCTGCCTTTTCCTTTGGATTTGGAGTTCCATCACAGACAATGACCATTCCAAGACAGATAATCTGCTATCTTTCTCAGACCACTGTCTTTCCACTGTATCAGTCAGCCAATCCAGGGTATCAGCAGTGTAGTGGAGGCAGTCATTGGTGTCAGACTGTCTGTGCTGCATCCATAGCCATGAGCATTCTCTGGAGGTCCTTTTGGAATGTGCCTGCACCTCCATTATGTCTCTAAACATACACCGAGTGACACGTGACAGGACACCTGCAATGGGTGGTGGAAGGACAGTAGGCCTCCTACAAGCACCCCTATCAATCCACCTGTTTGAAACCTTGCCATCTCTTTGGCTAGAGACAGCATCAACCCTAACTGCACCCATAGTACCCACATTTTCCTTTTCAATGTCCCCACCCTCTGGCTGTTCAATATCAGTGGCCTCAGAGGACTGGGCATGTATAATCATACTGACTGTGCATGGTGACAATGAGGGCAGAAGAGGGATGTCAACCTCTGTGACAGATTCAGCCCCTGCAACCCCCCCCCCCCATGCCTTACTTTGGCCACTATCATCATCAGAGTCTGAAGATACACTGACATCAGGTTGTGAAGGGGACAGAGACCAACACCCTGGTCACCTGTGATAAAAAGAGAAAAGCGGTACATTAGTACATGCACTGATATGCTCTACAGTACTATACTGCAATATTTGTCAAGCTGTAAACAATGCTGTCAGTACTACAGACTTGTTTAACCCCCAGCCTCATATACCAGGACCTGAGAACATTACATTCTAAAAAAAACTTCTGTAGTTGCTTGTAAATAATAAGTTCCTTATTCAAGAATCTCATGAGCAACAGTGATGTACACTGCTGACATTTTCAACACTCTGCACAGTTGACACATAAGGCAATCTGAACTGTCCTACGAGTACTGCAAATCTGTCAGTGTGGTCACAGCTATAAGGCATAAGTATGACTGCAAACCATGTTCTACTGGTAAAACTCTGTGAGGTTGGCAATCATGCAGATGGTACATCAAGCTAGCCAGCAGGCCTAGGATGGCACTTTAGCAAGTACAATGCACTCACTCTACATCTGTATCACAACAGTGTTGTGCTTACCATGAGCAGGATCATGGCTGTGTCTGATTCCTGATGGTCCTGTGAACAATTGCAGGATAGGTAAAGTAAACAGCAACCCATGTTGCACCAAGACAGGTTAATACATCCACAGAACACACATTTATAGTACATACTATATTACTTGGTATGTAGGTCAAAATCTGGGCATGAGATTCACAATGCAGCTAACCCCCCCTAAAAAAAATACCTGCCACCCACATAAAAATATGTACAGCATGAAACACTGAATGCTACAGTATTCCAATGTTTATCCATCTAAGCATACTTGGATGCTCCTCTTGTGTGGAAATGGTGGCACCCACATAGGTTCATAGGTTCATAGGTAGGTACTATGCTACTGGCCCTAGTGCCTATATAAGCCTAGCCAAAAAGATACCCTGGCTTTCGCCACCCAATAAAATTATTTTCTTGTACCCCTGTTGAGCAGAGCCACAGAAGTGATCCCTGGAGTGAATTTCCTATTTCCCATCCAATCATCAAGATTTTTCTTGAAGAGTGCTAATGAAAACCTATGTTTGATATAGATAGGTAGTTTGCTTCAGAGTATGGGAAGTCTATGGGACAGGAATCTATACCTCCAGCATGTTCTGTTTATTGTGGTGACAAGGTTTAGGTCCCTAGAGCATGTAACTTGGAGGGATTGGGATTTCTTTAAGTGGAGCATGTCCAACAGATCTGGGTTTGACATAGCTTTGTATGTTAGGCAAAGATCACCTCCGAGTAGGCGATATGCAATGGAGTAAAGCTGGAGTTTTTAAAGTGGGCTGCATAGGGCATCTGTTTGAGGCTGGTAATCCTCTTTGTGAGGTATTTCTGCAGCCTTTCCAGTTGTTGTAGATGTCTTGTGAGGTACATACCAAAACGGGTGTTATACTCTATAATGGGTCTAATGAATTATGAGTGGAGGGGAACAATGACCTCTTTTTTCCTGGATGAGAAACCTTTTGTGATGAGGTGTACCACATAGAAGTATTTCCTGACTACTGTGGCGATGTAATTATCAAAGGAGAGACTACTGTCCACCTGTGTCCCAAGGTGTCTTATCACACTTTTGATGTGAAGCAGACTGCCTATGTGGTAGTTCATGGGTACAGAGTTTTTACCAAAGGGGGTGACAATGCACTTTTTGGCATTGAGCTTGAGGCCATTGCTTTGACACCAGGCATCTGTCTCAGTGAGACCCTTTTGTAGGATGTCCACATCGTTAGAAGTTTTGATTATGGCTCCTAGTTTGTAGTCATCTGCAAACTTCATTAGCCAAAGAACTTCTGTGTTAGCCTGTACTTCAGAGCAGTAGATATCAAGCAGGAGAGGACCCAGGACTGAACCCTGTGGTACTCCACTTGTCACTGGTCTGAAGTTGGATTTGGAGTCTGCTACTTTTACATTGTGGGTACTGTCATTGAGCCAGTTGGCAAACCATCTTGTGACATAGGGATTTAAACCTAGTTTGGTGAGTTTATCTATAATTCCAGAGTGGGGGATGGTGTTGAAAGCCTTGGTGAGATCTAGATATGCTGTGTGAACCACCTTACCCTCATCTATGGCTTTGGTGTCTGCTTCAAAGAAGTCTATCAGGTTTAGGAGACATGATCTGCCTTTTACAATCCTGAACTGGATGGGGTCCAGAGTTTGGAGATTACCAATGTCTTTGTTTATAAGTTCCATGATGATACGTTCCACGACCTTGCAGACCAGGCTTGTCAGTCTAATAGGGCAGTAGTTCATGGGTTCCGTGGTGGCTCCTCTTTTGTGGAGTAGGATAACCATTGCTGTGCGCCATTCAGTGGGCACAAAGCCTGAGGTCAGGCTATGACTGAACATGGTACTTAGGTGAGGTGCCAGTTCATTCTGTAGTTTGTTTAGAACGCAGCCTGGGTATTGTCAAGTCCCATGGATGCTATGTTCTTGGCTTTGGAGAGTATGTTTTTACCTGTGCAGCCATGATTACAGGAACTTTGCATTCTTCAAGTATAGAGATGGGGCCTTTAAGGGGTGATGGGGGGGGGTAAAGTTAGCACTGAACCTATCTGCTAGGATGTTGGCAATATCAGTTGGTTCTGTATATTTAGTGTCATTGTGCTGTAACTGAAAGCAGATCTGAGTGTTGCCATTGAGATTCTTGACATAGCTATAGAATGTTTTGCGATTGTCTTTAGAATCAGTAGTAATTTTGTTTTTGTAACTAGCTTTGGAGGATTTTATGCAACAGTTTCTGTCTTCTGTTGTAGAGTTTGTTTATGGCAGAGGACCACCAGTTTGGCTTCCTTTTTTGGAGAATAGCATCTTGGTTCTGTTAGAGATAGCATGATCCATGTACTCATGTGAGTACTTATAAAGTGCATTTGTGTGGAATTCAGCAGTCGTGCCTCTATTGTCCATCTGATTGGGTGTTGTGAAGTTTGCCACTTCTGCCTTAAGAAGAGTGAAGTTGGTTTTGAAGAAATTTTTTACAGTGGCTTCCCTGACGGGGGATGGGATGTGGATGTCTAGGGTGATTAGCTTGTGGTTGGATCTGACCAATGAGGAATTGACCTCTGGTGTGCAACACCTGTCATCCATGTTGGTAATGACCAGGTCTAGGATATTTCTGTCCCTAGTGGGGGTGTGGATAAGTTGATCCAAGGCATTGGAATTTATGAATTCCAGAAAATGTTGAGCAGAAAAGTTGGTATATGAGTAGTTTTCCCATTAATGGTGGAGTAGTTGAAATCACCCATTATTAGGGTGTTGGGTTGTACCCTAATATTTTCCAGTGTATCAAGAAATGAGGAGTGGGAATCCTGGAGCATGGTGGGTATCTATAGCAAGCTACAATTTGGATTTTGTTCTTGCCCAGAGTTAGTTGCACTTGCATAATCTCAGATGCATTATGCTGAGCAACTAGCCTGGTAGTGTGGATATCCTTAACGAATATGGACACACCTCTGCCTTTAATGTTTCACTCCAGGGAAGGTGGCTGAAAGGTGTGGTATGAATTATTGTCTGGTAATGCTGGGGTGCTCTCTAGAGCCTTCTACCAGGTCTCTGTCACTGCACAGATGTCTATGTTCTCCATTTTAAGGACTGCCTCGAGTGAGTGCATTTTGGGGTTTAGACATCTAGCATTGAGTAGCATTACCCTCGTGTGATGGATGCCTGGGAGCTGTTCTGTGTTCCTATGTTCACCAGGAATTCCTCTGTGGCTGAAAATGTTTGTTCTACTGCAGGCCCTCCACCAGTGACATTACAATCCCTGGCCACATCTGCTGCTCTTCTGTGGGTGAGATGTATCATATTTGTGGCACAGCAATCACACCTGCTTATCTGCCCTGCTCTGGTGTCCAATGGCATTGACCATGTGAAGCAGGTCAGCCCACAGTGCTCCCCACTCTTCCCTGTTTGTCCTCACCATGGACAGCAGGAGTTAGTGATGCTGACACAGCACATCCAGGATAGTTTCATTTTCTACCTCTATAAAAGGGCCCCGGCATTTCAGATACATATCTCCTGAAAGACCACAAAATGAGAACATATGTTAGAATCAGATACATGGCATTATGGTATGTAGACATACAGCAAAAACAGATGGCTACCAGTAATCACTGCTTGGTTACCCATCTCACATTTGACCCCATGCAAACATAGTAAGGGTGTGGATGCGAGTAGGATAGTAACAATACTCAATAGTCCCTGCTTGTGCTATGACAGATACTGTTGCATGGTCACACAACCAACATGAAATTCCATTAAGTTGTGGCCCATATATGTAAACACCTCTTGTAATATGTAAAACAAGCAGTGCTATACAAATAGCATTGTAGCATTATCACCTCTATCAACATGAAATTCCCAGGAGAGTGGTGTACCTATTTAACAGACAGCATTTTACACATACTGTACACTAGTTCTTCTGTAGGTGTAATCCATCTGCAGATCAAAGACATGACAGAAGTATAGTTCCACACAGGGCTTACTGCTGTACTCACCATTCCCCCCAAGTACATAGACAAATATGCATCATGTTGGAAACAAAATGATTACATACCTGATGGAGTACAATACTCCTCTGTTGAATGATACAGATATATAAATATTGTGCCAATGAGTTGACCATGAGAAGTAATTCTCATGCATAATGTTTTCACTACCTAGCTGTTTGCCTTTTAAACGTTTCTCTGTAAGGAAGTGATTGCCTCTGAACCAGTCTGTGCTTCTGAACTGCTAATTGCAACAAACACATCTGATTTGCATTATAATCAGCCAATCCCATGCAACCACTGAACAAGGTGTAAGGCCTCAATGTAAATTACAACCATTTTCTCTATGTTGGATTGGGAAATAGTAGGAGACAGATCCTATGTCATGGCAGAGAGGATGTCTGTAGCAGCTACTAACTGCATACAAATGTGTCTGTTACAGGCTGAAGCTAAAGGCAGTGCTGCAGGCAATAGGCATAAACAAAAAGGGTGAACTCTTTGTGGTATACAAACTGAAAGAGTAAGTGTGGGACCTGTGGCAGCCTTGTTTTATAGGCTGAGATAGATCGAGTGCAGCCACCTCACTGGGGAGTAAGGTATGTGTGTCAGGTAAGTGTGTCAGCCAATGGTATCTGTAAGATAATGCAAGCCAAAATGCTTGGTGTGTCCTAAAAACAGGTAGCTGTACATTAACAATGATGTCAGGCAGGTGGACAACTGCCAGATCATGTGTTATGTCATGGTATTCCTCTGTTGAGTGTGTGCTGGCAACCCTTACGTCTAGCTCAACTTCCATATATGTATGTTGCTTATACATCTGTAGTTGTATGTGATATCACTAGCAAAACATTGTGAACTGCAGTGTGATATTGGTAAAAAACGAAAGACAACGCCACAGGACCTTGCTCCAGCAAGTAAACCACTCAAATAGATCCAAAAAAAGCTAAACGCTAATTTTATTTGTAAAGGTTGGGGATGTTTCAATGTGGCTTCTGCAACAGATGTAACCGGACAAGAAATACACTATCAGAATGCCCCTGAAAGTAAAGCGAGGACAGAAAATCCCAATAATGCCCTTTCCAAGCACTTGATTGATTTTCCAGGACATAGCTTTTCTTTTATGGCGATAGACCAGATTATTCCATCAATTAGAGGGGGCCCTTTCCCACTATTGTTAGAACTGAGAGAATTAGAGTGGCAGTTTAGAACAGATGCCTTTCATGCCCCCGGTTTAAATGACAATTGTAATATTTTACCTGTTTTAAGGCTTAAGAGTTATTTAAGCTGACTTTTTCTTGGCACGAACTCAAAGCCTTCTTATTAAATATCTATAAGGTTATACACTTAATTAGTTGACAGGTTCTAATTACGGGTCTGGACATACGCTGTCAGTTTACATGTGGATGCTTTTAATTTTTAACTACTGACTGTTGCCAAAGTTCTGACTTGAATGTAATGTAGTTTTAGGTCAATAATGCTTTTTGGCAAACACTAATACATGATTTAATTAAGGTTTTTTAAAAAAGAGTTTTTCTTGAAAATGTTTTTTAAAAAATATATATTTTTTAAGATGGTTACTTTATGACATCACTTCCTGTTGGTATTTAAGCTTGTTTAATTGATTATGTTTTGTTTGAACTCTGATGAAAAGCAAGCTGTTTAAGGCTTTAAAAAAAGCTTAAATAAAAAAATTTTTGGATCTATTTGAGTGGTTTACTTGCTGGAGCAAGGTCCTGTGGCGTTGTCTTTCGTTTTTTACCAGTTTCTTTTTATTCTTTGTTTGTGCAGTGTGATATTACTGGGGCACAATTTCAGTACACACTTCAACATCCAGTGGGAATTCAGCCTACTACATTACCTGTTGCACTAGGAGTAGGATGAGAGTGGTCATATCTGTAGGCCTTTGCCCTCTGTAATATAAATGCAGACATTCCAACTGTTCTGCTTTGGGTGGATATATAGGTGATGAAACAAGCATACATATCACACTTTATAATACTGATGGCCTCATACATATATTTTCATTGGTAGATGCACTTGTACTTGAACCCAAGGCCATGTGTACCAAAAAATTATTTGCTCAATGCATTTTACAGACTGAGTTACAGAGTCACTGGTGTCACACTTGAATTCCTATATGTTGTACTTATCATTCCGCAGTTATTTGCTGTTAAATACCGCATGTACATCTATTAGAATGTATATGGCTTTATAGTGCTGCATTTGTATAACAGAGTCCCATTTAACATCCTCTTTTCAATTAATGTTTTATCAAGTGTGTTCTTACATGTTGTAGAAATAACTGCAGGACTACCAGCTATCAGATACCTCAGTTACATCTAAGTTTATGTGTTTATCTTTATAGTGATGTATTTGTGTACTAGAGTGCTAATTACAGTACTATTTTTGTATGAAACATTTAGCTGATTTGCGCGGTGAGGAGTGATGCTCATCACCATTTAAACACGCTTATTAGGGGAACTACAGCATTATTATGTTTTACTTAAAACACATGCTTTTCTTAGCAACTATGTGACTTGGCAGAATGATCCATTGCTCTGCGGGTGCAATGGCCATGGGTTCGAAATGGGATGTAGGTGTACATTTTGAATGGGATTAATAATGTTCTAAGAGCATATATCAGTATAGTGCAATTTAGCATAGTTAAGCGATGTGGTGCACTGTGCAGTATCATGCAAAAAATCTTTAATGAAAAAAATGGGGAGATAGGACAGTGGTGAAAACTGGTGCAAGCAGGAGAAAAAACAATCAAAGGCAGGTAGGGGTGTGCAGGATGGGTGTAGGAAAGAAACATAGCTATCTATTTCTTCATCAGCAACAACAGTGCATTTTATCAGATCTTTTAGCTGAATTTGGACTGTCACCCCAGAGATGGGTGAAGACAACCTAACTGCATTGTCAAACCAATTGGACCAAATTATGTGTATCCAGTGGAAATGTATGTGAAATAGAGAGCTATGTATGGGACAATATTTTTTTGGTGACAGGTGCCCATTATTTTTTTTTTTTTTGGTAAGGTGAGAGCAGAATGTTCAACATTCTTCCTCAGGAAGGGACATAGGTATGTGTGGGGGAGGTAAGCTGGGAAGGTGAGGAAGCTTTTGCAGACAGACAAAACAGACAGACAAGACAACAGAGAGGGTTGGTGTGTGACACAAGAAGGGGGTGAACACCTTGGATGGGGAAGGAGTTCTGGAATCTGAGTCCCAGGAGCATCCACTTGGTTGCAGTGCATCTCAAGTCCTTAACCCATGGGACCGTCAGCACTGCTCCTTCACTACCTCTGTGGTAGCAGAGTTGGAGGCTGGTATCCAGGGAGATGCTGCCCCACCAAGATGGTGAACATGCTCTCCATCTGGCACAGGTGACCGACAGTTTGATTGGGCAACCTGCACACCATACCTGGTATTTCATCATGGGTGACAAAATCACTGCCTCCACCTGTGAGGTAGAACTACCCTATGCTACAGGTAGTGCAGAGACAGCAAAGGCGACACCACCAAGCTACAGCCGAGACATGCCGGGCCCTGGTGCCATTGCCGGGGGAGCCAAGGTAGCTAGATCACCTGGAATTGGCCTACCTTGTCACTCTGTAGTAAATTAAATGTAAACATAAGGTAAGATAAGTAATCCCCAAACATATTTTAGCATTAACATAATGGAACATAATATTGATTAAACAAAATATATATTAAGGTATATTATGTGGGACACAACAATAAATAACATAACAGTAAGTATGTTAACAGCAAACCAGTATGAAATAACCCTTCAGGCCAATATAACAGTTAGTTTCACAGAATATATTCATATCAAATCATAATAATAAATAACATTAATAAATTAAAGAAGATAAGAGGTGGGAGGAGAGAGAAAAACATACAATTAGTGACCTTGCAGATGATATTACTACACAGACTACTAACACATACATCTACAGGTGTGCAGTGTGAATACAGTGACTCCATTTCTTGTATAAATGATGTTGCATGTATATACCTCTCAACCTGTTAGCATGGGACAGTAAGGGCCAAGCGCTAACAAATACAGGTACACAACTACAGGCAACCGTTTCAAATACTGTGCTCATACATTACTGCCAAGGTGATCTGTAAATGGATTTGCAAATAAATTGCATTCCAGGTAATTATTTATCTGCTAATCAAGGACCAGACAGATGGAGCAGTTGTCATTACATTCTGAAAAATCATGACAATTGAGAAGTATGTTCATGTACGTTAAGTAGACTAGACTGCCAGTCATGTCTTAGTTGTCTGACATGGTGCGCAAAACTCACACGCTGTTACTCCAGGGGACATGTGCACTTTATTTTACAGAGTAGAACACACATGCAGTGAATACAGCCCTACTGCAGATATTTGAACACATTGCTTATCAAAGCACAATCTGCTTTAAACTTTATTGTTATTGTTCTTTAGAATCTGTCACTTATACACATGGATGTCTGCCCAGAAAATGAGCTGCCTTACCCATATACTTTGTTCCTGCAATGGGAGGAATAGAGAGCATTATTTGAGTCAAACTGGCCAGAAGACAGACCTGAACCTTACTTTGGGCAGTGCACTTCATTTCTCTGACAATTATCTCTGCATTCTTTATTCATTTCCTTTTTACAGTTGACTGGTGTCAGATTAGAATACACTTGCAGTGAATACAGCCCCACTGCAGTTATTTTCACACATTACTTATCAAAGCAGAATCCTGCTTTAAATTTTATTGTTATTGTTCCTTAGAATCTGTCAATTATACACAAGAATATTTGCCCAGAACATGAGCCATCTACTTTATTAATGGAGTGGGAGGAATAGAGAGCATTATTTGACTCAAAATGGCCAGAAGACAGGCCTGAACCTTACTGTGGGTATTACACTACATTTATCAGGCATTTTTCCCTATTGACTACACACAGACCTAATCCTGGCCAGGTGCCATTTATGAGACTGGACATTGCAAGCCCATTCAGCTGCAGCTGTTGAAAGAGAAGCAACCATTATGCATACTAGTTTTGCATGGATTCACCTTGCATATTAGTAAAGTAGTAGCAAACATACTTACATATCTGTGGGGTCAGCCTGGCCTGTGCATCTTGGACCCAAGAGTCCAAGGTTCCCCTCTTCCTCTTCTTCAGGTCATCATAGTGGTGACAACACTGTTCACCAGTGTGGGGGATACCAGTAGCACTGTAAGATAACTAGCTAACCAATCCCAGGCTTCAGCCTTACATTCTGAGCCCTGGTAATTGCCCTGCAGCAGCCAGATTTCATAGTTGTTCACTAGAGTCCAACAAATACTCTGGACTGTTGTACACCCCACCTCTGTGCCTGAAAGCACATTCCCTCTCCAACATCACCAGGAATATCAACAGGTGACTAAGGACTCCAATGAATGGTGTATAATTCCCATCTATTGGCCTTAATATAGGCTGCATTCCCACCCTTACATGTCATACTGTAAATTTTAAAAAAGTGGTGTGTTGCTTAGCATTGCGTACACCATTTTAGGAGAGATGAGCACTGAGCAAACTCACACAACTGTGTTTCAGCAGACATTAACAACACGCAAACAAGAATAGGTGTTGACCATGTTTAAGTGGTACTTAATATCGCGCAGCTTTTCCAAATGTAGCCATTTTGGTTTTGTATTAAACCATGAACAAATGAACGACCTGGAAGCTGACACCACAATTGTCAATAGTCCACAAGTTGATCTTTATTGTAAAAACAGATGCAAAAATCACGTAACACAAGCGCTTTCGCTAGGATGTTCCTAGCTTTCTCAAGTTCATAAACCATTACAGAACATCAGCTTAAATAGCTACTTGCCATGAATTAAACAATTATACACCAATTAAAAACTAATTAAAGAATGATCAATGCCATTCTTTCTGTTTAAAGAGCTACCTACTAAAAAAGTGTACTCATACTCAAATATATACCAAACCACATTATGTACAGTTAAAACCCCTTGTTGAACAACAATATATTTCATGTAAACATTAAAAAATGTATTATATTAAAAACTACTTAATTTTAGAAAAATGAAAACCCTTTTCTTTTCTTTTAATAAATACAGGACAATTTTTACTTAACTCGTGTTGCATTGTCCAAACTTGGATAAAAATGCATGCTTATGAATGAAAATCACAAGGTGGACTTACCAAAAGAGTGTGAATGTGCAAATAAGAGAAAGGTACAACCAAGGGTATGAGAACAATTATGATGATTATCTCTATCAAATGTTGCAGGACAGTAGTCAGTACATGGCAGTTTCTAGAAATGAAGTGCATATCTTCTGGTCTAAGATTAAGTATTCTCTGAATGACCACTTATGGCAAGGGGCCATTAATGAGAAATTGTTCAATTTTTTGTTAGTCCCGAAACCCAGGTCTCCCATAATTTTTGGGATCCCTAAAACGCACAAAGGACTCGACCCCTTGCCATTTAGACCAATAGTGGCAGGTAGTGGAGGTATAACAGAGCCATTTTCGAAATTCATTGAGCATGTAGCAAAAAGGTTCACACATTTGCTAAGTTATGTGTGTAGGGATTCTTGGGACTTTTTACGTATGGTTCCCTGTAACAACTTTGAAGCAGAATTACTGATGGTAACAATTGACATAAAAGATCTTTTTCCTAGCATACCTCATGATACTGGGTTGCAATGGTTTGGTGAATTCTTTATGAAGGAAACTAATCTTACTCCTAATCTAATTAATTTGATTGTTGAGTTTATGAGTATAGTGTTGGACAACAACATTGTATTTTTTAAGGGTGAAATGTTCAAGCAGCTCAAAGGGGTAGCAATGGGGGCACCGTGTGCTACCATCTATGCTAACATCATTCTTCATAGATGGGAACACGAATATGTATTTACACCCCCTTGGAACCAGCATTTGCTATTTTATAGGAGGTTTTTGGATGACATATTTAGAGTTCAATAGCTGTCACCCAGTACACCAGAAAAAAAGCATCATCAAGGGACAATGTATACGAGCAGCAAGAATGACATCTAACTATCAAGATATGGTAGAAGAACTAAATAAGATAGCTATGATGTTTAAAGAAAGGGGTTATCCGAAGGGGATGATAGTGGATGTGGTAAATTATGTCACTCAGGAATGGGGAAAAATATATAAGCCTATACTGGGAAATAAAATGGTTCATAGTGATTTTTCAGACACAGTTACTCAAGAGTTTAGAAGAGCGTGTGTTATACAATATGCCCCACAGGTTGGTAAAATTAGGGATGTAATTGAAAAGAACTGGAATATATTAGAAACTGATGACAATATATATAATATAGCAGGAAGGAAACCCACATTTGTTTATAGAAATGGCCTCAACTTAAAATCTAGGTTAAATAGGATGAATGGCATTACCAAAAGTGAGCATGGCACAACTAAATGTGGCAGATGTAATCAGTGCAGATTTATTACAGGAAAAACAAGTATAATTTTGGATAATATTCACAAGACAAATATCACCTTTTGTAAGGGGAATTGTAGAACAAGAAATGTTATATATTTAGCCAAGTGTCAAACATGCCCAAGTTATTACGTAGGAATGACCACACGTTGTTTGAGAAACAGAATTTATGAGCATTGTTATAAGATAAAAAAACATGATGGAAATAATGCATTATGGAGACATTGTGAAGCACATAATGAATGTAAGATGTTCGAGTTTGGTATACTAGAACATATTCTAGTCAATCCAAGGGGTGGGAATATAAAGAAAAAACTAATGGAAAAGGAGACACGTTGGCAAGTAAAATTGAATGCATCAGAAAGCCCAGGGCTTAATGATACTATATCCATAAAACCCATGTTGGACAAAAAGTAAGGTGTTGTCCAGGATATATTTCTCATTATGGTGCTTATAAAAATGTGATGCCAAAGTAGCCATTTACTCTGAAGTTTTTTTACAGTTTTTAGCTTTCGTGCAGTTTTTAACAGTCAATTTTAAAACATATTATAATGTAATGTAATATATGATATGTGAATATGAATATAGTTCTATTTAAATTAACACTGACATATACATTTATTTTTAAAATAAGTTACAAGAGGGAAGTATTAGTAATGAGGGAATTTAGCACTGTGCACTTTAAGTAGTTTTTCATGGTTAGTCATCAATTGTTTTTAATTAATTAATGTGATGATGCTATTGGACAAAGGAGACTATATAATATGTAATTAAGCACTTTCAAATGGTTCTGAAGAAATCTACGGGTGTAGATGAAAGCGCTTAACCTGTTTTGTGAAGTTGTTCAGTTTTAACAGTTCGTATTAAAGAAGGAATTTTATTTCTCAACGCTAAAGTGTGCCAGTGTGTGATTATCTCAACTGGGACTGTTTCAGCTCTTTTGGGGCTGTATTTGTTTTATATATATATATATATATATATATATATATATATATATATATAGTATATACATAAAACACCACAATTACTGTGTAATTGAAAGAGAGGTTAAGGGATACAGTAAAATATACTACAGCCTTTGAGAAAGTATACAAAGTTATGAAATTATGAACAGACCCTCCATATTATATAATGCAGAACCATTGGCAATGTAATTAATTTATTAATGTATCTGATTATTGAGATTATTGATTAACATACTTTAATCAAATTATTGTGACATACTGTATGAATACTAGAGATGATACATCATCTTTCAATTTATCATCGTCCATGAAAACGTCTTAAAATCTTCCGCAACAGAGCATCTTTCAGCACGCTCCCAGGCTAAGAAAGATCCTGCCTTAATGGACTTTATCCACCTCAAATACTGGTTATATTTAAAACACTCACTACAAAGACCACAGCCTTCACTGCAACAAACAAGCCACTTTGTATGGACAGGTTCTTGACACAGAAACTTTCAACTTCTGTAAAAATCTCCTCTCATTATCAAACAATGTAGTTCAGCAACACTACAACTGGATGGATATACATGAATGTACTCCTTAAGTAAGTAGCATAGCCTTCATCAAACCGGAAGAAAAATCCACATACTAAATTTCCCAGCTCTATGGCTAAGATCTAATATTGGTTACTCAAGTCTACTTGTCTAAGAAGAGGGCCTATTTAACTAAGAATTCCATTTGCAAAAATATATTCAGTATACATATTAAATCTCTCTCTCACACACACACACACACACACACACACACACACACACACACACACACACACACACACGAAGAGGCCCCTACTTATAAAATAGGCAACCTCGGTAATCACATGACACAGTCTCACTGATTGAAATTGTCTGGAAGTCAAAATATCTGAAAAAAAAATCATAATAGAGATGGATTCATCCATGTAATTTCCCACCACCAAAAGGGCCATCAATAAATCAACAAACAACTGCTCGGCAAAAATTAAATCAATAAGAAATCTATAAACTCTCTAAGATCATACTACATACTGGAGTAAACATATAACTTCTCTCCAATCTAAAGCCATTTGACATTCAGACATTTTAATTTGTGCAGAAGTTATTCACAGACTGACCGTTTACTAAGCTGTAATGCTGACCATCGCTTTTGAAAAAAATAAAAAAATTCCCAGAGTTTGTCAATAGCTCAAAGTGAAGAAAAGATTACTTTTTTTATTTATTATGTATTTATTTAATTTTGGAAAACATCTTTAAAACTGTTAAATTGATTACACACACAGAAACACAGAAACGTTATTGTGATAAGTAAACCACAGACTACTGCAAGAAATTAGTCACAGCACACTATGCTTACATCCAAACCAATGAAGCATACCTGTCAATTCCAAAAGAATTAAAGTAGCTTAATAAGAAAGTTATTTGCAAGGTTACATGGCAGTTTATATTGGAATAGATATTAAAAACGCTCTGTTTCTCATAATTATGCTGAAAAGTCTTCCAAGGTAAATACAACCTTCTGATTTAGCATAGAACCATACCTCTCAACCTTAGAGCAAGAATTCTGGACAAAGCGAAAAATAAAATTGGGACACAGGCCCCAAAATAGTTATGCATCACAGACACCATTGAAACAAGTAGCTGCAAACATTATACATCGCGTATAATGTTTATATCCCATTATTGTCAGTTAAGCATTATATGGCTCATTCAATCCTGCTTTCTTTTGCAACAAAGAAAACCATACTTTGAAATGACAAATACATTAAAAATAATAAAACACAATGGCTCCGCATCCTGCAACTTCCTACCTGCAAACAACCGCATAGCTTTCACTGAAACTAGGTCTACTTATTTCCACAGAATGACACCTCTCCCTAATTAAGTCTAATGGTATACAATCTACCAGGATTTGGACTACCTGAAATAAATTAAATTATGGCCTGTAAATTGCAAGTGCACTTTCTTTAATTAAACCACATTTCACAGCCCACTTGCTGTATTTTTTCAGTAACATCCCAATATCCATTTCCAGGTCACTTTACAAGACATTGGCAGTGGTAGACTTAGCATCCTCCAGATCCCTACAGGACCACACTCATACTGCTAACATTGTCCATTAAATTTAAATATCCATCCACTGTAAATGGCAAGAAGCTATGTCTTAAAAAAATCTATTTTTGGCATTCCTAGTACCCAAGTATCAGGTTTTGAAACAAAGAAACATATTCTCCATAGTTTGTAAGTCTCTGTCTTTAATAATCATCTACTATTGCAGCACTCCCAACACAAACACATACATACACACTAAAACCCCAAACATTAAAAAAATGACATTGTGCCCACCTGATTTGCCAGTATTGATGATCCACCAAAGATATGCTTATTGTTGTCCAATCTATCACTACTTAGAACCCACCAATGACAAGACAGTACTGCGTGATTTTTTTGTTTGTCAAAAAAAACAATAAACTTTATATGCTACAGTCCCACATTAGTCAATCCACTGCTGACCCATTAACCCAAGGCTGCTGTCTCATTCTTACTTCCTGGGACTGCATTACCTTGGATGACTACTTTTATTTCCTAAGCAAAAGACACAAATTGGAAGATGAGGCAAAAATCCAGACATTCTTCGAAAATCCATACAGTTGAGAGGTATGATTTCATATTCAATACAACACTTTCCCTGTCAAGAAAGCTGCAATTTCATGAAAGTGTACTTTTAATGTAGGATGCATTTGTGAACTAACTTGTTTGTACGTTAGCCTCTTTGTGCATGTGTGTCTCTCTCTCTCTCTCTCTGTCATGTACACATAAACACACACACACATACCCACACACACACACACACACACACACACACACACACACACACACACACACACACACACACACACTTCTACTTTCATGCACACAAACATTCTGCTTTCATGCATGCACTCACTCATACCATACTTACCTATTAACACAGGTTATGTGCTGTCTCTTTAAAAGGCAATGGCGACAAATCCATAGATGAGTCCCTCTTCAGCAAGAACACACACATTGATTCTTTGGCACAAAATAATGGCGCGAACACACAGACCCTTCTCTGGAGCAAAAAAATCAAAACTAGAAGGATGCTTTGGTGCATGCGCACACCGATGTTAGAGTTACAGGTCATGGGCACAAAAAAACACAACAAAAAAGTATTTTGGGACATGCATACAATGATGTTGGAGTTAGAGGTAGAGGGCCGCATGGCAGAGCTCTGAGGGCCGCATGCGGCCCGCGGGCCGCAGGTTGGAGTCTCAAACTATCCAACTATCCCCATGAGACATGCAATCTAATTGTTCCAACCTGCTCTTTTATCCCATTTCTGAACTCAAACAACTGGCTAGACAGAGCATGAGAGATAGAGAGAAAGAGAGAGAGAGAGATATAGATAAACATACTCTCTCTCTCTCTATGTACCATTTAAAACAACAAAGGGCCCAGCAGTATTGATTCTGATATTCCTTGTGTATGGATACAGGACATTACACCAAAGGCCTTCTTATTGAATTTTGCCTGTGAATTAACCCATCTGTTTGAAACAGAATTCAAAGCTGCATTTATTCAGAGCTTGTATAGCCTTCTTTATCAGGCCATTAGAAGAAATGAGGATTTAGGTAAACAACAACAGCATGGCAAGCTTCATTTGCTTACTTAAACTTTACAAACTCCTCACTAGTGAAACAAGATCTTTTATTAAAAAGAAGCAGGAATTCCAGGAGTAATACAACTTTCTTTGATTGATTGAGAGTGAAACAGGTTCATAGCATGTGTATCCATGCACATTGAATGAGGATTTACCAAAATTAAAATATTTTTTTAGGGAATGAGACAGCATAGGTCACAAGCAATCTTGCTATGGTTTCCTAGGCTTGCTTGGCTGTAAAAGTACATTTGACAGAAAACTACTTTTTGAATGGCATTCAATACATGATGGATGCCCTGTTTCATATCTTGACTTATGCTAGACCATTACACTAAAGATCTAAGTATTTCCTTCTGAAAATATGCTTGATGCAACATTTTAATATTCTAAGATACTTTCATGGAGAAAGTTTAACTATAGACTTTACCTCTGACACTTAAGTCTAATCTTGATAAACTGTATGACATAAACATCATCTTGGTTATTAAAGTTAGTCTTGCAGTACACATTTATTAATTTGTGACAAAATTACATCTTTGCTATTACAGGTCACACAGTGGTGCATAGTACATGCCATTTATCATCAATATCTGATCATTCTGGAAAGGGTAATGTACTCTATGAATCAACCAAATATCATTTAAATATTAACTTATTCAAAAAAAAAAATAAATAAAAAAAAAAATATATATATATATATATATATATATATATATATATATATATAGTATATACATAAAACACCACAATTACTGTGTAAATGAAAGAGAGGTTAAGTGATACAGTAAAATATACTACAGCCTTTGAGAAAGTATACAAAGTTATGAAATTATGAACAGACCCTCCATATTATATAATGCAGAACCATTGGCAGTGTAATTAATTTATTAATGTATCTGATTATTGAGATTATTGATTAACATACTTTAATCAAATTATTGTGACATACTGTATGAATACTAGAGATGATACATCATCTTTCAATTTATCATCGTCCATGAGTACCTTTCATAAAGTAAAATACATACATCAGTTGACAAAATGCCCTACAATTGTAAAATATAGACTTATCTTTTAAAATTGGTTTATATGCAAGTTTCAAAATGTAAGCTAACAGTCTTCACAAAGGATGGAATGGGTAACCTCAAACTTAAATAAGAAAAGAAGAATGCTTGTACTAGATATAATGATCATGATGACATTTTACATGAAACAAGCAGAATTGAGATGACTTTTGCTTCCATTTACACTAGTCATAATTGAACTATGTTTTCCTTAACATTTATAACTTATGGGTATCTTTATTTTATGGTTGATATTTTCACAATATAAGAATCCTCACTACCTTTTCTCTCAGCTTATTATTCTCCCATGCTAAAGTCAGCAATGATTGTCATAAAAATAATTGCTGTTGTGTTACTATACACTCGTGTGAAATATATAGCAGATCTTAAGTTCATACTACACATCACTGCAAGATATTTCTGCAGACTGCATTTCCCATTAATTCCATTTGTAAAGAAGGAATATCACACCTTAACCCTGTCTTCTTTTAGAACTAGTCAGTTGTGGTTAAGAAGGATGTAAGTCTCTCTTAGAAACTGATTAAAAGAAAATTAATTTGACAAATTGACTGATAAGGAATACACACACCAAATCATGAGCAGCTAATATTAAAAGTCATGCAGTTGATATGGCTATCCCATTGGGCAAAACAATGCATATTGCCTATCTTGACCTGGCCATGGCATTTAATATTGTTCTCCATTCAGACATTGTTGGCAAACTTACAAAACTAAGAATAAATTCCCCTGTCTCCTACTCGATGGCCAGCTGGCTCATGGCTAGGCTACAGGAAGTCAAAATAGGAGACGCTACCTCCACAAGAGGTCCAGTCATCACTGGAGTCCCTCAGGATTTGGTGCTGAGCCCAAGAATTTTTAGCATTTATTTCTCAAAAGTCAATGCAAACATTAAAGCCATCTGGTTGACAAAGTTTGTGGATGACTGAAAACTTGATGAAATCATTGAATCCCCCCCTAAACTACAAATATCCTCAAAGAAGCTTTGCAGCAAACTAATAATTGGTATAAGAGTCATGATTTAAAATAAATGCAGAACAATGCATAATAGTATCCTTTGATAAGGTACCCACTCCTAAGGATTACACCATAGAAGATACACCCCTGAGAGTTGATCCATTGGTTGGGGACTTGCGAACTCATGTGAATAGTAACTTGGCCTTTGACTATCATGTGTCTACCATTGTGAGGAAATTATTTTATATTGCCCAACTTGTAAGCAAAGGTATTGCTTCCAGGTCCGGAGATGTCATTGTCCCTCTCATTACAGACTGCTGACAGGTAATCTGTGCCAGGCATACAAGGCAGCATCTGATCTGGTACTGATGGATTTGCTTCACATTTGCAAGTCTAACAGCATTAGAAACACCTACTAGAAGGAACTTAACCTTGGTTTCAACATAAATATAACATGTTGGAGGGACTGGTATGTGTCACAGAGATGATCCCTTGCTATGGAACAGGGTTCTTATCCATGTGAAGCAGTACCCATGGTATGGAACAGACTTCCTGTCCATGTAAAGCAGTGTTTGCACTGACCCTAGTCAAATGCAACCTTGACCAGTAGATGGAGAACTGGAAATGTACTCTTTGACTGGAGCCTACGCCCCCTGTTGTTCATGTACATCTTGAAAATGCTCTGCCTCTTCAACCCTTTTATGTATAAATTCAAAAATATAGCCAGACCAAACTATTTACCCTTGGGTAATTGATCCCTATATTTACAAATGGGAAAATGGGAAATTGTGGCTAGGCTTAAAAGGGCTGCCTTGGGCAGTTAGCCTAGTAATCACCTATGAGCCAATGAACCTATGAACCTATTCTCAAAACAATTCAGGATGGAATAGATGTATTTAAAGTATACTGAATATTTTATAGTTATAACACTAGGTTTGCCTCCTCCATCTGTCTGAGCAGGAGCTAGCATAAATAACAGTTTGTAGAGCTGTGGTAAGTTTAGAAATAGATGATCTGTCCTTTCTGTTTTTATTTATTTATTTATTTATTTACGTGCTTATTCTTTGACATTGGATGACCAAGTAGGTAGGCTGGTCACCAGATACTTTTCAGCCACAACCGGAACCCATAAGGGTAACGGGTTAGTACGTCAGACATAGACAGGTAAATGCAGATTTGCAACAAATGCTTTGAGCAGACATATATTCACAATCCAGGTAGAAAAAGACAACTTCAGATTTGCAAACAATAGATTGAATGCATGTTTGCACAAAATTTGAAAGGCATTTATATCACGTTATCGAAAGATGAAAATAGCGAGCGCTATTTCATCGGCTCCAAAACATCTAAACAAGAAAATATCAAACATTCAGAACAGTGAATTTTTTCCCATGGAAAAAATGCTCTGCTCCGAAACACATACACACAACACAAGCACATCAAACAAACAGCAACCACACACATACACTTAAATTCCTACAACTAACACTACACTAAACTAAACATACACTACTATCTACCCACTTACCTTAACCCAAACCACAACCCTAAGGTCCGTCACTATCACATACTCACCTAACCCGCGCCATAACCCTAACTCACTTAAACAGCCATTAACCCTAAAGTCTGTCACCATCGCACACATGCCTAACCCGCGCTCTAACCCTAACTCACTTAACCCGCCCCTACCCCTAACGTACAAACAATCGCACACTTACCTGAACCCAAACCGTAACTTTCCACCACAGCATTAAGAGTAGTGAAGCCACAGAAATGGCCAACCGAATTCTTTCCCGTGGAAAGAATTCACTGTTCTGCAGCTTCGCTATTCTTAGCGTTTGCTGAATAGTGTTCATATCAGAACATTCGAAGTTTTAATACTTCAATGTTCTGATATAGACCCTTTGAAATTGACATCTTCCTTTAAAAGTGGATTCACAGTATGTAATGGGAAGTGCTTTGTGCCAGTGCAAAAATATTCAATAGCATCATACATGTTAAAAAAGCAGCACAATATTTACAAAAGAACTTTTGATGTTAAAGCAGTAAGAACAATAAAATGCATATCAAGGAAGTTAAAAGTTATGAATATAGTACAGAATATCTGCATTGTGGAAATGTGTTGGAAGTTAGCATCTTCATTGCTAATAAGTTCTTAAGATATACTGCAGAATTATGGTTATCAGCAGCCCTTCATAGAAAATATGAAACTGTAGTATCAAGTAATTCAGAACAAGGCTAAACACAGTTAAATAAGAATTAACTTACCCAGCTTGACCACTTTCTGTTTATCAGAATATTTTCTGAATAATCATCAGTGCCATGTATAGCTCAAAATGACACATTTTAATAACCACTCACCCTTTCTAACCTATCATAACATTAAAACATATGTTTAAATGCATGTCTAGCCATGATTTCCACATAAAAATGTATTTACATAGTAGCTGTGGTTCAGTAAAACCTGATATTTTAAATCTTTAATTATAAAATAAGCATGAAGTGTATGTGATTTTCTAGTGTGCAATAAGAGATTTCAGAAGGATACAACAGAAAAGAGGGAGTATTTCTCTTAGATTCCCTGCTTTCACTTTTGTATCAGACATTATTTTATAGAAAGCATGTGACAAAGGATGATGTGCCTAGGTTCAGACTGAAAAATATAGCCTATTGGCAACCATCAGCAACATCAGCACGCAGTCAATTTGTGATGTCAAATATATATATTTTGTTTTATTTGTTTCTCTAGGGAGAACAGTGTAAACAACAGTCAAAGAGTCATTTATCAAACTGTAAAAGGTGCAGGTAAGGCACATTTTCTAATTCATCCTTTAGCATCTGTTTACAACCAGCATGTGTTAAATGTTACTCTTGTTATGTAAAATATAAAGACTGTATTCAAGGTATGCTCATAAATAAGATAATGGACTCCTTAGGATGTCCCTTTAATCAGGATGTTTACGTCTTTATTAGAAGATGGCTATGTGTTAGATGACTGGAAGGAAATCTTTGTAGCATCTATGTACAATGAATTACTGACGCTGTAAACAAATGCAGACTTATTAGTTTGACTTCTATCTTTGAGAATTTCTCTAAATGAGACATATTCTAACAATATTAACATTATCATAAATATAACCAGATCCTATATTCATTTATATCCAAAGTTTTTAACACTGACATGCCTCATAGAATTCTATGTTCAAACTAGTCAGGCCTCACATGATAGCATTTCTACCATTAAAACTTAAGCAAAAGTGATGGACTTCAGACATTTTTGTGTGTCATTAACAACCTGAGGCATAATGGGATTAATCCTTACTAAATAAATAGATCTCTGTCTCATGAGCAGACAACCACTTGTTCAAACATTAAGTTATTTTTCAGAATGGATGATACTAAACTTAGATACTTTGTTCCTGACCTCATTTATTTCATGTTTTCATATTTTCCTAAGAAAAAGAAAAAAAGTGTATCTGGCTATCCAAATAGGCAGGTTATTACAAAACCAGAACACATTTTACATCTTACAATGACGTTATCTCTGCTAATTTGTACCTAAACAGTGATTGTTCTTGGCCAATGAGCGATTGCCTCATCTTCATTTTTAATAATTGTGGAGTCAATATTTGATAGACATTCTACCTACTTACAGTTCTCATTTAATAAACATCATTTTCAGTTGTAAAAAAATAAATAAATAAAGGGTCTGATTGTGACTGTTTAGAACAATCTATGTTTTTGATTTAATGCTACCATCATGAAAACAGATTACTTGGCTTAATTTATGACACAAAATACAATAAGGAATACATCTGTTAGAAGTGATTTTTCACAAAATACTAATTAGACCAAGCACGCAATATAATGACCGTCTCTGTTTATGCATTCATTCATAAAGAAACATTCTTTTGCTGGTAAAATAGAAATTTACAAGGAAAATCCAGTCTAATGAGACGGCAGCTTTTCATTATTTGTAGCTTTGATTACAGGTTTGTTAAATATAAGTTTTGTTAAGCTTTGAAGATTTCTAGAGAAAACATTTTAAGGATCGCAATAGCAATATGAGGTTATTTATATAATAAACCTGCTTATCTTAAGAATAAAAAGTTTAATACAAAGCTAAATAATATCATCTAGGAAATAATTTTAACTCTGTAATTCTTCTACATGATGGAATTAACTTTTTCATAATATACAGACTTGGATCTCTCACGATTTAAACAAAAATGTCACAACTAGATGTATATCATCATCATCATCTTTCGGCTGTTCTGGTTAGGGGTCGCCACAGTGGATCATCTGTTTCCATTTCTTCCTGTCCTCTGCATCTTGCTCTGTCACACTAACCACCTGCATGTCCTCTCTCACCACATCCATAAACCTTATCTTAGGCCTTCCTCTTTTCCTGTTACCTGGTAGCTTCATCCTTAGCATCCTTTTCCCAATATACTCAGCATCCCTCCTCAGCACATGTCCAAACCAACATAATCTTGCCTCTCTGACTTTGTCTCCAAACCTTCCAACCTGGGCTGACCCTCTAATATACTTATTCATAATCCTGTCCACCCTCGTCACACCCAGTGCAAATCTTAACATCTTTAACTCTGCCACACCCAACTCCTGCTTTTTTGTCAATGCCACTGTCTCCAACCCATATAACATAGCTGGTCTCACTACCCTCTTGTAGACCTTCCCTTTCACTCTTACTGGTACTTGTCTGTCACAAATCACTCCTGACACTCTTCTCCACTCACTCCATCCTGCCTGTACTCTCTTCTTCACCTCTTTTCCAAACTCACCATTACTCTGAACTACTGATTCCAAGTATTTAAACTCATCCATCTTCACCACCTCTACTCCTTGCATCCTCACAATTCCTCTATCCTCCTACTCATTCACACACATATATTCTGTCTTAGTCCTGCTGAACTTCATTCCTCTTCTGTCTAGAGCATATCTCCATCTCCCCAGGGTCTCCACCACCTGTTCCCTACTCTCACTACAGATCACAATGTTATCTGCAAACATCATAGTCCACGGTGACTCCTGTCTAATCTCGTCTGTCAACCTGTCCTTCACCATTGCAAATAAGAAAGGGCTCAGAGCTGATCCTTGATGCAATCCCACCTCCACATTAAATGCATCCATCACTCCCACCGCAGACCTCACTACTGTCATACTACCCCCATACATATTCTGTACCACTCTTACATACTTCTCTGACACTCCCGATTTCCTCATACAATACCACAACTCCTCTCTAGGCACCCTGTCATATGCTTTCTCTAAGTTTACAAAAACACAATGCAACTCCTTCTGACCTTCTCTGTACTTCTCGATCAATACTATCAGAGCAAACATTGCATCTGTAGTGCTCTTTCCCAGCATAAAACCATACTGCTGATCACTTATCATCACGTTCCTTCTTAACCTAGCTTCCACTACTTTTTCTCATAACTTCATGCTATGACTGATCAATTTAATCCCTCTGTAGTTACTACAGCTCTGCACATCACCCTTATTCTTAAAAATTGGTAGCAAAACACTTTTTCTCCATTCCTCAGGCATCCTTTCACTTTCCAAAACTTCATTAAACAATCTGGTTAAAAACTCCACTGCCATTTCACCTAAACACCTCCATGCTTCCACAGGTATGTCATCTGGACCAACAGCCTTTCTATTCTTCATCCTCTTCATAGCTATCCTTACTTCCTCCTTGCTAATCCATTGCACTTCATGATTCACTATCCCCACATCATCCATCCTTCTCTCCCTCTCATTGTCTTCATTCATCAACCCCTCAAAGTACTCTTTCCATCTCCTCAACACACTTTCCTCACTTGTGAGTATGTTTCCCTCATTATCCTTTACCACCTTTACCTGCTGCACACTACTAGATGTATATAGGAAAATGTAAACATAGTATAGAGGAGACTGTATTCTGTTATGGTCTCTGAAATAGGATATATACTTATCTGAAATAGGAACTCATGAGCTTATAATTTAATTTTTCTGTTCTACCTAACATGATGCCAGAGTAATTTAACAATTTACAGATGGTGACCCTTCCAGGTTTTTCTACAGTTACATCCTAGTCACACATGTAAGCATCTAATATCATCTGCTCATATTTTGCATTAACAATTCCAAACTTTGGAAATGTCAGTTATTGAAAGATGACATCTTAAAGCTTCCATGATAGGCAATGCAGCTGCACTGTCTTGTGTGCAATACAGATATAATTTTTCATATACTATTTATACTTGACATAATTTTCATATTTTTAAATATCTCAAAATCAATTCATCCAGATAGATCTATTTAGCCTGAAATGAAAAGCCCACTGATGGAAGAACTATATGCTGTTGCCGTTATGTATGTAGCTTTTGTTGTTACTGAAATATTGTATGCTGTTTACAAATATTACAGAATTAATGCTTACTGAAATTAATTACAGCTTATAAAAATCAGCTTAAGAACTGGAATCTATTGCTTACTATCATTGTAATGACATGTTTAGGCTGAGCAGTTTGCAATTTACATTTCTTAAGTAAACCTCATGGTTCCAGAGAAATGAGCATTTATCTGAAATGTGAGGAATTGTCTTAATTTTGTGAAAATGCTCAGGATGCGGCAATTGGAAGTTATAGACCAAACCTCCAGATCTCTTTTGGAGTCAGTTATTTAAGAATACAGATGACTATTTTAAAGGTCACTGCTAAATAAATCTAATAATAGCTGTGATTAAGTGGGGCAGGGGATTAACATTAGAAAGAGAATTGCAAAGTTCAAAATAAGGAACAACAAATACAGTGAAGAACTCTGACCAAGAGATAGCAAATAATCAAACAAAAATAAATGCATTTTTTCTTTAACTATGGTAGACAGAATGAGACATATTTAAAGAAAACTTCCAAAAAGTATGCAGTTACTGGCAAATAAACAGACTGAATAAATTAAACCTGTATAGCTACTTAATCAGAGAATATCTTAGAGTGGCTTTTTTGTCAATATTTAATTTAATTGGTTATCTTACCTCTATCCTTGGTTGAAAGGGCTTTGGTGTATAATTATTGAGTCCTAGCTTGTTTAAAATTAAGAATTGTAATAAAAATATGATTAGTTTATAAATAAACTTTAGAATGGAATAGTTGTTAATGTCAAGTGAAAAAGTAGCGAGTGGCATAACTTGTCCTGTCACACTGCGGTTCTATGTTTGTGAATGTTTCCCTGTATGTGGGTGATGATCAGTTGATTATGCTCTATCTATAAGAACACAACAGACTGAACTTGCATTTCCCCAAGAATCATACCAAGAAACTGCAAGCACTCTAGAATCCCTGTATTTGTGAGGCAGCCGTGAGCTTAATGGAGAATTTCTCATGCCATACTGCTGTGTGACCAAGGATTTAGTATGCTGAAGTTACAGGATTTTGTGGACTTAAATCCACATGGGTTGTACAAGACAAGCTTGGTCCACTGCAAAAGCATGGATATGATTTATACTGGTCTTATTTAGCTTATTTGCATTCCCAGTTTTGATTGAATCATTGGATTTGCAGTGATCATGCTTTGCTTATTTACTCGGGAAACATTTATGATCCATGTCTCCACTTTATTGACTGATGGTTGTAATTTGCTATGAACAGAACTGCATCTACTGAGCTTGTTAGGAGGAGGATGCCATCACCATACTGGAAAGTTGATTAGACATGACATTCTTATCATTAATGATTTGAGGTTACTGTGAAAAGCTGAGGTCCCTGTACTGACACTCTGATCGTGTATTCATGTTGTTAAAGTTTTGGGTGGGGAGATGTAGGAAACCATTTTTGCATGACTAGTTTTGCCTTTTATGCATGCCACGTGCATATATATAGAGCAGTGGTTAGTAGTGCAAAACAAAATTGCAGTTCTTGATTTTTTCACTCTGTAACAAACTATTCCCAAATGGTGGAAAGTGCATATTGTACTTCAACAGCCCAGAATTAATTTTCTAATTTTAGCAAAGTAGTATTCCAGGCAGTTAACCAGTCTAAAAGAAGCCTAAAGTTAAAAGTCATTATAACAGCCCTATAGGAAAGAAAATATAGTGCAATCAGACAAATAATTCATCTATCTAGTGATGATAGTATGCTTTAAAATGCTGTATTATTGTATCATTAATTCAGACATGCAAAGGCACATTAATAGGTTCATAGGTTCATAGGTGTGTACTAGGCTAATGGCCCTGGAGCCTTTATAAGCCTAGCTCATAGGATTACCCTGGCATCATGCCACCCAACCTTAGTTCCCAGTGCCTCTGTCAGGTAGAGCCATTGGAGTGATCCCCAGGGCGAATTTTCTATTTCCCATCCACTCATCAAGATTTCTCTTGAAGAGGGCCAGTGAAGTGCTCTGTTTGACATGTATGGGAAGTCTATTCCATAGCATGGCCAGTCTCTGGGTTATGAACCTGTCCCTCCAGCATATTCTGTTGATTTTGGTAATGAGGTTGATGTCTCTGAGTGTGTGGTGTGGAGGGATTGGGATTTCTTTAACTGTAGCATTTATTACAGAGTGGGGTCAGACATGGCTTTGTAAGTCAAGCAGAGATCACCTCTAAGTAGGCGATATGAGACAGAGAACAGTTGGGGTTTTTTGAGTCTGTCCATATAGAGAATCCTCTTTGTGAGGTACTTTTGTGGCCTCTCCAGTTGTTGCACATGTCTAGTGAGGTACATGCCAAATGGGGCATTGTACTCGGATGAATGGCCTAATGAGGGAAGAGTAGAGGGAGACAATGACCTCTTTCTTCCTGGATGCAAAACCCTTAGTAATGAGATATGCCACACAGAAGGACTTTCTGACCACAGTGGTAATGTGGTGGTCGAAGGAGAGGTTGCTGTCAACCTGTGTTTCCAGATCTCTTAAAATGCCTTCTGTGTTCAGTGGACTACCATCAATATGGTAATTCATGGGAACCGGGTTTTTCCCAAAGGTGATGATGACACATTTTTTGGCATTGAGCTTAAGGCCATAGTTCTGACACCAGTCTTTGGCCTCAGTGAGGCCTTTCTGTAGGATGTCAACATCACTTGGAGAGTTAATAATAGCTCCCAACTTGCAATCATCTGCAAACTTTGTCAGTCAGAGTCCCTTTGTGTTGGCCTAGACTTCAGAGAAGTTTATACCAAACAGGAGAGGACCCAGGACTGAACCCTGTGGGACTCCACTCATGACTGGTCAGCAGTCTGACTTGGAGTCTGCTACTTTCACACTGCGGGTTCTATCTGTGAGCCAATTTGCAACCCACCTAGTGATATAGGGGTTGATGCCTAGCTTACTGAGTTTTTCTATGATTCCTGAGTGGGGAATAGTATCAAAGGCCTTGGCCAGCTCAAGATAGGCTGTGTGAACCACCTTGCCTTCATCCACAGCTCTGGTGACTGACTCAAAGAAATCAACCAAGTTGAGCAGGCATGATCTACCTTTCACAAAACCAAACTGTATGGGAACCTGAGTTTGGAGATTCCCTGTACCTTGTTTATTAGGTCCATGATGATGCGTTCCATAGCTTTGCATATCTGACTCATTAGGCTAATGGGGGCGATACTTTCCAGGGTCTGTAGCCACTCCTCCTTTGTGGAGAGGGATGACTGTAGCTGTGCACCATTCAGTAGGGACAAAGCCTGAGGTGAGGCTGTGATTGAACAGGGAACACAGGTGAGGTGCCAGTTCACTCTATAGTTCATGTAGAACAAAGCCAGCAATATTGTCAGGTCCCATTGAAGCTGTATTCTTGGCCTTGCTGTTTTAAACTGTGCAGCAGTAATGCTGGGTGGCTGGTAATCTACTGTTAATGTGATAGGCCCTTTGGGAGGGGAGAGAGTGGTAAAGTTGGCACTGAATCTGTCAGCCAGTATATTGGCAATATTTGTTGGCTCGGTATATGAGGTACCATTGTGCAGTAGCTTAGATCAAATCTGGGTATTGCCATGGAGATTCTTTACATAACTATAGAAGGCCTTGTGGTTGTCTTTACTATCTGCTGCAATTCTGTTTTCATAGCTAGCTTTAGAGGATTTGGTGAGGGATCTCAACTTTTGTTGAGGCGGATAAGTGAGTTTTTCCAGTCTTGGGACTTCACCTTATTCCGCATCAGTTTCCTGCTTCTGTTGTAGAGCTTGTTTATGGCAGGGAACCACCAGATTGGCTTCCTATTCGTGAAGGAGAATATCTTGTTTCTATTGGGTATGGCGAGATCCATGCATTTGTGTACGTCTTCATAAAGTGCATTGGTGTATGATTCGGCAGTCATGCAACTATTCCCCATTTGCATATATACTTTTTTTTTTAGTCAGGAGATGACAAATGAAAAAAGTTTTCTTGTATGCAAAAATTAAAATACTTTTAGGGTGAAGCTTGAACTCTGGCAAGATGACTGCATGAACTCTGAGTTTCCTGGGAGCACACCAAGAAAATAAAAGAAAATCTTTCTCTGTGCCTGTGATGCCCCTGCACCACCCCAGTAATCAAGGAGCAGAATCCTCACCACTGGCAAAAGTGGGGGATGTACACAATGGGAATATGACAAGTACACACACAGTAAAGTACAATTTCCCTTAAGAACACATGGGGATTATAGGCAGTCGGGGGAGATGGTTTCTCCCTCTTTCTCCAGATCCCCAGTAAGACTCCCCACTGGCACAGCTATAGGGCTAAGATCTCAGCTTAGTGGTCAAGCCAAGGCTCCAGCACCATCTTTGTCCAACCAGTGCTTTATGTCCCTGCCCAGGTAGCTGACATGCACACACTTTGAGATTTGATTTATATACAAACACACCCACACACACACACACACACACACACATACACACACACACACACACACACACATGCATGCACACATGCACGCACACACTCACACACAGACACACACACACACACACACACACACACACACACACACACACACACACACACACACACACACACACATACACCTGTGAAGGATGGCACAGGTTTATTAGCTATGACCCCTTCTCCCCAGACTATAAGGTAGTTATCACTGCCACCAACCCCTCTTATCAGCTACTAGAAGGTCCTTACAAAGGGTGACCAATCCTACTGTGTAATGTTACTATTATCCAAATGGTAAGTGTGACCAAGACCAAGGATATTTAGGAGTGAGCTGTGCAATGTCAACAAATACATATGCAAGTACTTTAAGCTTAAATATGTCTCACAAATATTTGCCACAAATATAGGTTTGAATATATTTAATAATAAGGAACAAGACAATACTCAATCAACAGAGCAACCACAGAGTTCAGAATAACAGGAAATATTTAAAAACAAACAACATTGCAGGACAGTCTCAAATAAATACAGAAAACATCTAAACTAATCTTTACTATATTCCTATATATATATTGAAACAATACTATGCCATAAATAACTTACTTACAGAGCAAGGCAAATGGAGATAATGGATGTTTCTAGGTCCAAGACAAGATACAAAATGCCGAGACACACTGTCTGAGATACTTCTTAAATTAATAATACACATTACTGCTGGGTTAGCTTGGATGACATCACTCTTTATCACCTGCCTTCAATTCCCAGGCTAACAGAGACTAACACCTCTGTGTTAGATATACATATCTCTCAGAAGTTTGCAGAACATGGAAGTCATAAAATAATAAACACTTTAAATTTGAAACCTAGCAATTATTTCTGTTTCAAGACAAGAGAAAAAACTCTAGTTCTAGACATTGTCTGCTTCACTGAGAGATAATGCAATTGGAAAACACTTTAGTTTTGACTTATTTACTTCAAGTTTTGCAAGTTAACTCTGTATTTTCCAGCTTCTACTATTAAAGCATACATTTGCACAGGTATGTAGTTTATATACATTTCTGTTCTTTTTTCAGTAGGGTACACTGTAGACACATCCTTGAAGCTCAGTACATAACATGCAGTTCTGTGTCCATAGTTTAATATACACATAGCATATATTTCTAGTGCATTTGGTATCCAAGCAATTGCATCATGTTGGTATTTACAAATGACTTATAACTATTTACAAAATTCCAGATAGCTGGGCTGGCAGTGTCACAGTGTCAAAGAAAATGGAAGCACAATGCAAACCAAAAATATAGACACTTATCCTCTGCTGAGAAAATAGAGAACACTGAGGGGAACAGAAATGGAATCAGACATATGGTGATTCTGTCTCGTGATGCCAGAATGATGGCATTTATGAGCAACAATGACATGACAATAAAATAAACGTAAAGGATTGCAGGAGCAATGCAGAAAACACAGGCAAGAGCAACACCATGAAAAAAAACTTGAATAAATCACACAAATGGACAACAAAACATAATACCTGAGATGCAAGCAAGACAACCCACACAACTAAGCCAAAATGCATGGCATATGTCTTATTGAAATATATGAAACAATTCCAGATTAAAATATGTGATACCACATCATGTTCAATCTATTTTACTACCACCATTTGTCACAGAACTTTGATATAAAGAAAAGATTCTTAAATAGGGCAAAGATTATCATAAAAGATGGCACAGGAGTCAGGATATTAGCAGACTACTGTGCATTTCTGACAAAAAAGAAAAAAATTTTTGAAGATTGGGGAAAAAATAAGAAGATTATGCTGGAGATATGAGGAAACAGTGTTGTGCCGGAAGTAAGATGGAGAGAAAAGATCAGAAGATTTTAGAAACACAAGCCAAAATATTGTGCAGCATATTAGGTTAGCTATTAGAAATATCAGGACCCACTTCAGCCAGACCCAAAATATGTTGACTGAATGACTGAAAAAAGAACTTCCATATACCATGTCCAATATGGCTGTTTCTCCAATATTCTCTTATATCCGAGGTACAGTGGTCTGGAAGTTGGTATATATAAGTCAAATAGGATGAGAGGTCTTATTTAATATTCATTCTTCTCCTGCATTTTAGTCTTTTTTTCACTGTGTTACAAGTGCCTACATTTCAGTAGGAAGCCTTCTTAGTATAATTCGTTTATAGAACAACAAAGACATTGTAGCTTAAGCTTCATGCTGGCAGTACAGAGACACTGAAAATCTGAATGGATTTTGTACATGACTGATACACTGGCATAGATGAGAGACTGAGCAATGGAAAAAAAATGAAGGAGACATCAGGTGGACAAAATAAATGATCTGCCTGGAATACATGGAAAATGCAGTCACGAGGCAAGAGGAGAGGAAAGGAAAGGTGTGCACCATGAATGGAAAAGAGAACAAATAATATAAGGAAGAAATGGAGATCAAGGAGAATGAGGGAAAGAAGAGCTGAAAAAGAAAAGTGCAAAATAGAAAACATAATGAAGAAGGAGCAAAAAAGGAGCATGATGGCAGGGTGGGCAATAGAAGAGTTAGAATAACAACACCCCTCGCCAAAAATAAGAACCTGAAAGAATAGCAAATAAAAACTAGATAATGTTGGATACATTACCATACATAGAGGGAAAGAATGGCTAGCAATCATTGTTGCTTATTTCTTTCCATTTTGATGCCAAGGAAAAACAAGAATTTTAAAGTAAGTGATGCAAAACAACTATTAACTAAGTGATTGCAGTGTCAAACGTTATCAGAAAAAAAAGCATTCAAGTAAACCATTGTCATTAAATCACATGGATTATGACAATAAAAGAAGTCAGAGTATATGATCTTAACAAGAGCTAAAGCATAGGAAAATTAATGGCTGTAATATCCAAAGAACAATTTCTATGTGCCCACAGAGTGGTGCCCAGCAATGGTTATTCCGGTCCACAAAGGTGGAACCGCAATGGACCCCGGGAACTTTTCTATAAGCCTGACTAGTTTGGTCTGCAAAGCTATGGAGCACATCATCATGGATCTCATTAACAGAGACACAGGAAACCTCCAAACACTGGACCCTACCCAGTTCGACTTTGTTAAGGGCAGATCATGCTTCCTAAACCTGGTGGACTTCTTTAGACAGTTACCAAGGCTATAGATGAGGGAAAGGTGGTCCACACAGCCTACCTAGACCTTGCAAAGGCCTTCAACACCATTCCCCACTCAAATATTATAAGCTCACCAGCCTGAACATAAACCCCTACATCATGAGATGGGTTGCCAACTGGCTCATGGACAGAACCCACATGGTAAGAGTTGTGGGAGCTAGGTCTGACTCTAAACTGGTTGCAAGTGGCATTCCCCAGGGCTCAGTCCTAGGACCCCTCCTGTTTGGTATATACATCTCAGAGGTACAGGCAAGCACAGGAGGACTATGGCTTACCAAGTTCGCAGATGACTGCAAACTAGGGGCTATAACTGACTCTGCAGCTGACACAAACATTCTCCAAAAGGGTCTCACTGAGACAGATACCTGGTGTCAAAACCATAGCCACAAGCTAAATGCCAAAAAGTGCATAGTCATCCCCTTTGGAAAAACAAAGTACCCACAAACTACCACATCAGTGGTAGCCCCCTAAATAAGGAAGACGTAATAAGGGATCTGGGGACCCAAGTAGATAGTAACCTCTCCTTTGATAATCTCATTGCCAAAGTGGTTAGAAAATCCTTCCATGTGGCCCACCTAATCACAAAAGGATTTGCATCCAGATCGAAAGATGTCATTGGGCCACTCTATGCATCACTCATCAGACCCATCATAGAGTACAATGTCCCATTTGGGATGTACCTTACAAGACACCTGGAACAGCTGGAAAGACCACAGAAGTACCTCACCAAGAGGATCACTGGCCTCAAACAGATGCCCTATGCAGCTCGACTGAAGAAACTCCAGCTGTACTCGGTTGCACACTGTCTACTCAGTGGTGATCTCTGCCTGACGTACAAGGCCATGTCCAACCCAGAATTGATGGACATGCTCCACCTAAAGAAAACCATATCCCCTCAAGCTACATGCTCCAGGGATCTAAATCTCACCACAACAATAAAAAGGATGTGCTGGAGGGATAGATTCCTGTCCCAGAGACTTCCCATGCTCTGGAACAAGATTGCAATCTACATTAGGCAGAGCTCCTTGCTAACCCTCTTCAAGAGAAACCTTGATGAGTGGATGGGAAACAGAAAGTTTACCTCAGGAATCACTTCAATGGCTCTGCTGGACAGAGGTACAGGGAACTAATCTAAGGGGGTGGCGAAAGCCAACACATTCCAGCTAGGCTTATAAATGCCTTCGGGCAGATAGCCTAGTACCTACCTATGAACCTAATTTCAGAATAGTGTTCCTTAATAAAGGACTGTTTTTTTTGTGGGGATGGTGGGATTGGGGCCTACAGACTGCCCCTAATGTTAGGACAATGGAACGACTTTAATATAAAATGAGTATTCCAGTCCAGGCAGCAAACTTACTTCTAAACTTCTAAACTTCTGAGATAGGTAACAGAATAAGCATCTTAATGGAATGATTTGATAGACTATAAATAGTGCAGTTGTGTGAAGATTTGAAAAATGTAACATCCATATGTTGCAGTGTTTTAATGTGGATATTGTAATTCATATATTTTGTTAGTGCTGGTACATTGGTATGTTTGCACTCACTGATGTACTACAAAATAATGCACACTTTTCTATAATTATTTGAAATATTCACACTAATGGAAACAATGTAATTGTTATCAAGACCAATATGCTGTATGCTTTTTTCCCTTGATGATTTTATTCTTTCAGGTATGCAAATAATTGATTCCCCATGATGCTGCTCATTATATTGCAGTATGCTGTATTTATTCAGAAGCACAAAGTACAGCTTATCAGTAAAATGTAGCATCCAGAGGCCGCATTAATTCTATGACATAAATATGAACTTGTGAGTATATAATTAAGTGGAACTGAACATGAAGCATTGTGGACTTCATGATTCCAGAGATGCTATTTTATGAAACCCAGTAGTTAGAAATAATAGCCTACTGTTGGCAGGAGGACTGTTTCACTTTATTTTACATTACAACAAAACATTTGCTGCAGAGTTTGCATGATGGGGTAGAAGTTCACATATTCTTTCTTTGCAGTTCATATTTTTAAAAATAATTAAAAATAAATTATAGTTCAGAAAAAAGATAAAGATGTTTATGGGGAAGCAACATATAACATGAGGGTACTAAAGCTTTCAGTAGCACTATTATCTGATGCACAGTAGGGGAACATAAGCATTATATAAAGGAAAGAGGAATATTTCATTTTATTTTACATTATTACAAATGTAATTTGGTGCAGATATTTTATAAATTGGTGTCATCATACAGCTGCACATATTGATTGTTCTTTGATGCTGGTCATTTTATGGCTAAAATATTTAAAGGTTCATAGGTTCATAAGTAGGTACTAGGCTATTGGCCCTAGGGCCTATACAAGCCCAGCCAAAAAGGTACCCTGGCTTTTGCCACTCAAGAAAATTATTTTCCTGTGCCACTGTTGAACAGAGCCACAAAAGTGATCCCGGGGTGAATTTCCTATTTCCCATCCAATTATCAAGATTTTTCTTGAAGAGTACTAATGAGGAGCTTTGTTTGATATAGATAGGTAGTTTATTCCAGAGTATGGGAAGTCTCTGGGGCAGGAATCTATCCCTCCGGCATGTTCTGTTTATTGTGGTGACAAGGTTTAGGTCCCTAGACTGTTTGTTTTCACAACTAGCTTTGGAGGATTTTATCAGGGATCGCAGCTTCTTACTGAGGCTGACCAGGTAGCTCCTCCACTCATGGGATTTTACTCTCTTTTGCAACAATTTCTTCCTTCTGTTGTACAGTTTGTTTATGGCAGGGGACCACCAGATTGGCTTGCTTTTTTTGGAGGTTAGTGTCTTGGTTCTGTTTGAGATAGCACGATCCATGCACTCGTGCAAGTGCTTGTAACGTGCAATTGTGTAGGATTTAGTAGTTGTAACTGTATTGTCCATCTGCATGGGTTTCATGAAGTTCACCTCTTTTGCCTTAAGAAGCATGAAGTTGGCTTTGGAGAAATTTTTTACCATGGTTTCCTTAATGGGGGGGTGGGGGCAGGATGTGGATATCTAGGGTAATTAGCTTATGGTCAAATCGGACCAATGAGGTGTTGACTTCAGGTGTGGAACACCGGTCACTCATGTTGGTAATAACTAGATCTAGGATATTGTTGCCCCTGGTGGGGGTGTGGATAAGTTGATCCAGGGCATTGAAGTTTATGAATTCCAGAAAGCATTGAGTGAAGGAGTTGGTACATGAGTAGTTTTCCCAGTTAATGGTGGGGTAGTTGAAATAGCCCATTATTAGGGTGTTTGGCTGAACCCTAATATTTTCCAGTACATCAAGAAAAGAGGAGTGGGAATCCTGGGGCATGGTGGGGGATCTGTAGCAAGCTACAATTTGGATTGCAGTTTTGCCCAGAGTTAGTTGCACTTGGATAATCTTGTCTGCATTATGCTGAGCAACTAGCCTGGAGGTGTCGATATCCTTAATGAATATGGACACACCTCCACCTTTGGTGTTCCTGTCCAGGTTACATGGCCAAAAAGTGTGGTATGAGTTATAGCCTGGTAGTACAGGGGTACTCTCTGGAGCCTTGAACCAGGTCTCAGTCACGGCACAGATATCGAGTTTCTCCCTTTTAAGGAGTGACTCAAGTGAGTGCATTTTGAGATTTAGACTTCTAACATTGAGTAGCATCACCGTCAGTTTTTTCTTGCCTGTTTATGTTATGGTGGTGAATTTGTCATTTGAACCTTGCCTAAAAAAGGCACTATAGGGGCGGCAAGAACCTTAACCAGTATCCGGAATCCCAGGGGTGACAGGTGCAAGCCATCTCTGGCAATGCATCGTGGTCTGTCGACCATGTCATCTAAGGCAGACAGGTACTGGATCCCTTTAGAATGACACCAGAAGCTTAGCCAATTGTTGAAGTAAATAATTTTGTCCTTGTACTGTGGTATCATTCTGGGTGATGGCAGAATGCTACTCAGGGCTAGGGTCATACCTGCCTGGGCTACAATATCAGAGAATTCTTCCATGTCTTTATTCATGCAGTCCAGGGAGGTACATCTCAGGTCGTTCACACCAACATGGACAATGACAGAGTCATATTTGTACTTGTTGTGGAGTGACCTGTGTACGTGGGTTATGTGGTGGTTCCTGGCACGCGACAGGCAGCTGACAGTAACCTTTTCCTTGTTTAGCCTGGTGAGTGGGACATCAGTGTGCCTGACTATAGTGTCACCTATGACTAGTGTGTAGGGTACATTGTTTTGCCTTATTGGCTGTGGTTGAGTGGCACACTGAGTCTGCGGGCTATGTGTCATTTGGGTTGTACTGGGGGATGGAGGTTGCTTGCATTTCTGTTTTGGAAGTCTCTGTTGCTTGAGCAGATTATTATTGAGAGTCTCCATGAATGTTTTTGTGTTTCTATGTGTGGATTTTGGTGGTGTAGATTTAGTGAGACTATGTGATGAGTGTCATGTGGTGCAAGTGTTTACCTTTTCCTCTTGACTGTCAAGTTCAGTCTTGGTTGGAGAGAGCTTTACCTCCAGTTTGGCTAGATAAGTGCATCTCTCACAGGTTGTAGAGTTGGGTGATAGGAGGAGAGGGTTGTCTGTGTACATGAGGCAATTTCTACATTGCCCCAAGATGTAGTTATATACTACATATATATGTTTGTATATTATCCATCTAGCTCTCTCTCTCTCTCTCGCTCTATATATATATATATATATATATATATAGGGATTACTATCATAATTTCAAGCATGTTTGTTGCGAGTACTTATATACTCAAAAAACATTGTTGAAAGTTATGATAGCAACCGAGAAAAAGAATGAATGAAAAACATTTTAAATTGTCGACATTTTTTGAACATACCACCACATCTGGTGTCATACAACATACATTTTGTAGGGGGGCACACCCCCATGCACCTCCCATGTGCAGGTGGCACCCCCCACATCCCCCTGCTACTTATATATACAAACTCCAAGATTGCACTACAATGAGGGAAAGGGTACATTTCCTGATACCTATACCCACTATAGTGTGATCTCCACTGAATATGCAGAATTTACAACAGCGAATGCAAACTACCATTCACTGTTGTGCATTTGGCATGTTTTTTTTTCACACATACAAACCTGTCCAAAATTACTTTCAGATATCCATTGTCACACACTGCAGCCATGACATTTTGATGGTACACCATATATAGATATAGCTATAAATATATATAGATAGATATAGATATTATGGTATTTATATATTATATATTTATAGTATTTGCATATTATTTATGGTATTTATGGTATATTTATTTTAAAATATGTTATTTGTACAACCACAAACATTGAATGTTAGTAAAAGTTGACACTTGAAGACACAATTAATTCCAGTTTGCAGAGCCAGTAGGGGAAGTAACACACAGCAGCATGATCATACCTGTCAACTGTACACATTTTTGCAGAATGCCCAGATTTTTGCCACATATTTTTGGCCCATTTTTAATACAGTTGTGTTTTTTTTTCTTTCAAATCATTGGCAAATAATTAAAGATTGAAAATAATGGCAGACATTTGAGTTTCAGACTTCCTACCCTTCAGAAAATTCATGCTGGGGGGGCGTGGCCAAGGATGAACACAGGATAGCAGCAGATTTCTTCAGCTCCACCAACTTAACTGCACTGACAGGAAATAATTACTTTAAAAATCAACTAATGAAATAATTTTCTTTCTAAATACGTTTGGAATATCAGTTTCTTGAATAATATCTAAAAAAGAAAGAAAATTTCAATAATTTTCCTGTCAGAAATCATCTTGGAAATTTCTCTTTCATCACCTCTGTTCAAAATGAGTTCCGTTAAGGCAAACAGTCAGGATTCCAGCATCAGGAAAGAGCTTCAGTCTCTGATATCTACTATTCAGCAACTAACAACCAAATTGGACAAACTGGATACTAAAATTGATAACTTCATAGAGAAAACTACAAAACAAATGGATTTGTTACATCAAGACTTGCAACAACAGAAGGCTCAGATTACAGGCATAGAAGAGACTGTTAATGATATGGAGAACAGAATCCAGGAAGAAGTAATTAACATTGAGTTTTTGCTGAAGCAGAACACACACCTACAATCCAAACTTGATGACCTGGAAAACAGATCTAGATGCAATAATATTAGGATTTTTGGACTGCCAGAAAATATAGAAGGTAACAACATTACTTCCTTTTTAAATACTTGGCTTCCCAAAACTTTAGACTTGTCAGAAGCATTTTCTTTTGGTATTGAAAGAGCCCATAGGTCCTTATCTAATTTTAACTCTAACAAAAAGTATCCTAGATCAGTTATAGTAAGATTTTTATCATCTTATGACAAGGAGATGGTATTAAAATCTGCATGGGCTAAAGCACCTATTAAAATTAATGAGGCAACTGTGCTTTTGACAATGACTATTCTTCCTTGGTAATAACTAAAAGAAAAGTTTTTTGCCATTAATAAGAGAGCTTAAGAAAGCACAGTTCAAAACTTACCTTTTATTTCCTGCAAAACTAAAAATCTTTTTACCTGATGGCCCTAGAATTTTTGAAGACTTGGACTCTGCTTTGCTGTATATTAAAAAAAATAAGATATTAGATAAAATAGATAAAACAGAAGATATGGAATGGGCAAGTCCTTCGTTAAAGAGGATGGCAACAGGAACTTCTTGGAAGACTTCAGAGAAGCAAAAAAGACTAAAAAACAAATGACATGTTCTATATATTTTTCCTTCTCTCTTAATCTCTTCAAATACAGTTACTGCATCTCCAGAAAGCCACAAATATTTTAAAGATTTATTCAAAGTTATTTTTCTGTGTGCAAAGAACTGTTTTTGTTTCATAAATAGACAAACTCTCTGAGGAACAAATAACATGCTATCAATCAACTTGTTTCTCTTTGTGATAAAGAGACCTAAGGTTAGTAATTTGATACATTTTCTTTCTCTTCTTGTTTTAAATAATGGCATTCTTTTTAAACTATGCATTTAGTGAGGGGTGGGGGAGGGCAAAGAGAGAAGTATGATGAAAATATGGAAAAAGTGAAATAATAACTAATTAGTTCTTTAAAACTATATATACTGTTTAAACACTGTTGCTAAATATTATAAATATAAATATAAATATAAATAAAAACTACATTTATTAAGCTATGCCTCCCTATAAATATGCTGACTGCTTTTAGTTGTATATTGTCTGAAGAAGCATATCAGAGCATACGCGAAAGCGCTCACCGTTTGTCTTTTCTTTTCTAATAAATTATTTCATGTAACGTGGAGAGTCCGAAGTTTTTGTTCTTCATTATACCATGACTTTATTGCTTATACATGATTACAAATAATATGTCATGATATAATTGCAAATAATTAGAACTAAAATAGTTGTAATATGTTTCATGTTTAACTTTATTAATACAAACAGCAAGTAATATTTCTTTGTAGATACTCTTTGTAGCTTCCTTTTTCTTTCTCTCTCTCTCTTCTTTTTTTCTACTCTCTTCCTTTTTTTTTTTTCTCTTTCTCTCTTATAAGTACAGTTATATGCTTCTGATAATACTAATATATGTATATAATAAGATTTGTATGAGAAAATGAAATGGGGCATATAAAAATAAGTTGTATAATATGTTAAATAACTGTAGGCTTGGTTTCACTGTCATAGAGACTGTAATGACTTGTAAAATACTTTGCGAAGGTTTTGCACTGTTTAGTTTCATTTGTATTACTAAATGAATGTCAGTCACTTGTATTTACTAAAATTCCCGCCAGAATGTTACGGGAGACAATTTGGGATGTGGGTTACCTCGTGAATAGTGTCCTCGAGTTGTTTTAAAAGCTTCAACACTCAGAATACACGCAGAGAAGCTGATTGCAGTCATTTTGAACTTTGACCCCTGATTTCAAACTGACACATCGCAGATTCAAAAAGAACACTGTCCCAGGAAGTAGAACTGCTGTAAATGCGACTTTGTGATGAAAAATTAACTTTATGACATCTAAATGTGAGTTATTCTTTATAACAACTTACTTATTTAAGATGTAATTTATAAAATATGAAAGTTATAATGATTTTAAATGATTCAGTATGCCATAGTAAGCAAGTGAGATATTTTAGAAGGCATAGAAGGTAAAACATATATACACATGTTTTTGAAAGCTTACATGACTGCAACATATTATTCTATATAAATACTTATGATTTAAACAAATATAATGTTATAAATCATTTGACTTATCTAATTGACAAGCACAAGTATCATTATGATTATATCTTAGAAGAAACTGTCATGTGACATATTTTAAAGCAGCAGTTCAGATATATAAAATACAGATGACTTTCTTCACAATAATTTATGTATAACTAGGAATTAACATTGCTGTGCAGTATGATTTGTAAACATATGTATGAGTATAAATATTTTATTTACTGGCAATAATAAGTATGAGAAGAAAGCTTTGGTGCAAGTAATTTAAAGTGTTTAAAACTGTTAACTGCATTTCTATGGCAGAAAGTAGGAATTCCCTAATATATGTAATGTCTGAACCATAATAGCCTAAGTTATTGAATCCAAATGAACATAAGAACTTATTTTTACAAACTTTTAATAAACTAATATATAGATATGCCCCTTTTTTTTTTCTCTCTCTCTCTTCCTTTCTCTCTCTCTCTCTTCTCGGTTCCCATTATCAAGTTTATTAGAATGCTATTTTGATTATGAGTGTATTATACAAAATAGATGTACATAGTAATATGAGCTGTTTGTAAATGTTCTTATTTGTTTATATGAAGCTGATTTATAAATTGTTTAGCTTTGTCTTACTAGATAATCTAATTAAATGAGGTTAACTTTAGTTAATAATAGTTAGTATTGAATTGATATGGTGGCAGCTGAGGTACTGCTGCTTAGGATAGGGGGATAACTTGAGTGGTATGTGCTACTCAAAGTTGGAGTTCTTAACTCCAGGCTGGGTGCAATGTTTAATCCTAATATTATTTTCACCTGTTTATTGCTGTTTGTATATAGTTCTGACATCCACAACACATTTTATAAACTCATTGTCACTACAAATAAAAGTGAAGCTTATACAAAATCCCATAAGATTTTCAATAAATACAGCTATAATTAATGGTACACCTAAAGGAGGAGGTATAATATCATTTATTTTGTTAATTGTTATTCTAATTATATGTTTTATATGTTTATAAAAGCTAAATGATTTCTCTAAAAGGAATTTCTTTAAACATTAATGGACTGAATAACCCATGTAAAAGGGCAAGTTTAATGAGATACATTAATTTGCATAGGGCCAACTTAGTATTCCTTCAAGAAACACATCTCCTGAAAAAGGATATTGATAAATTAGCCACTAATAAATATACAGTCTTGGTTAGTTCAGAACACACTCAGAAAAAAGAGGAGTGGCTATTTTATGGAATAAAAGTATGCTCATACCTAAAACTATTAAGTCTTATAAAGGTGATAAAGGAATGTTTTGTATGGTTACAGTACAGATTAATGGAAAGGCATATACATTAATCAATGTATATTGGATACCAGGAATTGGCATTAATACAGTGAAACAACATCTCAATAAGATCATATCATTTTCTATAGGAGATATTATTTTAGCAGCTGACTTTAATTGTATCCTACATGAAAGAAGATACTACTACTATAGGAAAAAGGAAAATTACATCTAATGCAAAACATTTAAAGGATTTTGTTAATTTATATCATTTGAATGATATTAATAATCAGATAGATTCAAAATCATTACCATACACTTTTTTTTCTAACAGATATAAAACTTATTCAAAAATAGATAGTCTTTATTTCTAACCAGATGGTAACAGATTTAATTAATTCTAAAATTATTTCGTGTCCTATATCAGATCATAATTCAATTGTCTTTAAGTTTATGATAAAAAGTACTTACAATGTTCAGATCAAAAGGATACCAGCATACTTAACTCAACTAAAAGACTATAAAGATTATATACTTTCAGAAGTGCAACATTTTTTAGACTTAAACAATACACCTGAAGTCTCCATTGTTTATGTTTGGGATGCTTTAAAATCATATTTATATGGACAAAGTATCAGATGGTATAATAATAAAAGGAAATCTTGGGACAGGGAATTACTAGATATTCAAAGCAAATTAGACTCATACAAACATAATAATAAAGAAAATATTATGGACAAAAAAGTCATTGAAGAAATAAATAAATTAAATGAGAAATACAAAGAAATTTTAACTCAAAGTTAAAATAACATTAGAGAAATATAAGTTTTGTCTTACTCAATAAGTCCCAAATACTTACATAGACTTAAAAATAAAACAAAAAGGTTGAATAAACAAAATCATATCAAAGAAATTTTCTCCAAGGAAAAGAAGAATGTTTCTAGTTTACCAGAAATATTAGATGAATTTAGAAATCACTTTCACAAAATTAATCATAATAACATTAACATGGAGTCTAAAGATAAAATAAAGAAATTTATAACAACAAATATGAACAAAAAACTTAATAAACAACAGACTAAACTAATGGATAAAAATATTTCATATACAGAGGTTATTACACAAATAAACAAGCTTAAATCAAACAAAGCACCAGGTAATGATGGTATTATACCAGAGATCTATAAAATTCTTCCCAAAAGTACTTACTCATTAATACATAAGGTTTTTATTTTGGCCCAAAATGAGTTAACAACTCCCCCATCTTGGCAATACACATTTATTTCACCAATTTTAAAACCCAATAAAGACCCAACCAGATGCACTTCATATAGACCTATTTCATTACTTAATGTTGACTATAAAATATTTATGAGTATTTTTGCTGATAGATTAAAGACAATCATCCCAGGCATTATAGATATGGACCAGACAGGCGTTATTGTAAATAGAAATAGATTTGATAATATAAGGAGAACTTTAACGTTAATTGATTTTGCAAATAGGAAAAAGAAAGATTTAACACTTATTAGTCTCGATATAAGTTCAGCATTTGATTCAGTAAGTTGGGACTACTTGTTTATCTTACTGAAGTGCACAAACTTCTCAGATGCATTTGTAAATCTAATTGAACATCTATATAAAGGAGCATTGGCTTACATTAAGATAGGAACATATGTCTCACAAAAAATACCCATTTTAAAAGGTACAAAACAAGGGTGTCCACACTCTCCACTATTATTTACTTTAATAATGGAGCCTTGGGCTAATTTGATCAGAAATAGTACTGATATAGAAGGATTTGATATAGATGAAAATACAATATCTAAAATTCAACTTTTTGCAGATGATGTTCTAATTACATCAGCAGGATCTAACTCTTCTATGCAGTCCTTATTTGATAAAATGAAGGATTTTAAAAATATCTCTGGTTTAATATTCAATGAAGAAGAAACTAAAATATTACCAATATACACAAGAAAAAATGTCCTCATTAATGATTTTAACAAATATATACCCAACTCAGGTCAGATAACTTACTTAGGTATAATATTAACTAAAGATATCAAATCTATTATACATAATAATTATAGTACCTGTCTTCTTAATATACAAAATCTTTTCAATAGCTGGAACAATATGTTTTTTACCATGGAAGAGAGACTCACAATTATTAAAATGATAGTATTCCCTAAGATATTGTACTTAATACAATCAATAATACTCCCACCTACAAAAATAATTATTAAGAAATTGAATTCACTAATGTTAAATTTCTTATGGGCACCTAATAGACCTAGGATTGCATTAACGAAACATACTAATAGCTGGTCTCAAGGGGGCATTTCATTTCCAGACTTTAATTTATATACTATCTCTTCTATTATAAAAGTTATTACTTTGTTAATAGATCAGTCACATGTTGCAAGATGGAAAGATTACTGGGAACTAATTAGCATTCACTTCATGAAAATCTCTTTAATACATAAAAATATTATTGTAAATAACCCTATGTTATGGTTACTAAAAGAATTTTGTACTTCATCCATTACACCAAAATATTTAGTTAGTTACCCATTAAACATTATCAGTTATCGTAATTTTATATTCATGCATCCTAAGTATAAGGAATGGAATTTTATTCTATTCCCTATAATGTATACACAAGGTATGCTTTTGTCAACCACCTCTGAAAGAACTATTTTAGTCACAGAGAATGATCTAAAGTATTGGTATCAGTTGCTGTCTGATAAAAAAGTAAAAAATTTAGACTTCTTAAAGCAAGAATTTGATTTGAGAGAAACATGTTGGTTAGAAATTCAGACTTTTAGACAACATCTTATTAATAAAATTGATTTAATGTCTTTAACAGTTAAATAATCCGTTCCAATACTGATTGATTACTTGATATTAAACTTACAACATAGAGTTTTTGATAAAGGTAAACTCTCATACATACATAAAATTATCAGAGAAGAAACTCATTACAGTTCAGATACCTATTGGAATTATTTCATTTCCATTAATGGTGAATCACCAAAACAACAAGATAAACAATATATATTGGAATCTGCTTATAAAACTACTTCTTCCATTAATTGGAGACTTTTTACTTGGAAATTTTTACATAGATCCTTCTATACACCTTTAATGATGAATAAAATAAATAATAAAGACAACTTATGTAAAAGATGTAATGTAGAAATAAATGCTGATTGGGCACATATGTTTTATGACTGTATAAAATTGAAGGAATATTGGAAGTTAATCAATGATTTTTGCAGGCCCTTTTCACGGATAATTTCATTGTTTCTAAATCACTTATATTATTTAACACACCTGTTCCTAAAAGTGTTAAAAAAGTTAAACTTCCCTTATTATGGTCTATTCTAGCAGTGGCTAGAAAATAATAACCAGAAATTGGATTTCAGATACCCTCCTTCATTTAATGAATTTAAAATGTTATGACTGAAGTGTGTCATATGGAATTGATGACAATAAAATCAAGAACTACTAGAAAAACATCTTATTATATTATATGGGATACTTTACAAAACCTGTTAAAAAAATCTTAGTTTTAATAGCATGACATTATAGTTTAATCAATTGATTTGATTTGTAGTGGATGTCTTTGTAAAAACTTTGGTTATTTTATTGAATGTTATAACTATTTCTATTTTAATTGCTTGTATAAAATTGTTATGATATTTATTTTGTATGTTAAAAACAATAAACTTGTTTTAAAAAAAAAAGAAAATTCATGCTAATGCAACACCTATTTGATCAACTTTCTAAGTTTGTAATAGCAAGATTTAAAAAAATTGGCCTATTTTTGTGTCTTTGTTCCCATTATTATTTATAGCTTTGTCCAGATTTTTGCTCTAAGAGGTTGAGATGTATGAGTATGATTTTGATGCTTTTACAAGTGCTATTCTCTGACAATTGGTAGGTAACAATAGCCACATATAGGCAAAAGAAAAATTTCAATTTTACTTTACATGACTGGAAATATTACTTGGTAAGTGCTCGCATGTACACAAAAGTGCTTACATATTCCTGCTTCGCTGTTTATCATTTTCTTATAATAAAATGTTTACTATGCAAAAAAGTATATTGAAGAAATAATAAATCTGTAATATTACTGTTTTTCTAGTCTCTGATGCATGACAGGGAGAAGAAATAGCCAAACACAGGCAACAGCAATATTTCACTATATTTTACACCATTAAAGGTATAATTTGTTTTAGTATCAACAAATGAATCTTACAGCACTGTGGGACATGCTTGCTGTCCATTGATGAAACTTGCTCAAATGGAGTACTTTGGTATGCTATTTGTTATTGCACGTCTATAGGAGAGTATTTAAGCATTGAGTCTGTCTTAAACTGATGTAAGTATTTTGATTGTGAAACATAGTTTTCTATACTATTCCTCTTATGTGGATTAAAGTGATTTGCTTATCACCAGGTACCTGCTGTTGAGTTATTTGTTTTAGGACAGGCAGCAAGTGAAGGTAACTGAGTCAGGTACCTACTAACGAAGCATACCTCTCAACATCATAGTACAAAAAATCTAGACAAAGCCAAATCTATTGAGGGAGCATAAGCCAAACATAGAGACATCTTTTAAGTATTGCTCTTATAAACTTAGAAAGTTGCTAGAATAATAGGTTCTGTCTTAGCATGCATTTTCTGAAAGACACAAAGACTAAAATTTGCATGTTTGCATCATTCACTGATGTCAGTCCTCAGTAATTTGCCAGAAAATCACATATTTTGTGAGGAACAGACCAAAAATATTAGGCAAAACTCTGGGCATTCTGTGAAAATCTGGACAGTTGAGACCTACCTAACTACTGTTAGGCAATAAAATTTATTGAACCAGTGCATGAAGAAGCAATGACTTTAACAAACACACACACAAAAAAAAATCACTAACACTCATCTTAGATTGACAATTAATGGCCTCGCAACATTCAAGAGGTTTGATTGCCTTAACCCCAAGTGTATAGCTTCCTTCCTTTCAAGTTTATTAATTTTTTTAAGTAAGCTAATACTGGCTTATTCTAATTGTAACATAAATTTTATTCCATAATCATGTATAGATTGCATAAAATATTTTCATGTTTTCTATAAACAGAGCTTAATGTTAAATAACTCTCTTGTTAGCAACCTCTTTAGAGCACCCAAGACATAAACTTGGAAGAGGAAACAAAACAGTTATTGATTTGCAAATGCACCACTACTTTAAAAATAACAAGTAAAACATCACGGGCATTCAGAAGTCATTTAGTGAAAACACTGGTATGTCCTTAGAAATGATTTGCATATATCCCAAAGGTCTCCACTATAGGAGTTTTAAGGTACAACATAGTGAAGAATCTAGCTTGGCAGAGTCTTTCTTACATTTTGTATTCAATGGTTTGTGGGTGACCATTTTACCCTTTAGTTTGGATATATATTTAGAGATTTGGATGTGAGGGAGATGCACACACATTTGGGGTAGTATAGGCTTTGTGCACTACAAATAATTGCTTTTGTGTATTGTATGACCTTTGGAGTATAACTGTTTTCAAACTTTAATTTCTTGTATTTTTAGACCTTTTTTTTTTTTTTTTTAATTATTGTAAACCCAGTCATATTACCTTTGGGTAAGCCTTATATTACTCACATCTGAGTGTTGTATACTGCATAACTGTACCAAAATTCAAGTTGTTGTGATTATATATCTACATATAATACATATGTAAGAAGTAAAAATAGTGTATGCAGTGCTGAAAAGTACTGACATGTATGTTTTGTTTCTGAACCATTACTGGTTTTAAAAGAACTATTGACCACTTAGGGTTTAAACTCAAAATGTTAGCTGGCATCCTTAAATCACAACAAGAACTTTCCTGACAAAATAACCAAAGGCAAACTCTTCAATCATGACTGCTACAGTAGAAAGATTTACAACAGCTGGTTTCAGCAGTGAAGTATTTAATGATTCCTGGAAGGTGTGAGACACGTATATAACATGACCACTGCCTAAGAAAATATCAGGAAGCAAAATGCAGGAACTCTAGCTCATTGATTGTGCATCAAATAAAATTTATGTCATGGCTTTCATTTATGATTCTAATATTCTCTGTGATGAATCCAAATAGCTGTTCAAAAGAAAGTATTGTGAAAAACTCAATTGGTCTGTTGTAATTTTTTTTCAAGCAGTATTTTTTCTGTATGTTGTTGAGTTGCTCATCTAATACTGCAGCCCGAGTTTGTTTTTATCAGAATTGGCTTGTTTTCTTTATTTTATATTGGGAAAAAATATAGGATAAATATGTGAAACCCTATCACATGTGACATGGATTTCTGTGCTAGAACAACTGTGAGAGATTGGAAATTTACACTGCTATCTTGATTACTATGGCCTGCTCTCAACTCAATGTCTACAAACATGAAAATATGATGGTGGGCTGAGGAAAAACCTTCAAACTGTAGAAATAATAATACAGGATGCAAGAAGGGAACCTCCCAGGTAAAATCTTCTATAAGTAGTGTACATAATAAAATCAGGTAAGAAAGAAAGAATTGGTGATATAAATATGGATGAGGAAATTTAGATTGTGACAAAATGTGGCAGGACTAACGGAAAGAGAGAAAGGGAAAAAAGAAAGAACGGAAGAAAATGGCATATGCTAGCAATATGTCAGAGATACAGAAGGAGAAATTGTGAAGAATAAGGGGGAGACAGTAGAAAGACAATTACGAGAAGAATAAATAACAAAACATGGGGTTAGCGGTATCGTTGAGATATGAAAGGGGAAGTGACCAGATTAAGCAACTTTTTTGGCAATGATTAATATAGGGCAATGTAGAGCAAGCAGAATGATTGCTTTAAGTAATAAAGGATAATTATGATAGAAAAATGCAAAAGCGAGCTTAGAGGAGGTGACAAAGAAAAATAAAGGTAAAGCTAAGTTCAACAGACATCATTCATGCCCAAGAAGCATGTATTAATAAATGCAAATGTAGTGCAATATAAACTGTCAGTTAATCATAATGTTTGATTTTATAAAATGCAGAAAGTTCATTTTATTTACTTTCTATTTTATTTTTCCATTTTATGAAATTTAGGTAGTGCAAAGAAGGGAGAGAAACGAAATAAAACGAAACAGGCTGCACAGGTAAACATTCTAAAGATAGACTTCAAGTAGGTATGCTTTCATCATTGTGAAGTCTTGTAAAGCACATAGCATAGCTCATATTTATCCATCTACCTGTCTGTCTGTCTAGCTGTCACTATTTATTCCCATATAAACAAGGGCAATATTAGGTGATTTCAAAAAACACTTTAACTCTTACCCAGTCCTGGACCATAGGATGGCATCTCATTTATTTATTTATTTATGTGTTTATTTATTTATGTATGCATTTATCCTTTTTCCCTTTGTCTGCTTGTTGTCAGCTTCTTTTTTCCTCTTGATGATTCTCATCAGTGAGAGGGGGACTACCCTAGGCATATATGAGTTTTTTCCTGAACTACCTCCACATTTCTAGCATAGCGCTTTGGAAAAAAAGTGATCTCCAGCAGTGGTGGTTTTACTGACATCGACATACTCCTGGACTTATACCAAGCCTGGCTACAGTGTGCATATGCACTACTTGATTTTACTTACCCATGTCCTTTGCACTACTTCTGATGTAATAGTAAGCCTCCACCAGGAGTCGGTATTAAAACACACCAAGCTGTCTCATACTTCTCTGTGTGAGATGGCATCAGCTGCTCAGTTCTATCCTCCTCAGCCAGATAGTCCAGCTCTTAGGTAAGCAGTCGATCCCATGTTATCTGAGTATCAAACCAGGTATTTTCACTGTGTTGCACAGTGCTGGCATAGCAAGCTGATGGTTCATATTCAAGCTCTGAAGAAGTAAAACCACCTTCAAATCATCTTAGGTTTAAGATTATACTTGAAAATAAAATAAATGAAATTTAAGCAACATGGCAGAATATAATATGAAACTTTAATAAAACTGATAAGAGCTTTCAAGGAACAATCCACTTCATTAGACCAAAAATCAGAAAAAAATTCAGCACATTTAAATATCAAAATAAATTAAAATTGGACCAATGAAATATACATTCTACCAATTAATTAATAAAATTAATGAAACACTCCATGATCCTTTAATGTTGGCTTTAAAGGCATATTCCATTTCAACCCTGGTGTCCTATGAGTCTGCAAAGCTATTATCCATTAAAGCTCAGCCATTTCCACCTTATTAGCAATATCACACATACAGATATTATCATATATTATGTGTAATACTAAAAAAATATAAACCATGATCCTTATCATCAACAGTATGTTGAGCAAGTGCATTAGACGTACTACATCTATATATATCACCAGGATGTTCAATAATTCATTCATTAAAAAGATGTGTCATCTTACCAACATAAAAACCTGAATTTTCTTTTGCAAATAGCAAGATATACTAAGTTAGTACTGATACAATCTGCATAAAACCTAAGGGCAAATTCCTTACCAGTCATAGGGTGAACAAAAAAAAATATTTCTAGAAATGAAGTTGCAAGCTTTACATCAGTAACAGGGATATGCACCCAGTCTATCAGATATAATCCTATTACTCATACTGGCACCAATATGGCCATAACAAAGCTGCCTTTTCAAAGAAGAAAAGTAAGGACGTGCATCTAACACTCAACTTAGTTTTACATAGGAACTCATCAAGTTCACTTTTAGACTAGCCCCTATTCATTAGATCTTTATAGAGACCTTTCAAATCTGTATTTAAATACACATCATCTGTTAATGTTATCAGCCTATATCAGCAGTCTTGAGGGATACTGAACTCTTTCTGAATTCCCTGTTTGTGTAAATGGTGTTGGTGATATATTTATATATTGGTAACCATGGATGCACAGAAATTGTTTACTGTCATTCCTAATACTGAGGGAATGGATTTAGTTAGGTTGTTCCTGAGTGATAACTCACATGGTTTGATTTCAGTGATCTGTTTGCTTTTAGACTTAATATTGGAAAATAATGCATTAATTTTTGAACATGAATATTTTCTCCAGAGAACAGGAATGCAATAGTAATTATCTGCTCCAATAGCTACATTAATTTAGTAATGACACAGTGAGAGCAAGATTATACATTAAATTCCTATGCCTTTATTTACCATCTCAAATATTATGGTAGGTTTGTGGATGACATATTCCTACTATGGGAAGTCTCACCAGATGCTTTAAAGAATTTTGTGCAGTATTTGGAATTAAGTAGTACTTTTCTACGGTTCATTGTTAGTTCATATTTTGAAACTATTGACTTCATTGATGTAAGTCTATTTAAAGGTAGAGAGGGTTAGTTGGACACTGCATTGTTTAGGAAATCTTGTTGGAAAAATAGTTTCATACATCGCAGCAGTATGCATCATAAGCATATATATATATATATATATATACCAATGTTATAAAGGGGCAATCTATTAGGATGTCTAGGTTGCATACAGATGATGAATATTTGAATATTGCTTTGAAAGGTCTCTATAAAGATTGAATGAATAGGGGCTACCCTAAAAGTGAACTTGATGAGTTCCTATGTGAAGCTAAGCAGACTGTTAGACAGGAAGCACAGCCTTATTTTTCTTCACCTAGAAGGGACTGTACAAGATCCAAACAGCATAGGAATGAATCAAACAAAGTATATATACTTATTCAAGTGACATCAGTATGTTGTGTGACATAGTGAGAATAAATGACCTATTCTCATGACTGATGACAATATTAGGAAGAAGTGGTAATAAACCTATTTTTTTTTTTTATTTTAGAAGAATCTTTATTTGAAAAGTAAGCTTTGTTATGTCCATATTGTTGTCAGTATGAGTAATAGGATTATATCTGACAGACTGGGTGCATACCCTGTTACTGATGTAAAGCTTACAACTTCATTTTTATAAATAAGTTTTCTGTTCAATCTGTGACTGGTAAGGAATTTGACCCTAGGTTTTCTGCAGATTGTGTCAAGTAGTAAATTGGTATATCTTGCTATCTGGAAAAATGTTCAAGTTTGTATGTTGGTAAGACAACACATCTGTTTAATGAATGAATTCTTGAACATCTTGATGATATATGTAAATGTAATGCTTCTAATGCACTTGCTCAACATATTGATTAAAATAAGGATCATAGTTTTTGTTTTTTAGTATTACAAATAATACATGATAATATTCAAATGGGTGATGCTGCTAATAAAGTGGAAATGGCTGAGCTTAAATGGATAGTAGCTTTACAGCCGGGTCTATATCAGTTCATCGAAACATCTAAAGTTCGAACACCATATGTTCGAACTTAAAACCACGAACTGCAAAAACATTGAAGTCTTAAAACAGCAATTTTTTTCCCAGAGAAAAAAATCGCTGTTCCAAGAAACACATATGCAATACAAACACACCAAAACAACATCAGTCCACATACATACACTCAAAATCCTACATCTAACCCTACACTAAACTGTACATACACTACCACCTATCCACTTACCTTAACCCAAACCCTAACCCTAAGGTCCGTCACTATCACACACTCACCTGATCTGCGCCCTAACCCTAACTCACCTATCCCACCCTAACCCTAAAGTCTTTCCCTCTCGCACACCCACCTCACCTGCACCCTAACTCTAACCCACCTAACCCATGCCCTAACCCTAACATCCACACAATTGCACACTTACCTGAACCTGACCCGTAACTACCCACCACACTCCAGATACTTGTGAAGCCACAGAAACAGCCCACCGAATTCTTTCGTGGGTTCTGTATTTGATATTCAGTAGTTTTGATGGACTGATATAAACCCTTACAGCCTCATAGGACACCGGGTTTGAATGAGAATATGCCTTTATAGCCAGCAGTAAAGGCTTGTGGAGTATTTCATTAATTTTATTAATTAATTAGTTGAATGTAGATTTCATTGGTCCAATTTTAATTGATGTTATTTAAATGTGTTGCATTTTATTCTGATTTCATGGTCTGATGAAGTGGATTGTTACATGAAAGTGCTTATCAGTTTTATTAAAATTTCTTATTTTATTCTGCCATGTTGGTTGGATTTCATTTGTTATTTTATTTTCAAGTATTGTGTGAAACCAACCTTTAACCAAGGGGTTTTGTTCTTTTTCTTTATTTCATTTAAGATTATACACCAGAAGTACTTCTGTATTATGCATGATATATATATATATATATATATATATATATATATATATATATATATATAAAATTTTGTAAACATGAATCAGTACAGTACCCTATTTCATTATCATTTAAATCAAAACATAAGGCATGTTCTACTTAAAAGTTACCTAACCTCAGAAGTGTGGCTCGGACAGGGCAAAGGGGGCAGCCACCAGGGTGCAGGTTAACAGTCATACATATGGCAGTAGCCAATTATACAAAACAAGCACTGAGTTTATGAATGCCAGTACCCAAGTAGTACAAACTTTAGTCATTTATCCTTTTGATTCATTCAGCTGCACATCTGGTCAAGTTAATAATCATAAGTACATAGACCTCTGTCTATGATTCAGTCGTCATTCTGATATAACCATAAGCAATTGACTGTAAACTTTGAAACTGTCTATTCCTATTTAATATTCACGGTAACATTTGAAATATTTATCTTTTTAATGCTTTTACCCCTGACCTGAGTCATGGCTCATGGAGGTCATTAAATATTCTTGGGTACACAGTTATCAAACAAATAAAATTGACATGAAGCAATGTAAGTAGTCACATAAGCAATAAGGCATAATAGGCTCTGTATTACATGTATCTGGTGTTTATTTATGTACATTTATTTAGCTAACTATATTTGATTAAATAAACAGTGTATGCTGCAGGAGACTATTCTGATACATTGCTATTCACATCCTAATTCTATTAGCACAACATTGTACTGATGGGTTTTACTGTCTTTATCTGATCCAACTACTCTGTGACAGTTGTATTTTCCTGGATTTTACCTTATAGGAGGACATGAAGGAAGATATCCACTATGCATCCTTGGAACTGCACAGCAGATGACAATAGAGAACAAAAAGCTTGTCAGGAACAGATACAGCACTCAGACTGCATGGTGCACCAAACATGACAAGCAATTCCGAAACATTAACATCAGGTTACTTTAAATATACCCCACCATTTCAGCACTATAACAGTGTGCAAACATCCATCAGTTATATACTGAAATGCCATTGTGACTCTGTGTGCACCAAAATGAATCATTGTCAAATAAAAACAGCATGCAAAAGAACTTTGAATGCAAACTATAACCTCTTGTTTCATCATAAATGCTATTCTTTGCCTTTGCCAACTTAAGAACAATATTACCTATTTTTGTCAAATAACCAGATGTGTTGATTATAGCAAGCATTCTGTACTGTTTACTCTCACTAACATTTTCAGTGTTCAAATGGTTTTGGAAATAGACAGCTTTATGGAAAGGGAATGTATTTAATGCTATGTGAATTTGAAGATATTAATCATTACCTAAGCATGTAATAATTAATTTGTGCAAAATTATGATTTTAGGCAATGTCAGTGAGTGTGTAAGAGAACTCATGTGTATTCCTGGGCTGACTCCACAGTCTTGAGGCATGAGACCTTCACTGTAACACTGCTGAGTATTGCCTTGGACACTGGAAGAGCTTATGAGGAAGGGTTTGGGGTGACTGGCTCTGGCTTGTCCATTCTTGGGACATAGTAACAGTCCACTCCACTGCTATGTCAGAAGAGTAGGTTGGCATCAGGCAGCACTGTGGACTGGAATGTGTGCTTGGCTCTTGTCAAACAAAACATGAAAGCCTTAACAGACCACATTTGTGGAACCCTATACATTCTAGGGAGATGCCATTATAGACCATTACATTGATGTAAAGTAGACATTAGCCATTGGGAGGGGCTTAGGGTTAATAGAACCTACCTCAACACAGTGTTCCGCTTGACTTGCCATGGTCGCCATGTTGTTCTGTGGTCTATGTGCAGTTTTGGTCTGTATTTAAATACAGTTGGCACTGGTTCAGGGAAGGGTGGATGAAGCAAGAACATCAGCTTAGGCAAAGTGGAATGTGATCTGTGTGGTGGGCATGGGGACCAAACCAATGTTCATGTCTGCTTGGATGACAGCTATCAACCAAGATGCTCCTGATCCTAACATCTAGGCATCAAAGCATAAGTCATTGTGTCATCTGTCTTCCATAATAAACAGACAGTGCCCCAAATATAGTGATATGGTATGCAAATAGGTGCAGTGGTACCAGGGAAGAAGTGACAAATATTTGAAAAGGACATGACTGTCAACTGGCTTAAGGAGAAAAGCATATTTAAAAAAAAAAATATATATATATATATATATATATATATATATATATATATATATATATATATATATATATATATCCCTTCATATGTGACACAGTGGATCTCCGTTTAGCATTGCTTTCTTCCAGGGCTTGGTTCCCCAGTTAGTGTAGTGCCTTGGGTGCAGAATCTGACAACTTATGTTAAGATGAATTTGTATTTCTCAAAATTGCCTAGTGGTATGGCAATGAGTCAGTGTATACATCCCATGATGGGTCAACATCCCTATCAGTATGTGTCCCTCTGTCTTTCACTCTAAGTGGCAGGGTAGGCTTCAGCTTTCCGCTAACTGCATAAATCAGGTGACTGTTGAGTGAGTCACTGAATGAATGAAAGACTGAATTAATGTATTTAATAGAAAGGAAAGGGTATAGTTCAGGGACATACCAAAGAATAATGCACTACCAGAAGACATTACTCTTAAAGAACAGAACTAAATATCATGGCAGGTAATGTAATAAACAAGATACTAGACAACATTATATTGGTTTGTATTATGATAATGACTGACTTTGCTTTCCAAGTTTAATTTCTCACTCATAAATATGTTTTTTTCACTGTAGTTGTCAAGTTTTTAACAGTAAGTTTGATTATTTATGATTTATAGTGAGCCTCATCTCAAATAGTTTTATCAATGACCTTTAAGCTAAGCTGGTGATGCACTAGACAGTGAACATCTGATGTTTAACAGCAGATGACTAAAGAAAATGAAAAGGGCAATGATTTAGTTGAAAAAGGGAGTCCTTACAGCAGACAGAAAAAACTAAAGCTAATGACAATTTTGTGTCCTTTTGTTGACCAGGTAAGTTCCACTAGGCTAATGAGGTCTTTGTAGGGGGGAGAGCTGATTTAGTATTTATACTGGTAGGGGAAATTTGTTCAGGGCATCAGGGAACTTTCTCTACTCTTGTTAGTCAGGGGAAGTATTTATGTGTTGCACATCCTGACTTCCTGTTTCCTGTCTAGGCACAGAGGCAACAAAGAGGAACAGGGAGAAAATATGGCTGATTCAGCTTTGGCAGAAAATTAAGTGAAGTTTGATGAAAATGTAGCTGAAATGGTGGAATTACTACCAGACATTTTTTTCTGATGTCATGGGTGCAGAAAAAAAATAATGATATTGGAATAAAAGGAGATTGTAGCTGTAACAGAGATGGATTCAGAGGAAAACTTTCAGAGAAGATTGTTTGAAGGAGAGACAGTTACTTCTGAGAAATGCATAATTACAATCCTCCAACCAGGAGGGTTGCATGATCATTATTTGGAAGAAATGGTAAACCAAAGTGAACCAAAAGTAGAGCAACAATTTCATCGAGTGACATCATGGAGAAAATAGAAGAAGAAAAAGGAGAAGAACAAACTATGCCAGAAAAAGTCAAAGAGACAAAAATGTATGCATAAACTGTGGGAGAAGGACAAAGAAGAAAGAAGAAATAAAAGAAACAAAAAAGAAGTATACAGTATGTGTGAGCTGCAAAAAAAAGAAGAAAGTTTGGACAGGTATAAGGTTTGGGACTCTGTCATAGCACCTCTGGGTGTCAAAGCAAAAGAGGTAAGAGCATTCATTTTAATTAATAAAGAGACTTCTTGTGACTTGATATTTGAGACTGAGCAGGCCATGGAAAATTATTTGGGTGCATATGAACAAAACAAAATATTTATCCATGGTCAGAATATGCCGTGCAAGCTTTTTGCAGATAAAAAAAAATGAATAATGATACAGTTTAGAACTGAAGTTGAAGCAAAAGAACTGAAAGAACATTTTTTAACTATATGTAAAGAAGTAATGGACATTACAAAAGCATATGATGAAAGAGGACTATGGACTGTGAGATGGGAATGTGGAGCAATAATGAAAATGGAAAATGATAATATTATGCACATATCTAATATTAATAATGTTCATGGAAATGAATGTTTCGTAAAATACAGAGGTCAACCAAAAAGTTGTTATTTTGTGGAAAAAATAATCATTTAATCAATCAATGAGAAAAAAAAAAGATATTATGCGGTAAAACAAGGCATAATGCAAAAAATGTGATTTAAAGTGCAAAAATGTGGCAATACTGGTCATTCATGGCTAGAATGTGAAATGAATGTGCAAGAAAATGAAAATGAAGATATACAGGATAAAGAGATAGTAGAATGTGTTATACATGAAAATGTACAACAAGATGTAACTGATATAGAGGTTATACATGAAGTTAAAGAAAATAACAAGGAAAAAGAAACAGAGGAGACAAGCGGGGAAGAAGTGGACCAGTGCACAGTTGTTGTGTCTTTCGGCTTTTCCCAGTTAGGGGTCGCCACAGCGGAACTCCGGTCTGCTACTGATTGGCAGTTGATTTTTATGTACCAAGTTGCCAACCATGATGCACAACCTTCAACGAAGGTACACCCATTCATGCATGTCTCCACGCAGAAGACGCTCTAGCTGAGAGTTGAACCAGACAGCGTCTTACTGTGAGGCGGCAATGCTACAGTAAGAAATAAAAATAATTTGATAAGGAAAAGAGTTAAAGAAAGGAAAAGATAATTCAAAAACATAATGCTTACAGAAAATAAGAAAAGAAAAGGATAAACATTTTATTATACTAACTGTTCTTAAAATTTTATTTTATTTATTTTACATTTGTTGACCAGGCTAGTCTAACTGAATATATGCCCATTTTCAGTAGAGGGCCGGGGAGAAAAGCTCCAAGCATGAACACTAACAAAGTTAACAATATATAACAAAGACAAGTATAATAACAGTACAGAGGTACAATTGGTTAAAGAAAAAATATAGTAGTAAAAATATTGACTATAGACATTATGTTAAAAGATTAAACTAAATAAAAAATAATAAGTACACTAAGCACAAGCTGGGTATGAGCAAACAGAGTCAGGTCCTTACATTTATCCTATAACTATGAGAAAAAAAAAAAAAAGAAAAATAAGTAGATTTGGAGGTGTAGTTGGGGAGAGGGGAAGGGGTATGAGCAGGAGGGGGAAAAGTTTCAGTCTGGGTTAGCACAAGGACAAAACCACTGAGTTTTAAGATGTTCTTTAATATGCTTTTTGAATAGAGAAGTAGAAGCTAGAGTAGAAAGTTCAGAAGGGAGCTGAAGCTGAAAATATTAGCTTTAAATGTGAACAGTATGAAGAATCTTAAAAGGAGAATAGGTATATTACAATGGTATGCTACAGTCATTGCACATATTATTGTTTTAGAAGATATCAGATTATTAACAGAGGAAGAAAGAACACAAACTGAAAAAATTTTGAATGGTGTGGTAGTTTGGAACATGGGGAAAGAAACATGCTTGGGCATATGTATATTATGTCAAGAAAGCATTAAAATATTAGATGTAGCCATAGTGGAACTAGGCCCAACTATGGTAATAGATGTGAGATGGAAAAAATACGTGTATAGAATTGTAGCTTTATATGCATGTGTAACAAAAAAAGAGAGAAAATGATGTTTAAAAATATTCTTGAATATGTTTGTGTAAATATGGACATTATAGTGGTGGGTGATTTTAATTGTAATTTAAGGAAAAATAAGAGCAATTGTGATGTTAAAATAGCTTAAAAAATTATGAGAAGTGGAGAGTTAAGTCTATGGGACAATAACCACTGGACCTATAAAAGGAATGAAATTAAGATAGAAATTGATTATTTTTTAAATATCTGATAGTTTAGAAGTTATATAAAAGTAATTAAGTATGACAGATTTTCAAATCATGTGGCAATATGGGTTAAAGTACGGGGAAATGAAGAGTATATAAGAATAGGAAAATGAAGAAAATTAATTAGATTTAGAAGAGAAAATAACTGTGGAATTATGGAAAAATCATACAACTATGAGGGAGTTTTATGAGAATTTGACTGTTTGGTGAATTAATTTTAAAGAAAAATATAAAAAAAATAGAATGTATAAGCAAAAAAAGAAAATGACAAATATAAGATATTAAGTCAAACATTTAAAGACTTATTGGAGAAGAAAATTCATTTTATGCTAAAGAAAGAGAAATATATAAAATTAATCAAATTAAAATTAACAATTTGTTATATAAGCAAAAATGTTGTTCACAGGGAAAGAAAGAAGAGGTAGCACCATATTTGATAAAATAATAAAAGAAGGAAAAATACTAAGAGAGTTAAAAAATAAGGAAGGTAAGCAAATATGACAGCAAAAAGGAATATATGAAATAATTAAAGAATATGTATTGGAATTATTTTTTAAGAGAGAAGATAGCGTAGAACAAATGTATAAAGATGAAACATTAAGTAAGGGAGATAATGAGTATTTAGAACAAAAATAACCATGAAAGAATTTAATGAAATTCTAAAAGATATTAACATGAATTCTGCAGCAAGACTGGATGGAATTGTATATGGTATATATAAAGAAATGAAAGAGTGGCAAAAAATAATTTTATAGAAGTTATGAATGAATAGTTAGAAAATGGAACTAAAGAGAAAGAGATATATGCAGGCATTATAGAATGTATATTTAAAAAAGGAAATAAAGAGGAGATAAAAATGTGGAGACCTATAACATTGAATAATACAGATTATATATATTTTTATGAGAATAACAAAAAGGTTACAGAAAAAGATGGATAGAATATATGACCAAAATTTATTTGGAAGGAAAGGAAAAGGAAGTCAATTGTTATTATGGATAATAAGAGAAATAATTGATATCATAAATAAAAATGTAGAATTGAATGTTATGATAGGGAATATAAGCAATGTTTATGATAATATTCAATATAAATCATTATGGGGGATTTTGTAGGCATATAATGTAAGCAAATAAATATTACAAATAAAAATCTGTTTATAAAAGGAACTATGTAAAACTAAATGTAAATGGCTGGATTGGAGAAGAAATAAAAAAAGCTTGTGGAATAAAGCAGGACTGCCCAGCTTGTAGTGTAATGTTCTCATTAGTTATGAATTTAATAGTGAAGGAAATTAATAAAATGTCAAGTTGTGGTGGATACAAAATGATGAAGGAAGTACAATTGCCAGTAATGTATAATTGTGTATATGATATTGTATTCATTGTTAAAAATAAGTATAGATGGAAAAAGTAAATGAAAAATTAAGTATACATTTTTTAAAAATTGGTTTACGTATAAATAAGGAGAAAAGTAAAGGGTTTGGTTGTTGAATGTATGATAGGAGATGTTGAGTTCAATGAAAAATATATAAATATATTTGGAATAACATTTGGAAGGAATGAATACAGAGAACAATGGGATAATGTACTCAAAGAAGTAAAGGATATGACAAATTTTTGGAAATCATATAGATTTTCATACAGAAAAAAACACAGTTGTTGAACGCCATGGTAATAGGAAAATTGCTTATGTTGCTAATATTTATACGAGTCCTATTAAGTATGAAAAGGAATTAATGATGACTATATTCTCTTTTATATGGGGCTCTAGACTGAATCCAGTCAAAAGAGGGATTCTGTATATGAAAGAAGAGCAAGGAGGTTTGGGTTTAATAAGCCCAATAGTACATGCAGTGTATTTAATTTTATATAAGGTATTAAAAGGAATTATGAAGGAAAATAAAAAAAATATATATAAAAATTATACTATATTATAAAGACAAAGACTTGTGGGAAGGAATAGAAGTTAAAAATGAAGTAAAAGCATTGTGAATTAAGAAATGAAAGAGTAGCAAAACAAAATTGTGTTATGGAAAATAAAAAAGAATATATGTGAGAGAAATAGAAAGTAATGGTACTTATGTATTATGAACTCATTTTATTGTATTGATCCATGGAAAGATTTAGAAATAGTTAAGAAAAAAGCCATAATTATGAGACATAAAAGCTATAAAAAGATTAAAGAATGTAATGATTTTTATGGAGATTGTCTATTAGAAAACTGCCAGTTAAGGCAAATATGCCATACAAAAAAGCAAGATAGAATATGTAATAAATGTAGAGAGTTTGAGACTACTGAGCATGTGTTTTTGAAATGTGAAAGAGTTAATAATTTGCTGAAAGAAATATTTAAACATCATAGGGTGAAACGTTTGTTAAAATTTGAGCAAATAAATATGGACATAATAGAATTTGGGTATTATGGTGAATAAAAACAGGAAGAAGTGAAGAAAATGGGCAGAGTAATATGTTATATTTCATGGACTATATGGAACGAGAGATGAAATGAAATTAAATACAATGGAAAATGGACTTTGACAAAGATTCTGAAAAAAATGTTTTGGCTGTGGATAAAAGAGTGGGGGGATGCTTAAAACCAAGTTTATAATGTAAGGAGATTTGTAAATAGATATAAATAATGTAATTATGTAAATATGTAAATAATATGCAATCTATATCAATAAAAAAATCCTACTCATTGTGAGCAGAGTTGCTGTGTGATGTAGCTTTAGGTCCAGGCATGGAGACAGCTCGGTGAAGCAGAAAGAAGTATGGACAGTTCTGGTGGATAAGAAGGAGCTGTCAGCAAAGATTTGGAGAGAAAATTGGATGGTTGTGGACTAAAAGTGAAAGCAGTTGAGACTTCACAAGAGATTATGTTTTCAGAGGAAATAGTAATGGAAGAAGAGGAGTAGAAAGTCAAATGGTCAGAAAGGGTGAAATGCACTAGGAGAAAGAAATGAAGGTTAGTGGGCCTTCACAGGATACATAACTATTCTTTCAGAAGAGGTTGTTTGAGAGAGATGCTGAATCACAGCAGGGATGCATTAGTATAACTTTCCAATCAGGAGGGTTGCACAATGTTTATTTAAAGGACTTAATGGATCAGAGTGGACCAGAAAGTGAGAAAGCATTGTCATGGGGTGAAATAATGGAGATGATACAAGAAGAAGAACTGCAGGAAATAAGAAGAGAAATAAAGATGTCGTACATGCAAACCATAAGAGAAGGAGCAAAAAAGGAAGAAAAGAAATTGGAGGTTAAAAAGAAGAAATATTTTATAAGAATAAGTAGTAAGAAGGAGAAGGAACCTGATAGGTATAAAATCTTTGATAATATTATTGCCCCATTGGGTATCACTCCCAGAGAGGTAAGAGCATTTATTCATATTAATAAAGACTCTTTTTGAGATTTTTTTTAATCAGGACAGTATATGTTAAAATTTTTGGAACAATATGAAGTAAAAATTATAACCCTTGGAATTTATATCATGTTCAAGGATTTAACAGAGAGATAAAAAAGAAAATGTATGCACAATTTTGAACTGATGTAGAAAAAGAAGTATTGAGAAACTATTTAAAGACTGTTTGCAAGGATGTTATGGACATTATAAAAATACATGATAACAGAGGCTTAAGGACTGGGAGTTGGGAATGAGTTGTATTGCAAATAAAAAAAAAATGAAAATGTGATAAATGTACCAAGTATGATAAATGCGGATGGAAACAGAGGTTTAGTGAAACATTAGGGGCATCCAAAGACATGTTTCTTGTGTGGTAAATATGGACATTTGATTAGTAATTGTGATAAGAGAAAGTGTTACATTTATGGTAAAGCAGGTCATGAAGCAAAAAAAAAAGTGAACTAAAATGTATAAAATGTGAACAAATGGGGCATTCATGGATGGATTGTGAAGAAAATTTGGAGGAAAAAGGGAGGATGAACATGTACAAGAAATTGTTATAGAGTGTAATATATAATTGGAACAAGAAGAAAAGCATATAATGGCAGATATTAAGGGACTAGGAAAAGATGATAAATATAAAAGGGGAGATAATAAAGAGGAGAAAGAAAATCAATTCAAGTGAAGAAGGAAATACTAATTGGGCAATGATTAAAGGCAAAAAGAATTCTTTTGGAAAAAGAGTTAAAGGTAGAAAGCATAAATTTAAGAATGTAGGTTTGAGAAAGAATAAAAAAGGTAAATGATGGCATATGTAAATAATTTTATAATAAAGTGAAAATTTTAGCTATAAATGTGAACAGTAACAAATGGGGCATTCATGGATGGATTGTGAAGAAAATTTGGAGGAAAAAGGGAGGATGAACACGTACAAGAAATTGTTATAGAGTGTAATATATAATTGGAACAAGAAGAAAAGCATATAATGGCAGATATTAAGGGACTAGGAAAAGATGATAAATATAAAAGGGGAGATAATAAAGAGGAGAAAGAAAATCAATTCAAGTGAAGAAGGAAATACTAATTGGGCAATGATTAAAGGCAAAAAGAATTCTTTTGGAAAAAGAGTTAAAGGTAGAAAGCATAAATTTAAGAATGTAGGTTTGAGAAAGAATAAAAAAGGTAAATGATGGCATATGTAAATAATTTTATAATAAAGTGAAAATTTTAGCTATAAATGTGAACAGTGTAAATAATATTAGAAGAAGGTTAGGTGTATTATGAATGGTGCTGATTGCTTGGTCTGAATATTTTAGTATTAATAGACACCAGAATTTTAACAGAAGGAGAGAAATGACAGATATAGCAATTGGGGTCTATATTAGAAGCTCGAAGGTCCTGTTCAGCGAATACGAAAAGAGCAGCACGTATTGCGCGAAACACGAAAACAGCGAGCATTCAAAACCGGGAATTTCGAAATGTTGATTCATCATAGTTGGCCCATCTGTGGTATAGCTCTGTAAGGTAAGTGTGCAATAGTTACAGACCATAGGGTTAGGGTGCGGGTTAAGTGCATAGATAGGTAATGTATGTAAGGTTTAGTGTAGGGTTAGAAGTAAGGTTTTGTTAAGTGTATGTTTGTGGATTATTTATTTTGTTTGGATATATCTCTGTAGGGTAAGTGTGTGATAGATACGGACCTTAGGGTTAGGGTGCGGGTTAAGGTAAGTGCATAGATGGTAATGTATGTAAGACTTAGTGTAGGGTTAGAAGTAGGGTTTTGGTGCTTTACTTTATTGTTAGAAGTAGGGTTTTGGTTAGTGTATGTATGTGGTTTATTTATTTTGTTTGGGTAGGTAGAAGTCGCGGGCAGTGGGGTTGGCTGAGTATGACGATTCATGATTTTAAATTTCGCAGTTTATGGCATTTGGTGTATTCACGGTTCGGTAAATATGTGTCACTGTTTATGTATTCGATTAAATGGTCTTTCAAGCTTATAATATAGACCCTGCAATTGTGGGAAGGAGAGATTACTTGGAATATAGGAGAAGAAAAGTGTTCAGGTATTGGAAGTTCAAATAAAAACAATAAAAATTGTGAATTGTACTTTAGTAAAATTAAGCAGATTGACAGTATTGGATGTGAGATAGAAAAAACGGTATATAAAATTATTGCAGTATGTGCATATGTTTCACAAAAAGAAAGGGAAGTGATGTTGTGACGTCACCACTCTGGGCCAGTAATCAAGGCGCCTGAATCCTCACCACTGACACTGGAGAGGGATGTTCATTTGGATACAAATGGCTACACTCAGTATTTCCAGATGCAGACCTCTCTGCATCAAGCACAATTTCCCTAAAAAGCACACAGGGAACACATTCAGACTGGAGTCTGGGTTTCTCTATAGTTGTCTCTCCCCAGCTCCCTAATAAGGCTGTCCACTGGCATAGCTGTATTCACCACCATCTCTGTGAAACCATTGATTCGTGTCCCTGCTCCCTGTAGCTGACACACAAACTTTTTAAAATGTAATTTTCACACACACATGCACATGCGCACGTACACACACACACACACACACACACACACACACACACACACACACACACACACACACACACACACCTGTGAAAGGCTAGCACAGATTGCTCACTCCACCAACATTGCCCAGACTACGAGGTAGATTCACTATCACTAATCATTTATTATAATGCTCTTAAAAGGTTATCCAGTTATGCTGAGTAAAGTTAATATTAATACAAATGGTAATGTTGACTAAACAGTAAGGCTTTCAGGAGTGGCCAGAGTTATCATCAAATAAATATATGCAAGTACTCTCCAAACTTAAATATTTTCTAAAAAGGACCAGCCACAATGAAAAGTTTAAATATATTTAATAATAAATAATAAACTAACATGAAAATATGAAATATCTATTTACAGTAAACAGTGTTTTAGTCACAGGAAATATTAAAACTAACACTGATGGAAAGTAATATTTTCTAAAAAGGACCAGCCACAATGAAAAGTTTAAATATATTTAATAATAAATAATAAAAGAACATGAAAATATGAAATATCTATTTACAGTAAACAGTGTTTTAGTCACAGGAAATATTAAAGCTAACACTGATGGAAAGTTTCATACAGATACAGAAAAACAATATTTAGTTAATCTCACTATCTATTCCTGATTTACTAAAACAATCACTGTTCCCTAGGTAGGTTACTTACTATCACAAGGCAAGATGTTGTGGGTGAGGGTATTTCTATTTAGGTTTCCAAGAACAGACTGCTCCTGAGACTTAAGTCTCCTCTAATAGTAAAACATTATTTCTGTACAAAATGACATCACATACATCTAGTCATCTGACTCTGTTTCCCACAATATCCCCCATCACTAGAAGCTGCCAGGGTTTTAGCACCTACTTGTTACTATACACAGAAAGAATTTTGTTCAGATTGGCTGCAGCTCCTGGAAGTCACAAAACCATAAAGCACTTCCCTTCATCATGCTGAACCTAATTAACACATACATTGCATTTCTGACTTCCTTCAAAACTGTGGGATGACATCTTTATGGCTTAACCATAAACTAATTTAATTTCAAGAATATTTTTTCAAAGTCAGGTGGATTAACATTTCCTCTTCCAGTATATGCTGTTGCAATATATACATTTAAACAGTTACAGTAATCCAAATGCATTTCTTTTCTGCCCAGCAGGAAACATTGTTGATATATTTTAATACAAGCAACTTTACAAATACATTTTTAAACACAAGCATCTGTATAAATCAGTTTGATACACAAATGACATATAATGCTTTATAAAACTAGAGCTAGCTGTGCTGGCATATGTTACACATCCACTGCCCTACTTCTCCTGCCATGGCTGGCAGTTCCTCCTATCATCACTGATGTATCAAAAGATCCTTAATTATGTTATGTCAATATGCAAATAATATTGGTAGGAGATTTAAATTGTGACTTAAGAAAAAGGAGAAAAAGAATGGATGAATTTTAAAATAATTACATAGGTTTTAAAAAGTGGAAAATTGTATTTATGGGATAATAAACGTTGGATATATAAAAAGGGTAATTTAGTAACAGGAATTGATTATTTCATGATTTTGGAAAGGAACAAAAGTAACAGGCTTTTCAAACCATGTGGCAATTTGGACGGAGGCCAAGAAAAATAAGGATATATAATAATAGGGAGGGGTGTTAAAAGAATAAATGAAACAGATTTAAATGATAAAGTTAGAGAAAGGATTATTCAATTATTAGAGGACCATATAGGTATGAAAGTGTTTTATGCGAACCAGACAAGTTGGTGGATACGTTTTAAACAAAAATATAAAATAAGTGTTTTAGAATGGCAAAGGTTGAAAAGAACACAAGAAAAACAAATGTATAAAGAAATCAGCCAAGCATATAAAGAGATAATAAGAGATAGAAAAATATTTTTTGAAGAGAAAAAATGTATAAAATGAATCAAGGAAAAATAAAAAAAGTTGTTTAAAAATATATTTTACAAGGAAAGAAAAAGGAAGCATCACCATAAAGTGGTAAAAAATAGAAGAGTAATTAGGGAAATAGGAAATGAAAAAGGAGATATTGTTAAGATGCAGAAGGAAGTAATAGAGGTAATAAAAGAATATCTAAGTAAGACATTTGCAAAATACAAAATGGAAAGATGACATGAATGGAGAGTGAAATGGTTAACTAAAGAAGATAATGACATGATAGAAAAGAACATAGCAATGGAAGAAATAGAAAATGTATAGACAACAGTGAATTTGGAATCATCCACAGGACTAGATTGGATGAAATACTTAATGTATTATATATTATTATTATATATTATATATTATATTATATATATATTATATATGCATGGATGGCAAAATAAATATTTTTCATATGTGTTAAATGAATGGTTAAAAAGAGTTGTGAAATATGAAGAAATATATACTGGACCTATGAAATGTATATGGAAAAAAAAGGAGAAAAAGATCTAAAGAATTGGAGACTGATATTATTGAACAGTGTATATTATAAGATATTTGTGAAACTAATAGAGAAGAGATTAGAAAGCAATGTGAATAAGGTATTGAATAAAATAGTATTTGGGAATAAAGGAAAAGGGAGCCAAGACATTTTTATGATAAGAGAAATGGCAGATGATGAAAGAAATAGAAATTCTGTGCTTAAAATTTTGACAAGAAATGTGAGAAAAGCATTTCGTAAGATGCAATGTGAAACTTTAAAGGAGATTTTATAAGACTATAATGAAATAATAATATTTGTTTCGATTTATAAAAAGAATAAAGTACAATTAGTAATATATGACTGGCTAAGTGAAGATATAGATATAAGAAATGGTATAAGATAGGGTTGTCTAGCAAGCAGCATTTTATTTACATTAACTATGAATGCACTTGTCAATTAAATAGATTGACCTTTAAGAGCAGCAACATATAGTACAAAAGAAGGAATTAAATTTCAAGTAATGTTTTCTTATGCTGATGATATAGTGTTAATTACTAAAAATGAAGAATGGATGGAGATAGCTATTAGGAAACCTAGTGAAGATCTAAAAGTTGTTGGTTTCTGTATAAATAAGGATACAAGTACAGGATCAGGACTAGTAGGAAATAGCAGAGATATAGTTTATTACAATAGAGAAAAATAATAATTTTAGGTATACAATTTGGTATTGATCAACAGAGAATAATACAGTGGCAAAATACGATTAAAAATAAGGAATATATGTTTGTTTTGGAGAACATATGTGCTGATGTTTAGGAAAACAAGTGTATCTAATCAATTCTGACTTTGTTAGGTAAAATAGCACATTTAGCGAGTATGTTTATAATTCCCTTAAAATATGTGAAAGAATTATTGCCAATAGTGTTTTCACTTATATGGGGATCAAGATTAAATATGGTTAAAAGAGGGGTATTATAGGTTAAAAAACAAGATGGTGATTAGGATTAAATCTCCTATGTTCCTGCAGCCTCAATGAATTTATACAAAGTATTGACTTGCTTAAAGGAAAGGGATAAAGGACAGACAGCAATAATAATGAAAGAAAAGTACAAAGAAATTTGGGATAGGTTGAATAATTTAAAAAAAGAGGAAATGAAGATTTAAGTGCGAAAATGAAAGACTATCAACATAACATTTTTTTACAGAAAATGACTATATGCAACATAGAAAAAAAAACAGAAAAAAGCAGAAGAGAATGGTATGGGACTGTAATGAAGACCTGTTATTGTGTATATCCATGAAAATATTTAGAGAAAAGTAAAATCAAAGCTATAATGGCAAGGATACAATGTTGTGAAAAATATTTTCAATGTATAGATTTTCTGTGGAGAGTAATAATAAGAAAATTACTAGTAAAAGCAAATATGCCATATAAAAAAAAACAGAAGAAATAATTTTTAATTATTGTGGTAAGGTAGAAACCACTGATTTTTTTTTAATTGTGAAAGGGTAAGGAAATTATGACAACAATAAATGGAAAAGAAATTATACAAAGCTTGAAAGAGATAAAATACATAAATATGGCTATTATGGTGATAAAAGGGAAAATGATGTTAAGAATATAGATAAAAAATGTTTTGTATAATATGAATTATTTGGAATGAAAGGCTAAATGAGATAACATTTAATGTGAAATGGATATTGTCAGAGATATTGAAAGAGATATGCCCTGGATTTAATAAAATCCATGTAGGCACAGCGTACAGCCTACATAGAATGTTACCATGTCTGTGTACATGGTTTCCCCTCAGCAGCTCGCCATGCATATTATTCATGGCGCGTTGCCAAGAGAGAACCATGGAACATCGTTTCTGAATCAGTGCCTGCATTGTTGAATTGTATTATGTCAATGTTTATTTTTATTGTTTTAAGTGTTTTTTTCTTTTTCTTTTTTTTTTTAATAAACATGTTTGCATGGTGCGGCATTGACTGCAGCAATGCTAAATGGTGCCAAGGCACCTGTCAGGCATCTATAAATAGAAACCGGATGCAATTAATTATTTTTTAAATGTCATGTTTAGAGGTAGTTGAGTGAGTATGTGTGGTGTGGTGCAGTGCAGTGCTCAACAGTGCTTATAGGTAGCTCAGAGGTATATGGAAATGTATAGCAGAACTCCACATATCCTCATAGCTAAATGAGTAGAGCAGTAGATGCAGGGTTTGAATACATGGAAGGGAAAATAAGTGTTTATTTTTGAAATACAAATTATGCCAATTATTTTGAAATGCTGGATCACTGTGCTCTGCTAAGACCTGCTAACCATCACATAAACACAGTAACAGCTTAAAATGTTTATGCAATGCTTGTCTCTGCTTGGCTGGTTTGCACACTGCTAAGCACTGTTAAGTATATTGGTTCTCGAGTTTTCACACTGCTCAGCTGTCCTGGTTTGCTCACTGCTATGTGATGCACTACATCTTTAAATGTTGCCCAAAGGCATCTAAAGGCAGGAAAACAGGCTATATTAAGCCCAATATGTGTGAATACAGCATAATCTGTTGGAGTCCTGTCTCTGAAGGATGCTATGGCAGGCGATGGTGAGGGTTTGCAGTTTCAGGCAAAACATTGGGGCATTCTGGAGTAAAGGGTCATGGTCGGACTCCTAGTAAACAACCATGAAGACTGGCTGCTACAGGGAGGTTTCCAGGGCTCAGAGTGCAGGACGTAGGCCTGGGACCAGCTGGCAAGGGAACACACCAGTGCAACTATTGTCCCCCACACAGGTGAGTAGTGCCGTCACCAGCATGATGACCTGAAGAAATGAAAGGGGGATATCTTGGACACCTGGGTCCAAGCAGCTCAGGAAGGGAATGCCCCACAAGTATGTAACTACTTTTACTTCTGTTTCACCAATATCTATTCTGAATGTCTACTAAACTGGTATGCTGGTAAGTTCGTACTGCAATAATGGTGGACTTATAGCTGTAGTGCAATAAATGAATCATGCCAACTGTAGAGCAATAAAAACATGAAACAATATCATTACCTGCAATTAAAGTTTATACAATAAAGTCTGTAGTGCAATAACTGTGGAAGTAGAGCTGTATTGCAAGGCCTGACTAATGAAAACTGTTTTCCAATAAAAACTCAAAACAATACCAGAAACTGTATTAAAGCATATGCAATAAAGTCTGTAGTGCAATAAGTGTGGAATTAGAGTTGTTTGTCAAGAAATGAGTAATGAGAACTGTTCTTCAATAACACATGAACCAATACCAATAACACCAAGGTAAATTGTGTACATCAGGATTGCCTTCTTTTAAACTTTGCAGTGCAACTGTATGGATTCAGGCTTTAAGGTAAGGTTTTGTCAAGTATAACATGGTAATAGCTGTAGAATGCAAATATAATGTCTGCCAAATGTCTTATTTAACACATACAGTACTGTTCAAAGCTGTTTCTAGGCCAATATTGTTCACATTATGCTCTGTTATCCACAAACAGCAGGTTAGCAAGGTATATGGGTGAGGTAGCCTAGTGCATGATCTGATATTGTTTGATGAATTCACAGATATTTCAAACCAATAATATATCATGTAGACTTGTGTTCTATATACTAATGTATAGATTACTTACTATCTTGGCCATGCTTGTATTTCATGCATGCATGTTCTACTGTCACTGCAGTCTAGTATAAAACTCTAGTACTTCTACCAGGACTCATATTGGTTCCACGTGAGCTCTAGGCAAATATCAGTCAGTCAGTAGTTAGCAGTGATTCAGTAGCTCAGTTTGTTAAATGTTCTTTGTGTAGTATGTTTTGCCACACACAGACCAGGGTTCAGATCCAGTGCAATGTAGCACTAAATATTACATTATCAGTCACATAATGGCTACAGATTCTCGATCCCCAGGAACTATAGGTAAATGGGTGAGGTTGCCCATATTATGAGTAAATAATTGTGTGTTTAGATGTTACAGACTGTTAAAATCATTAGAAAGAATGTGAAAGTACAGCATAACATAAAGAAAATAAATATAATAATAATAAAATAAAATGAAATAAATAAAATGTGTAATCTTGGTATGGCTGTATGCCTGGAGTGTCTGTTCAAAGTTACTGCAGCTAATTAATTCATTCCATGCAGATGTTCTCTAAAATCACTGCTATTGGGTTCTCTCCCCATGCCTGCCAAGAAAGGTATGATAGTTGTTTAGTTTCTGTACTGTACTGTACACATACATGCCTCTGGAGTGTCATGTTGTCACATAATGTAATTACTAGTGCATAATGTGTCTGTCACAGGATTATCATTGGAATGATTACCTAAATTGTAAACTATCACTACATCAGCCCATAGTACACCTTCGTAGTTATATAAGTCCACCTGATTTGCAAGTGTTCTGTGTAGTTGTGTACCCACAGTTGTTACTGATTGGCCCATACTGTCCCATGGGAATTACATCAGTAAATATTGTGGGAAGAAATAGCCAGGGAATTGTGATGGCTAGGCTTGCATAGGCCCTAGGGCCAATAGCCTAGTACCAACCTATGAACCTATGAACCTATGCAAATAGCTTGAGAGGTATGTACATGCTACAGCAGATATAGGGGACTTGTACACATAAAGAAAGGACAGACCCGTAGAGTAGGCAGTAGTACTGTTGTCGAGTAAATAGCCTATAATGGTACTAAGGGACTGCTTTTCTCTCTCTCCACCCCTTATCTTCATTTATTTATTATTGTTATCCATTATTAGGCATACACCTAAAAAGAGATGGTTGCTCATTTGAAGAACAATTTGGATGACCTGCTACAAAATGAGACAATAACCCAGGAAATGCACCAATATATTAAGGTAGAACATCCAATTATTCCAATAATGGTCTATCCAAAATTTATAAAAAACTAGAATAGAGCCACTTTGAGACCCATTGTAACTGGTAATGGCTGGTCTACAGACCCTCTTTCCATATGGATAGAAAGCAAAATGAAACCAGCATTATTAAAAGCTCCAGCAGTCCTTAAAGACACAGCATATTTTCTTTTTTCGCATTGTGATTTTTATGAACAACAGTATAACTGAAGGCACATTTATGTTTATAACAATGGATGTTAAAAGTTTTTTCACTGTTATTCCCAACTCTTATGGAATTAATGCTGTTAAATATTTTTTGACTAAACATGATTTATATGATGCTTTATCATTCAAAGAATATGTGTTTTTCTACATCTAGTTTTGGAAAACATCTTAATGTTTCAGGATGATTTTTATTGGCAACAATGGGATTTTCCCATGGCAAACCCCAGCTGTTGCCAATAAAACACATCTTAATGTTTCAGGATGATTTTTATTGGCAACAACGGAGGTTTGCCATGGGGACTCCATGGGATAACTCAGATACAAATCTTGTCCTAGCTTTTTGTGTGGATCTATTCATTTTTAATGATGAGAATATATGGAAAGACAAGATTTTATTTTACCGAAAATGTGTGGATGATGTTTTCCTTCTTTGGAAGGGTGATATTACTGAACTGGAACATTTTACTTTTTATTTAGAATATACTACATCCTTCTTAAAGTCTACCATCAACAACTCTGACACAGGGATTGCCTTTTTTAGATGTCAGAGTATTTATGAATAGTGCCAACCAAATGGAGATGATGGTTTATAGAAAGAAGTGCTGGAGGAATACACTTTTGAGATATGACAGCATGCATCCTAGACATGTCTTCCCTAATATTATAAAAGGACAAACCCTGAGGATACCTAGACTATGCACTGAAGAAAGGGATTTTAATGAAAAAAACAAGTCATCTGATTGATAAGTTTGAGCAGCGTGGATATAAGCAATATGTTATGGACATAGTTATTGATGGTCGAATGCTTAGAAGAACTAAAGGCAGACTCTGGTTTCAAAGGACTCATGGTATTCCACTGCCAATGAGGAATACAAATTAATCACATATGGGGATGAAAGTGATACTCGGGCATAGCAGTGATATCAGAGGCATTTGTGAAATAATCAGAAAGAATTGGAAGATTTTAACCTCTACCTCTAATGATCAGATTAGACAAGTGGTTGGTGAACAGCCTCTGTTTTCTTTCAAGAACAACATGAATCTTCAAATTCTGCTACGCAAGAGTACTTTGTCATCCATGAATGGTTTTGGTTGCTCAAATAGGATTGGTACTTCTTGTTGTTGGCATTGTAAAGCATGCAAATACATCACTGATGCTAAAGGTTTTGTACATCTCTTAACTCGGAAGACTTACCAGCTTAAACTATATGCTGACTGCTGCACTGAAAATGTTGTGTATCTTGTGAGATGCAATACCTGCACTACGTTTTATGCAGGCAAGATGAAGAGAAAATTAAAAGATTGCATCTTGAAGCATTTAATTGATATTAGATTGAATAACAAACATAATGCATTATTATAAAATAAAGAAAAGCATCCTTCACATAGTTTTTCTTTTTTAATGTTGCAAATCTGCAAGCTGAACAGAAGAGGAGGTGACATACATAATTTTACTGAAGTGGCAGAGGCCCAGTGGATAGCTGATCTACAAGCAGATAAATACTTGGTTTAAATGCACTCCTCCCATTAAAGCCCATGCTGAGAAGGCATAGGCTTAAACATTGATTGTTGATTGGAGCTAGCTTGATGTGGGCATGTCTTCACTAGCCAATGAAATCTGCAATGAGATGGCATTGGCTCAAATGTTGACTGCTGATTGGTTAAGAACCAGTATTAACATGGTTGACTTTATGTTAATGGTGATCTGAAGAAGGATTTTTCCAAAAACGTTTATCTCTTTCATGTGCATGTTTTAAAGTTTTATTTACTGGACATTAAATTTGTGTCCTTTACTGTCTGAGTCTTGGCAGAATCTGTTTTATTCATATTGTTATCCATTGGTTATGTTTACTATTAACATATGTTGTTAAATTAACTGTAGTTTGGGGCATGTGTTTTACTATTGTTATGCATTCTGTTGGCCTTATGATGTAACTGCTACTGGCATGTTATTAACATACTGACTGTTCTGTCATTTATTGTTATGTTTCACATAATATGCAATGATATATAGTTGGGTTATTTCCACTCTTCTGGGATGCTATTATTACTGACTGTGTTTTATTCATAACTAACCTATACTTGTTGCTATACCTCCATCACCACAGCATATCAGGGTAGGTTAGCTTCTGGTGATGTGCTTACCTTGCCTCAACTAGCCATGGCACTGGGTCCTAGCAAATCTAAGACCCGGGCAGGTGGTGCCCCCTCCACTGCCACTGCACCACCTGTGGCATCAGGTGGAACTGCCTCAGGGGACAGGACCCGGTCTCCCCCTAGGAGCTATTGTAGAGGAGCTGCAGTCACCCAACAGCAACTGCTGGTCATGGTGAGCAGGATCATTCATCAGACCTATGAATGTTACCTGCACCAGATTGAGGGCACACTGGCCATCTTGATTGGGCAGGCTGGCCCCTCACCTAGTCTGCAGCACAGTCACCTTTGGGGCAGTGAAGGAGGTGTGTCAACTACCCATGGGGGAGATCAGTTATGCTGCTGCCATCTGGAGGCACATGCGACCCTGATTCCAAAACACCCTCCCCATCCAAGGTGTTTACCCCTCATATGTCAGACACCACCCCTGTCTGCTGTCTTTTCTGTCTTGTCTGTCTGCTATTGCATCCTCTCCTACCCAGCTTACCTCCCACATGTACCTATGTCCCTTTCCCAACATTCCATTCTCTCCTTAAAAAAAATGGGCACCTGTCCCACAAAAAATATCACCCCATACATAGCTCTCCATTTCACAACTGGACACAATTAATTTGGTCCAATTGGCGTGAAAACACATTTATGTTATCCTCACCCTTCTTTCTGGGGTTTGAGAGTCCAAATTCTTCTACATAATCTGTCAAAATGCACAGCTGTTGCTGTACAAGAAATTGATAGCTACGTTCCTACACCGTCCTGCACATCCCTACCTACCTTTCACATTGTTTTTCCCCTGCTTGCCCCCATTTCACCACTTTGCTATCACCTCTTTTTCTTTTCTTTATATTCTTTTAGTGTAGGTTTGCACGGAGTGGTGCTGTGTGGTGAGCTGCACCACTTTGCTTAGCACAGTTTAAATGAACTTTAATATCTATATGTGTCTATTACACTGTTACACATGTATAGAAAAATGAACACCTCTTCCAAGCATCCAACCCAGGCCCTGTGAACAATAGCCTATACAGGCTTTAGGTTAAGTAGGTGTTTCCAGTAAAACATATTCCTTGCTACTTACAGTCATTATGCATGCAACTGACATAAACAAAATTAATGTGAAAACTGGGAGTGTACCCTGCATTCTGGTGCGATAATAAATAATAATGAAGACATACTAATGGATGTAAGTGAGGCCTGCAATATTAGCTATATGTGCCCTTGTATCAGAAAGTTGTGGAAAGACACCTGCTAAGGCAGCAATGGCAAAGTATATGTACAACTGGGATCCTGGTGCAGAAATGCAACCATATAAAGCCACGCACATACTCATGGATGTAGAAATGTTTCTCACAGTCTGGATATGTGCACATATATCTTGCAAATACAGATGCTTTTTGCAGTGTCTCAGTAGCTCAGTCTGTTAAATGCCTTGTAGGCAGTACATTTTGCCACAAATAGTCCTCGGTTCAAATCCAGTGTTATGTCACACTTCAATTACATTATTGTGACGACAACAAGTAATGACTGTGTCATGCAATCTTACTCCCCACAGGTTACTGCTACTTAATGAACTGATGCCCAGTTTTGTAAGACAAAGGCCTGCAGGCAAAGATACAATGCACATATCCATATAGCCTAACTATAAGCCACCTACTACTCAGTCACATTGTTGCATAACAGACGTACCTTAAGCACATGCCCCAATTGCACTGTATAGAATATCCTTGCCCTGACTCTGCTGTAATGACACAGTTGACACAGTTACATATACAGCTTGCTGTGCACCAAAGTGCTCACACTCCCCTATGTGTTGTATGCTGCAGCAGCAACTGCAGCCTGTAGTATACACGGCTGTATGTAAAGGTAGCTACTACAGACCAACCATAACTCCCAACCCCCTAGAACAAGGGATCTGGAAACAGCCATAGTTAATGGGGTGTGGGGAAAAGGCCCAGAAATATGGATGTTTAACAGTTTGCCCCTACAAAGATAATACGTTAATAGAATAACAGCTATTGCAGTAGCATGCACAGTCTGACAGGTATGAAGTATGACACACACATGTGTCTCTTCCCTTACTGACCTCAGCCCACAATGATTGCCAGTGCACTGCCGGATGACCACGATGGTATGCGACACTGACCACACATATGAGGCAAAACTGTGGACATACTTCATAAATCTCTACAGTGGATGGTGTTTGTACCTACCCTTTGTGATGCTGTAGGCTCCACTCCTCAGTAATGCCCATCTCAAAAACTGAGACGGGGCCAAAGCCTACATGAAGACCTTATATATTGCACTGTGGTGGCATGTCATTGGCTCGCGATAGTGCAATACAGCTGTTTTGGTTGCAGTTAGCAATTCTGAGCCACAGATTGGTGCAGAGGCAATTACCTGGTAATGAGCAGTACCTTAAAAAGGCGAGCATCTGATTATGGAGAAGAGGTCTATAACAGACTTAACACACACAGAGAGTGTATTCTTAAAAGATTACTGGAAGCAAAGTTCAACAAAGGAGTACTGCCCTCCACTAGGTATGTAATAGATTTCTCCATATAACAGGATGCAGATGGGAGGACGTATGTATGGGGAATAGGGATTACAGCAGTAAGCCTGTATTAGATCTAGGGTGATGACATGTCATTGATACTCTGCTGTCCTACACTTACAGGCATGCCTCTCAACTGCCCCTGATTCCAACACATCTCGGCTCTGTCCCTGTCAATCCCACCTACAGTGATCAGCTGTTGTAGGAAAACCATTGGATTAGACATATTACATAGTGACTATAAGGGAGAGTGTACAACCCTGTAACTTCAAATGATGTACTGCAATCCCCCTCCTCTCATTCTGGTCATGTCTCACATAATTAATTATAACACTGTAAAACCATCCCTGAATGTCCCTGATGTTCTCTGGCTATGTCCCTGTTTCTGTTGACATTTGTCCATGTTTGGTTGAGAGTTATGCCTAACATACCTGTCAGCCTCCTACAGCAAGAACTCTGGACATAGCCATAATTAATGGGGGACAAAGGCCCAAAGTTAGTGAAAGTGTTTATGTATTGCTCATACAAAGTAAACACATGAATAGACTAAACTGATATTACTGTATAATAACTTTGTTGTGAAGGGTATGATGTGTGAAACTCAGATATCTGACTTTATTTTCTGACATCAGCCATCAATGATTGGCCAACCATTTGTCAGAAATCAACAAGTTTGTGTGAAAATGACAAAGACTATGGGCAAACATCTTGACAGTCTACAAATATTTGTATAGATGAAAGGTGCAATGTCTACAGGGAACATATACTGCAGCAGGTTTGCATTGCTTTCTGTCATTGTGGCACACTGGTGTTGCTGGACTGTCCCCATATAGTTGTTGTAATAGCACACTGCTATTTGTCCAACAGCAGATGCATGATATATTAGTTGGAATTTGCTCATAGGGGACTCACCACAGTAGACTGCAGTGATGGGTGTAGGAACATACAACAGAATCTGTCAAGGTACACAAGGACATACACCAGTATTGTTACTATCTTGATGATAACCACACCTGTAGTGTGTTGTCAGACTGTGGGGTATGATGTGTGAGGGAGCAGTGAATAGTGCAGGCCATTTTGGGTGTGTTGGATCTGTACATAGTGGACACCCATATATCTGGTCCTGTAATGTGTCCCCCTCTTGTTGCCTTTCATGAACCATGTACTGCAGAAGACATGCACTTTTCTCAACTTCAGAGAATGACATTATACTGGATGTGATCTGTCCAGGGTTAGGCACAACTGGGAACAGTGAGCAGTATTGTGGGCAGACCTTGTGTGGGCTGTCAATCAGATTGGCCAACTGGACAGGACGTATGAGCAGGTCCAACACCTGGCCACAGATATGGTGCATGCTGCATGACAGAGGGCAGCTGCTGTTACCAGCGATCATGCCACCACTGGTGGAGGACCTGCAATGAAACAACCACTCTTAACCACAGAGGAATTCCTGATGAACCTAGGAATAACCAGCAGCTCCAGGCATCCATCATGCCATACATTGTGGAAGTGGGTGTCACAGTGCCCACAGGAGACGAGTGTCCAGGTAAGCTTACTGTGTTCACCAGTGTAATACTGTATCAGTCACTGTGGCAGGCTGTACATAACAGTACATGGCTGTCAGGTCTATCAGCATTGGGGGGTTGGGTTTTATACTCAGTTGTGCACACATACTTAGAATGTCAGCAATATAGCCATTATCACAGTAGCTACTGTACATGTGGATATTTGCACAAATTACCTTGTAGTGCTGTAACAGTTGGTGGTGCTGACAATAGCTGTCCCTCACCTTTTCATAGGTCCATCAGGTATGGCCAAGTCCATGGTCCTGCACCTGGTAAGTGTGATACTGTTGTTTTAAGGATCATATATGCATTGGTTCTACTACAGGCATATCAATCTCAATATAGGTGTACTGGGTTTTATGTTTAGTTCTATCACATACACTGTCATATTGCATACCTTACAGATGTATTGTACTGACAACAATGTTAACTGGATGTAGCTGAAGTGCATGTTATAATGGGCCTGAATTGTCTGTGCATGTTGTTGTGAGTTTGTCTGTTGTGCATGGGAGCAGAGATGTGAAGATGGGAACATGTAATGCAGTTGTGGATCCTCATATATATGAGTCTGTGTGGATTACCATACATAATAGTGCAGGTAGTAATGTACTGCTGTTGTTTTGCTTCTCAGAGGTGACTAGGAGGGTGAGATTCTGTCCCTCTCACAACCCAATGTCAGTGTCTCATCAGATGCTGCTGATGATGGTGGCCATAGTGAGGCACAGGTGGGGTTGTTGGTGGCTAACACTGTCCCAGAGGTTGACATCCCTCTTCTGCCCCCATTATCACCAAAAATAGTCAGTATGCCCACACATACCCAGTCTCCAGAGGCCACAGATATTGGACGGAGTGTGGTGACATTGAACAGGGCAGTGTGACAACTATAAAATCAATGAATGTAGACAATGGCCATAGCCAGACAGCTGGTGAAGTCCCACATAGGCTGATTGACAGGAGTGCTTGTAGGAGGGCAGCTGTTCACCCACCACCTGTTGTAGGTGTCATATCACTGCTTACTCGCCGCATGTTTCAGGCTATCATGGAGGCACAGGCACATTCTGAATGCAACACCAGATGGATGCTTAGCGTTGTTGATGCAGCACAGTCTGACATCTGTGACTGCCTCCACTGCACTGGAGACACCCTGGATTGGTTCACTGCCTTAGTGGATAGATGGTGGGCTGAGACAGTATCTCTCTTTGTACTAGAACATCTAGTTGGAGTTGGGTGTCAGACATATGAATAAAGGTCAGCAACACCATCTGCTGGGAGTCCACGTGGCCATGCACAGTCATGCTCCCATAGTCTCAGTACCTATAGCACTACAGAGGGAAGGGTGCTGTCCACATCACAATGTGGCAGGCCATGGGCATGTGGTCCTGGGTGATCCCAATGGCATGGCAACACAGCAGAAATATGCTGTCAGCAAGGTAAGGCAGTATACGTTCATGGCTCCCTAGGTGCATATGTGTATAACAGTGTATAAGGGACAATGGGAACAGTCAGCGTAATCATGCATTCATACTGTGTGACAAGATCTATTACCCTCAATATGTGTCACCTGGATTTTCTGAATGTACAAATATAGATGGTGGTGGACATCAGTTATGCCTATGTGGAGGAGGGCAATTTAGAGGCCAGCAGCTAGTCACATGCCCATAAAATGCATAACCATTGCACAGAGATGGCCCATATGGGCACATCCATAGTGCTGTAAGGGGATATATTTATATACACACAAACACAGAGTTGGTAGATGTGAGATTAGAACCCCTACCTATCTATTATTATGTACTACAGCTTGCAGTACTTATCGCATGTGTCAAGGAGTTTATCTGATATTAGATTGTAAGCCAGTGCTCTTAAGGTGGATAACATCAGCAGGCCTTGCAGAGGAGGGCAACTCAGAGGCCAGCAGCCAGTCACTGGGCCAAAAAATGCATACTATTGCATGTGGATAGCTCACATAGACATACAAGAGGATATATTTACACACACAAACACATGTTGGATGATGTGAGATTAGATCCTCTGCTATCTACTATTACACACTACAGCTTACAGTAGTTATTACGGGTCTACTTTACTTACCCAAAACATTATTCACCGACACTCCGTTGCCTGACACCTAAAGACCAACAGTATGAAATACTGAAACTGTAAGACGCCAACGATCGTAATCCCGACAATTGCACTTAACAGCAAATCACGTAATATTCAGCATTACTGTAAAAGTATACCATACATCTACAGGGAAGTAGCCTACCATGATCAGTATTTGTGAGCATTTCACAAATACCGATCATGGTAGGCTACTTCCCTGTAGATGTGACTTATCTGACGTATGTTACAGTATCGGTATTTCGTACTGTCGGTCTTTAGGTGTCGGGCAACAGAGTGTCGGTGAATAACGTTTCGGGTAAGTAATGTAGACCCGTTATTACACATGCTACAGGTTACGTCTGTTGTATATGTGGATGCAGGCACAGTACTTGTGGAGTATGCAAAGTGGCCTCATGTTAGACAGCATGTGTGGCCTGCAGAGTGATACTTCTTGGTACTGTTATTGCATCAAGTGTCCTAGGAGTGAGATATCTGGTAATATCCCTGCTATACATGTACAGTTACCAGTATGGCCATATGTGGTTATTTGCAGTTTGCTAGGTGGACATGTTTCCAGGGACAATATGGCCTGTCCAAGGCATGTGTTGTAAGCATTGTACATTATTGCACCTGCTCCCCTGTGTTTGTCTGCAAGGTGACATTCCACAGGCACAGGGTCTGTAGGTGAGTGGATTATGTACTGTTGCGGCCTTGGTCTGGTTCCATCAGACAACTGTTGTAATGTGTAAGTGCAGATAACCCCAGCATTCTGAGAGTATTGTATAGATACACTAATCAACCATGAGGGGGATAGGGAGAGACAGAAATGTATACGTAGCTGTATGTACAGACATATTTCCACATAGCAGGTCTTTGGGTGGAAGAGGCAACAGCCTTGGGCTCAAGTTAGCTGTAGGAGAATGCCCAGTGTGATTGTTAGTACTTACAAGATGACTCCAGACCAGAGCTACCTGTACTGCAGTCCAGAATTATGTGTACTGCAGGTCATTGGCTGCTACAACTGTTTTTACAGTACAGTAATTCCCTGATATTGTCTAAGGCATTCCCTGGCTATTAGCTGTACATACTATGTGACTGATACCTCTCAACCATACAGATATTCACAGACTGTCCTGATTTTTGCTTCATATTTTTGGTTCATATTTCATAACATTGTGGTTTTCAGGCATATTAGTGGCACATCATTAAAGATTTAAGTTAAAATATAATGACAGACATTTGAGTTTCAGACTCCATACACATCAGGAGATATATGCTAATGCAAGACCTGTTATTCTTTCAACTGTCTATATTTGTAAGAGCAATATTTAAACCACGTCCGCATTTTTGGGCCTTTGTCCAACTTTTATTCATGGCTTTGTCTAGATATCTTGCTCTAAGAGGTTGAGAGGTATGTTGAGAGGTATAATGTGACTGGGGTACAAGAAGTAACAGCACACACAGGGTGACAGTCTGCATACCTCTCACTGTACATGTTTTTACAGAATGTTCAGCATTCTGCCCCATATATCTGCTCTCTTTCTCATACAGTTGTGGTTTTCCAGTAATATACCGTACAATGCAGTCACTGAATTGTTGTAACTACTGACGCATTTAAGTGATGGCCTTTATATCCTGCAGCTAATCTGACCTGTTGCAACCTGCTGTTACACTAGCATCTTCTATGTTACTCAGAGCACATATAATGTCTATCTGTAGTTTTGGCCCTTTGGCTCCCTATTCTCTCTGGCTTTGTCCAGCTTTCCTGCAGTAACAGATTGAGGGGTTATGACAGTCTTTGGAGTTACCACCATACGAGTACCTCACATACAAAAGATGTAGATGCTGCCTGATTCCAACCAACGCCATCATCCATGCTAATGTCCGTAGCCCAGAGAGCCACACCAGCTGCCAGACAGAGAGGTTTCATTCATCACACTATCAACAGCATACAGACTGGGGGATGCTGGCTACACACTAGAACTGTTGATGATGACACCCATCAGAAATACACATGCACCCACCAAAGGATGCCATAATGAGGTGCACAACAAACTAGGAACATCATAGAGCATGTGTTTAGGCTGCTGAAGTCATGCTTCTGGTGCCTCAATATATCTGGTGGAGCCCTGCAGTACTCTCCAGCCACATGTGCACACATGTTCACAGTATGTGCTATGGTACACAATATGATCCTGCAGAAACAGCAGCAGCAGCAGCAGCAGGATGAGCAAAGGAAAGGGATACACAGCCCCCCACCAGTGCCTAGGTCATCACAGCCACACCCACAGGGGGAATCCAAAGAGGAAACCCTCTGAGGTTGTCCCTGTAGGCAGATGTAGGCGTGTCCAATATGCCCTACCTTGGCTAAGAGACAATGTAGCACATGCACAGACAACATAGGGCCCTATGGACTGACACCTTACAGCAACACGTATACATATTAGTAAAAATGATGCCAGCCAGCCCACACAACCTATACCTAACCATGTATTGGCTGTGTACCACATGTATCAGACAGAGTCAGCCCTGAACTACAAGTCTGCCAACTGCTGCATTTGCAAGGTAATTCACACACCTATTCACCACTTTTAAGGGGTACTAGCATAAGGTAGCATATGTATGGACCTACTGCATGTATGCAAGGGAATATGGTGGGCTACTGGGATACTTGGGAAGATCTAACTGCAACTTAGGACAACATATACTCTGTCCAATAAAATGTGCTCCGTGACATGCATTAGCCCACATGGCTGAAAAGCCCACTACTTTATTCAAGGGAGATGGCAAACAGTAGGGCCACATGGCAGTCGCACAACTGTCTATGCCAGCAGAGCATGGACTGGTCATCTCCTACCACCAGCACATCAGTGTACCCATACAACTGCTTTAACAGTAAATCTGCAATGATATATCAGCAGACCAGCCAATTCCAGGGATGTGACATAGAACCAGGCGACATGTTCTATGTCTCATATAACTCAGGGGTGGCAATGTATATCTGTATGCTGTTGATTGTGTGACACATGCTTGTCTGGCAGCCTGTATGGGTCAGTATGTTAGGGACATTAGTATGGGTGATGGTGTCGATGGTTTGAATATGGCAGTATCCACATCTTTTGCATGTGAGAGAGTCATATGATGGTGTCCCCACAGACTGTCATACTCCTCAATCTATTACTGCATGAAAGCTGGACAAAGCCAGAGAGAATGAGGGGACACAGGGCCAAAACTACAGACAGACATTCAGAAGCTCTGATTCACCTAGAAGGTATCTATTATGAAAGCAGGTTGCATGTTTAGAGCATATTGGAAGAATATAAAATCCAACATTCAAACATTTGTCTGTAGTTAGTACTATTCACTGACTGCCGTATACAACATTTTACTGGAACACCACAAATATAGGAGGAACAGGCCAGACATATGGAGTGAAATGCTAGACATTATGACAAGACATGTACAGTGAGAGGCATACCTTCCAACTGTACAGAGTTTTGCCTCATATATTTGATCAGTTGTTCATAAAAGTGTGGTTTTCTGGCAAATCAGTGGCAAATCATTAAAGACTAAAGTTAGAAAACAATGACAGGCATTTGAGTTTCCGATTTCATACCCTTCAGAAAATTCATGCTAAAGCAAAACCTGTTATTCTATCACCTTTCTAAGTTTGTAAGTGTAATATTAAAAATTTGTCCCTATTTTGGGGCCTTTGTCCCACTTTTATTAATGGCTTTGTCCAGATTTCTTGCTGTAAGAAGTTGAGAGGTATGGTTTGAGGTATGCAGACTGTCACCCTGTAGGAGGTGTTACATCATGTGCCCCAGTCACATATTAATTACATCACAGAGCCGGAGAATGCCATGGACAATATCAGTGAAGTGCTGAACTGCGGAAACAGGCAGAGCTGCCAATGTCTGTAACACACAAAATCCCAGCCTGGAGTGCAGGTAAATCTGGCATGGGCTCTCCTTGTAAGTACTGACAGTCCCTCTGGGCATGCTCCTACACTTATCTAACTTGAGTGCAATTTTGTTGCCTCTTCCTGACAAAGACCTGCAATGTGGAAATACATCTGTACATACAGACAGCTACCTCTACATATCTGTCTGACCCTAACCCATCCCACATGTCTAGGGTATCTACCAGTATGTACCCCATATACATATAATACCAATATATATATATATATATATATATATATATATATATATATATATATATATATATATATATATATATATACAACTATATATAGTACAATGATACATAGAATTTTGGCATATATCTACACGTCATATACATAATGTACACACACAGCAACATTTATAGTGACATCCCTGTTATACACATGTGCGCACACATGCACACACACACACACACACACACACACACACACACACACACATATATATATATATATATATATATCTATATATATATATATATATATATATATATATATATATATATATATATATATATATATATATATATATGTGTGTGTGTGTGGGGATGTATGGATTTTCCCATACACCCTCGAAATGCTGAGGTTATCTGCACTCACACTTCAAAGCAGTTGCCCAAAGGAACCAAATCAAGGCTGTGACAGTACATAATCCACTCACCCACAGACCTCTGTACCTGTGGAACATCACCTAGTAGACAGACACAGATGAGCAGGTGTTGTACTGTACAATGGTTCAGTGCATGCCATGGGCAGACCATCTTGTTCCTGACCACATATTTGCCTGTCTAACTGCAACCAGCCACATAAAGCTATACTGCTAACTTTACAGACATAGCAGAGATAGTGACAGGTACCCCACTCCTAAGACACTAGCTAAAATAACAGTACCAAGCAATATCACTCTGCAGGCCACACATGATGTCTAACAAAATACTACCTTGTGTACTCCACAAGTACTGTGCCTGGAATCACAAAAACAACAGATGCACTCTGTGGCCCATTCAATAAGTACTGCAAGCTAGAGTGTATAACAATAGATAGGTAGGGGTTCTACTTTCACATCACCTGAATCTGTGTGTGTGTGTGTGTGTGTGTGTGTGTGTGTGTGTGTGTGTGTGTGTGTGTGTGTGTGTGTGTGTGTGTGTGTGTGTGTGTGTGTCTTTGTAAATATATCCTCATGCAGCACTATGGTCAGCCCATATGGATTATCTCTGTATAATGGTTATTCATTTTATGATCCTGTGACTAGCTGCTGGCCTCTACATTGTAGCCATCTACAAGGCCTGCTCAAGTCATCCACCTTAAGAGTGCTGGCAGACACACTCATATCAGACAAACTCTGCGGTGCATAAGATAAATACTGCAAACTGTAGTGTGTAATAGTACATAGCTAGGAGTTCTAATCTCAACTCAGGCAACTCTGTGTGTGCATTTGTAAATACATCCCCATGCATCACTGCTCATAGGTCTTATGGGCTATCTTGGTTCAATGGTTATGCATTTTATTGCCCTGTGACTAGATGCTGGTCTCTAAATTTCTACCCTGTGACTAGCTGATGGCCTCTACATTTCTCCTTTCTACAAGGCCTGCTGATGCCATGCACCTTAACAGTGCTGGCTGACACTCTCATACTAGATAACCTCTGTGGTGAATGTGATACATACTGTATGCTATAGCCCCCCAGGTAGTGGTTCTAATCTCACATCAGCTAACTCTGTGTGTGTGTGTGTGTGTGTGTGTGTGTGTGTGTGTGTGTGTGTGTGTGTGTGTGTGTGTGTGTGTAACTATATCCCTGTGTAGCACTTATGGGCTATGGTTCTGCACTTTTTGGCCCTGTGACTAACTGCTGGCTCTAAATTGCCCTCCTATACATTATCATAACTGATGTCCACCACCTTTCTGTCTTGAACACAGGATATTTGTAGACATGTCAATGCCATCACCACAACTTCTAGATTTGTAAGTTCATGTGCATGTGTGTGAGTCTGGAGGGGTGCAGGTTAGATGGGTCATGGAGAAATTCCATGTATATCAGTAGGTGACCCACATATGACAGTGATATTTGAGTGTGTACATGTACATATTCTAGCCCAGCACTAGTCCTACACATGTGTATGTTGGACAGCTGTGGACCATACATGGTAGAGTGGACAGTTCACCATCTCTGGCCATGAACACAGAAACTGGCTCTGCCAGGAGTAGCACTTACATCACCATACCCAAGGTCAGATGTGGTGTTAGCACCTGACAAAGACTGCAAAATGCTGGGGCTGTGTCCCCCATGGGACCACCCAAGACCATATGCCCATGGCCTGCCATGTCATGGTGTGGACAGCACACTTCCCTCTGTAGCACTTGGAGGTACTGTCACTATGTGTGCAGCCACATGAACTCTCAGCAGATGGTGCTACTGCCCTGTATCCACCTGTCAACACCCAATTCCAACAGATGCTCTTGCACAGACAATGTGTGGTCTAAGACAGACACTGTCTCAGCCCACCATCTGTCCACTGCATCAGTGAACCATTCCAGGGTGCCCCCAATGTGGTAAAGGCAGTCACAGTTGTCAGACTGCTGTATCCATAATCCTAAGCATCTATCTGGTGTTGCATTCAGAACATGCCTGTGCTTCCATGATAGCCCACAACATGCTCAGAGTGGCCCATGATGTGACACCTGAAACAGGTGGTGGATGGACAGCAGTCCTATGAGCACCCCTATCAATCTACCTGTATGGGACCTCACCAGCTATCTGGCTATAGCCAGTGTCTGCTCTTTCTGACACCATAGTTGCCACAGTGTCCTGGTCAATGTCACCACCCTCTGACTGTCTAATATATGTGGCCTCCGGGGACAAGGTATGTGTGGGAAAACTAACTGTGTGTGGTGACAATGGGGGCAGAAAAGGGGTGTTGACCTTTGGGACAGATTCAGCCCCTGACAACCCCACCTGTGCCTCACTATGCCCGAGATCATCATCAGAGTCTGAGGAGACACTGACATCAGATTGTGAGGGGGGCAGACTCCACCCCCCCCAGTCACCTGTGAAAACCAAGGCAACAGCATTACATTACTACCTGCACTTATATGTATGGTAATCCACAAAGGCTCATAAAAATGAGGATCCACAACTGCATTATCAGTCACACATCTTCTCCTCTCTGCTCCCATGCACAATAGGCAACTTCACACCAACATACACAGACAAGTCAAGCCCTTTATAACATGCACATCAGCCACATGCAGGTAAAGTTGTCAGCACAGTCTGCCTGTAAGGTATGAGATATGACACTATACGTGATAAACCTACACATAAAACCCAGTATACCTATCTTGAGAATGATATGAAAGTACTAGTGTCACTGCCTGTGGTACATAGCATCTCCCTTTTGTATTTGAACAGACATCTTGGAGTAATTTCCTCATGTATACCAGACTTTATAGCCACTCATAACTATAAGTGCAGATGTGTCAATGGTCATTCAAGTAGTCACCTTTTACTAATCAGTCTAAGAACCATAGTTATCTGTTACAGAATGGAACATACAAATATTCTACACTGGTTAACTGCAACATTTGCACATAGGGCGAAATGGCAGCCCTTAACTTTAATAGGGTATATATGATCCATAAAAAAACTGTATCACACTTATCAGGTACAAGAACATGGACTTGGGCCATGCCTGATGGATCTTTGAAAAGAGTACAGGAACACAGACTTGGGCCACTCCTGATGGATTTATGAAACAGTGATCGAGAGGTATTGTCAGCACCACCAAATCTTGCAGCCTTACAAGGTAATTTGTGCATATATCCACATGTATAGCAGCTACTGTGATACTGGCTGTATTACTGATATTCTGAGTATGTGAGCATGATGTGCATAAACCCTAACCCCCCAATGCAGATAGACCTAACACCCATGTACAGGTATATACAGCCTGCCACAGTGTTAAGAGTATTACACTGGTGAACACAGTATGCTTACATTCACGCTCCCCTGCTGTGGACACTGTGGCACCCACCTCCACGATGTATAGTGTGATGGATGCCTGGGAGCTATTGTGTTTTCCTAGGCTCACCAGGCATTTCTCTGTGGCTGTGAGCAGATATTCTGTTGCAGGCTCTCCACTGGTGGTGGCACATCATGCAGCATTCAGCATGTCTGTGGCCCGGTGTCAGACCTGCTCACAGGTCCTGTCCTGTCAGACAACCTGACTGACATCCCCTGGTGCTCCTGATTATGCCTCCTCCTGGACAACAAGATCTGATGGTGCTGTCTCAGTCCATCGACTGTCATGTCATTCTCCATCTCTAAGAAGGGGGCATGTCTTCAGTGGTACATCGTCCCTGAAAGACAACAAAAGGGGAACATATTAGAGGAACAGATACATGGACATCCAGTATTTACAGATCCAGCACACCTATAATAGCCAGCACTATCCACTGCTCCCTCACATGTCATACCCCACAGTCTGGCAACACCCTACATGTGTAGATACCACCCAGATAGTAGCAATACTGGGGGTGTCCATGGGTACTGTGACAGACTCTGCTGTATGTTCCAACACCCAGCAGTGCAGTGTACTTTGGTGTGTCCCCTATGGGCAAATTTCCCACTAATATGTCATATGGCCACTACCAGAAAATTTACAGTGTTCTATTACAACTGTATGGGGACAGTCCAGCAACACCAGTGTGCCACAATGAGAGAAAACAATGCAAATCTGCTGTATTATATGTTTCCTGTAGGCATCATACCTCTCAACTATACAGCTGTTAGCAGACTGCCAGGATGTTTCCCTCATAGTTTTGGTCATTTTCAAACAGACTTCTGGATCCCTGACAAATATTTAAACACTGTTGCTGAGTTTGGGCCTATTTCCCCCCATAAATTATGGCTTTGTCCTGGTTTCAAGCTGTAAGAGTTTGACAGGTATGTTAGTTATGGCCATCAACCAAACGGGGACATATGCCAACAGAAACAGGGACTTAGCCAGAGTACATCAGGGACATTTAGGGACACTTTTACAATGTTTACAACTATGTATGTGAGATAGTGACTAAATGAGGTGGCTGAATTGCAGTACATCGTTTGATGTTACAGGATTGCACACCCTTACACATTGCCACTATGTATTATGTGTATACTGTTGTAGGAGAGATTCATAGGGACAGAGCTGAGATGTGATTAAAAGTCAGGGACAGTTGAGAGGCATGCCTGTAGGTGTAGGACAGCAGAGTATCAATGACACATTCTTATCATAGATCTCAGACAGGCTTAATGTTATAATCTCTATTCCCCATACCTCCATCCTCCCATCCACATCCTGTTATATGGATAAACTATTACATATCTGCTGGAGTGCAATGCTCTCTTTTTGAACTTTGCTTCTGGTATACTTTTTGAATTCTGCTGTCCATGTGAGTAAAGTCTCATACAGAGCTGTTTGCCATAAACAGCTGCTTGCCTTTTTAAGGTACTGCTCTTTTGCAGGTAATTTCTTCTGCACAAATCTGTGACTTAGAATTGCTAATTGCAGCCAAAAAATCTGAATTGCATTAACATTGGCCAATAACATGCCAACACAGTACAATATATAAGGCCTGTATGTAGACCTGGGCCACTTTATCAGTTGTTCAGATGGACATCACTGAGGTATGCAGAGCACAGCATTGCAGAGGGTAGGTACCATAACTGTCAACTGCATAGATTTATGGAGTATGTCCACAGTTTTGCCTCATATGTGTGGTCAGTGTTGCATGACATAGTGGTCATCTGGCAGATCACTGGCAAACATTGTGGGATGAGGTCAGTAAGGAAAGAAACACACTGAGTGTCAGACTTCATACCCATTGGAATATACATGCTAATGCAATAGCTGTTAATCTATCAACCTACTATCTTTGTAGGGAAAACCATCACACATGTCCTTATCTGTGGGCCTTAGGCCCCCATTACATCTGGCTGTGTCCAGATTCCTTGTTCTAGGGGGGTTGGGAGGTATGGTAGGTCTGTAGCAGTTGCACATAATGGGGAGTGTGGGCACGTTTGATGACAGTAAACTGTATGTGTAACTTTCTCAGCTGTGGCAGAGCTGTCATTATGGCAGAGCCAAGGTAAGGGTACCCTGTACAGTCCAATCCAGGCATGTGAGTAAGGTATGTCTGTTATGCAATGCTGCCAATAACAGGTTAGTAGGCAACATATAGTTAGACTATGCAGATATGTGTAAGGTGTCCTTTCCTGCAGTCCTCTGACTTGCAAAAGTGGTAGCAGTTCATTAACTAGCAGTAACTTGTGTTGATTAGGATTGCATGCCTCAGTCATTACTTGCTGTCTTTACAGTAATGTAACTGAGCTGATAGACAAAACTGGATTTGAACCCAGGAATGTGTGTGGTGAAATGTACTGCATGCAAGGCATTTAGCAGACTGTGCCACTAAGTCACTGCCAAGGCATGTGTATTTGCAAGATATATGTGCACATATACAGGCTGTGAGACACATTTTTGCATCCATCAGTGTGTGCATGGCTTTATATGGCTGTATTTATGCACCAGGGTCCCAGCTGTACATGTACTTTGCCATTGCTGCCTTACCAGGTGTTTTTCCTCAAGTTACTGATAAAAGGGCACATTTACCCGCTATCACAGGCCTCACTTACATCCATTATTATGTCTTTGGTTATCTACTGGTGTATTATTGTACCAGAGTCCAAGGTACACTCCCATTTTCCTCATTAGTTTTTATTTCAGTTACATGCCTAATGACTGTAAGTGGAAATCAGTATGTTTTGCTGGAAACACCTACTTTACAGCACACTTGTGTGGCCTGGTGGGCTAATCTGGTGGGCTGTAGGTGAGAGAGGCTTGGGTTAAAAACTTGGCAGAGGTGTTAATTTTGTACATGTGTCAGATAATGTAATAAACACAATCATTAATGTTAATTTAAGCATAGCTAAGCTTAGCTCCGTGCAAACCCATGCTAAAAAAATATAAAGAAAAGAAAAAGGGGGTGATAGGAAAGTGGTGAAATAGGGTCAAACAGGGGGAAAACATAGTGAAAGGCAGTTAGGGATGTGCAGGAAGGGTTTAGGAAAGACCCATAGCTATCCATATCTTGTACAGCAACAGCTGAGCATTTTGACAGACTTTGCAAATTAATTTGGACTCTTAAACCCCAGGGAGAAGGGTGAGGACAACATAACTGTGTTGTCAAGCCAATTAGACCAGATTACTGGTCTCCAGTTGACACATGTGCGATACGGAGAGCTATGTATGTGGTGACATTTTTTTTTTTTTTTTGGGACAGGTGCCCATTTTCTTTTTTAAGGTGAGAGTGGAATGTAGTGGAAGCAATATAGGTACAAGGGGAAGGTAAGTTGAGTGGGAGAGGATGCGTTTGCAGACAGACAAGACACCAGATGAGGGTGAAGTGTAACACATGAGGGAGTAAACACCTTGGATGGGGAGGGTGTTATGGAACCAAGTCACACATGCATCCAGACTGCAGCAGTATGACTCACGTTCCCACACAAGGGACAGTTGACACTGCTCCTTTTCTGCAATGAGGTTAGCTGTATTGGAGGCTGGGTGCCAGGGCAAGCCTAACCACCAGTTCAGCCAGTATGCTCTCAATATAGCTCAGGCGGCATTCATAGCTCTGATGAACAATCTTGCACACCATGACAGGCAGTTTATCCTAGGTGACTGCAGCCCCTCCATCACTGCTCCCAGGGGATCCGAGCCCCATCCCCTGAGGCAGTTCCACCCGACACCGCAAGTGGTTCAGGGGCAGTGCAGGGGGCACCACTGGCCTGTGTCCCAGATGTGCTAGGAGCCAGTGCTATAGCCAATTGAGGAAAGGTACATGGATCACCAGGATCCAGCCTACCCCGATGTGCTGTGGTAATGGAGGTATAGCAATAGTTATAGGTTAGTTATTAACAAAACATTGTTAGTAATAACAGCATGGCAGAATATTGGAAATAACACAATTACATATCAATGCAAATTATGTGAAACAAAACAATCAATAACAGAGCAGTCAGTATAACAGCATGCCAGTAACAGTTACAGCATAAGGCCAACAAAATAGGTAATTTAACAAGATATGTTAATATGCATCCATTATAATACATAACAATAACACATGCCCCAAAAAACAGTTGATGTAATAATATATGTTAATAGTAAACCATAACTAATGAATAACAGTAATAAATACATGAAGATAAGGGTGGGTAGAGAGAGGAAATCAGTCCATTAGTAACACTGATGCTTACTTCCTTGACAACAATACTACTAGTTACCCTATGGGTCTGTATTTTCTTTATGTTTACAGTGAGTACACATCTCCTGTAGCTGATGTAGCACATACATGCCTATCAAGCTACATCCATGGGACACTATGGGCCAAAGAGTAACAACTGCAGATAAGCAACTACACAGAACACTTGCACATCATGTGGACCTATATAACTACCAAGGTGTTCTGTGGGCTGAAATGGTGATACTGTGTAATCTAGGTACTCATTGCCATGGTATTCTGATAGGTGGATTATGCACTATTAATTACATAATCTGAAATCATGACACTTGAAAGACCTGTATGTGTACAGTAAACACTAAACAGCAGTCATGCCTTGGTTGGCAGGCATATGAATAGAACCCAACAACAGTGACTGCGACTGCAACAACTTTTAACAGACAGTCCAGCCATACAGCCATACCAGGATTACACGTGTTATTTCTGACTGCACATTGCTCAGTTTTTATATGCTTGTTAATGATTTTAACAGTCTGAGAAATCTAAACATACACATTTCTCTACTCATAATATGGGCTACCTCACCCATTTACCTGCAGTTCCTGTGAAGAGATACTTTGTGAGCATTACATGACTGCTACTGTAATATTTAGTGCTACCTATCACTGGATTCAAACCCTGGTCTGTTTGTGTCAAAATGTACAACATACAAAGCCTTAACAAACTGAGCTACTGAGCCACTGCTATTTGCTGACTGACTGGTATCTGTCTAGAGCTTATCTGGAAACAAAATATGACCTGGCAGTACTACTACTATGGTGTTATACTAGACTGCAGTGACAGTAGAACACACATGCATGACACAAAAGAATAATGCAGATAGTAGGTATGTTATATATCAGTCTAACAATGCTGGAGTACACACTTTATTGTTAGTGGGTTGAAATACCTGTGAAGGCAACAAACAATATCAGATCATGGAGTGGGCTACCTCTCCCATATACCTTGCTTACCTGATGTTTGTGGATGACAGAGCATTATGTGAACAACACTGGCCTAGCGACAACCTTGAGCAGTACTATATGTGTTAAACTATACAATTGGCAGCCATTAGATTTGCATTCTACACATATTACAGTGTTATACTTGACAGCTCCACCTTACCGTACAGCCTGAATGCATACAGCTCTACTGTAGTGGTTACAACAAGACAATCCTGATGTACACCATTTTCCATGGTGTTATTGATATGGATTCATGTTTTATTGCAGAACAGTTGGCATTACTTTTTTCTTTCAAAACAGCTCTAATTCTACAATTATTGTACTACAGACTTTATTGTATATACTTTAATTCAGTTCCCAGTATTGTTTCATATTTTACTACACAAGAGTTGGCATTATTCATTTCCTTCAAAACAGCTCTAGTTCCACATTTATTGCACTATAGACTTTATTGAATATACTGTCATGCAGTTAATGCTTTACCTTTTCTTGCATATTTCACTACAGTTAGTATTATACATCTGTACTGACCACACTCACAGCGCAACTTGGCCAGGCAACTGGTGTGCGACTCAACATCGTGAGCCCTCTCCTCTACAGCTATTAGGGAGAAGCACACCATCATCCATACCAGTTTTGTAGACATTCAGATTAGATATTGGTGAAACAGATGTAAGATTACCTACATACATGTGGGGCAGTCCCTGCTCGAGCTTCTCCAACCCAGGTGTCCAAGAGATCCCCCCTTTCTCCATTTCAGGTCATCATGGTGGTGAAAACACTGCTCACCTGTGCAGAGAATACCAGTAACACTGGTGAGTTCTCTTGCCAGCTGGTCCCAGGCCTGCACCTTGCACTCTGAGCCCTGGAAACTTTCCTGTAGCAGCCAGTCATCATGGTTTTTAACTAGGAGTTCAACCATAACCCTGGACTCCAGAATGCCCCAACACTGCACCTGAAAGTGCACACCTTCACCAGCACCAGCCATAGCACCCTTCAGAGACAGCACTCCAATGGATTCTGCTGTATTCCCACATATTGAGCTTAATATAGGCTGTTTTTCCACCCTTATACATCATTGGGCAACATTCAAAGAAGCGTCACATCGCTTAGCTCAGTGCATCCAGCATGGCTGGGCTTAGATATGCAGAAACAGGCAGAATGAGTGTCTTAGTGGAGCTTAGCAGCAAGCAAACCAACCAAACAGTGCCAAGCAGGGTATAAACATTGGCAGCCGTTATAAAGTTTATGCAGTGCTTAGCAGGTCTTTGCAGGTCTCAGCAGAGCATAGCAGAGTGCAGCGGAGCTATATTTTAAATTGTTCTGCAAAATGTGTATTTTAAAATTAAATACATTTTTGTTTTTGATGTATTCAATCACTGGACCTACTATACATGGAGCTGTGACTCTACTCATTGAGCTAGGTGGATATTCAGCCATCAGGTGTACCTTTACATATAACACAGAGCTACCTATAAGTAGTGCTGAGCACTGCGCCATGCAAAAATGCTCAAATACACTTAAACATACATTTAAATAAATAATTAAATACATCTGGTTTCTATTTTTAGATGTCTGGAGGTTGTCTGGGCACTGCTTAGCATTGTTGCACTCTGCACTGTGCCACGCAAACATGCTTTTTTTAAAAAAAAAAATAAATAATAATAAAATACTACCACAGTGCAAGGAGTCTCTTACTCCTCTGCTGATATAGTTATCATTATATCACTACCTACACTGATTCAATAACCATGTTCCTTGGCAATGCACCATCATTATTATGCATGGGGCACTGCAGAGGGAGAACCATGTACACAGACATGGTAGCATTCTGTGTAGGCTCTACACTGTGCCTACAAGGATTTTATTAAATCCTGGAAAATATATATAAAGTGAAATTGAAAAGTGATTAGGAAGTTAAAGGTGTACATAATTGTAAACAATTGTAAATAATTTATACATGATGTATTTTATGGCTTTTAATAAAGAACTCCTACTTTTTTGATAGGTACAAGTGGATCTTTTATATCCTCTGGATACAACCAACTCAAGCAGATGGTACTTCACTTTAACATCTCAGGACAGATAGTAAATTAGCTTGCAAAAAAGAACAGGAAAATAAATTAGATTTTGTAACCAACAGCATATCTGAAGCAAGTGCTCATAACACAGCACTTTGGCAAAGCCTGCCTTCATCAGGTATTGCTTTCGCTGTTAGAGTTTGTCTTTTTACTAAGGTGCACTGATGATTACAGTAAGTTAGTTTGGTGTGTAGGGTTAATGCATTCCATGGGGTCTGTGTGAGGACTTACACATTTCTTGGAAAAAAATATTTCTGAAAGCCCTACCAGTCACAGCATTTGTGACCTACAGAGTACTCAGTGAAGCTATGTTCAATCTTCTAACATGGACCCAATGCATTTTTTATCACTAGCCCACTGTAGAAACTGAAATACAAGAGAAAACTACTGTTGAGAGCCAGTACTGATGATCATTATTTTTTTTTCTGATTTACTGTTGAACATTACATTTACACTGTCATATCTTCTCATGTAACAAGGAAGAGATATAATCAAATCAAAAGCAAACAATATAAAATTATGATTAGCAATACCATGCAACAGATGTGCTCTAGTTTACAGTACTTATGAAGATATAAATAATAATCTACAACAAATATCATGCAGGAAGGTTGGCAGTGCTGAGATTAGTTGTGAAGTACAGCTGTAAAGATATATGCCAATGGGAGGCAGGTTTTAGAGCAGAGTGCCAAAAATCATGAATTGTCATCTTTTCACCTTGCAAGATGTTCTAGTACCAGGCAAGCAGGTTATCTAAAAACTGTGTGTGTATGTGCGCTGGGGGGGTAATGTAATGATACTTGAATTTGCATACAGAGACATATATATATATATATATATATATATATATATATATATATATATATATGTGTGTGTATGTGTGTGTGTGTATGTATTTATTGTATATATCGACAATATTTGTAAAATGCTGTTCTCAATAAATCCTTAACACTATGTAATACTGCAAGAAGTCACATCCAAATATTAAAATAAAGTGTGAGTCTTTGAACAAGACACTTTTCTCTTTGGGTTCGCAGTTTATCACAATTCAAAAGTTGGTCAAGCTGCAAGTGTCAGCAATAGTGATGTGGTTGTACACCCCTGATATATACAATACAGAAAAAAGGATGCATAGCTACATAAATGAAAGGAGGAACGATCCCAAATCAAGGGAAAATCGGTGATATTAGTATAGGACTTAGAGACTGGTTTAACACCTTAGTGGGAAAATCAATTTGTCCCATGCTCACTCACGCAAATAACATACTTTACAAATTAAGCCAGTGTGACAAAATGTTATTATAACCATAACAAATTATAACTTGTGACCAATATACTGAAAATTTCTTTCATCACCAGGACTAAACCAATTACTTTAATTTCCACCAACAAGACAGATGAGGCTTAGGTGATATGCCCTTCCATTGCTCCACCTCCACAGGCTCATTTAAACATAGGGACCAGTGGTATGCCAGACTGCAATTATTGTGCAGCATAGTGTACTAATCGATAAACCTTCCCATATTACTTCCAACAGGCCCTGGAAACCATGGGGGATTAAAAGGTGGGAAGATTGCCCTAAAACCATCCCCACTCTAAAACAAGAGTAAGGGGTAGGGGGAGCAATGCCACTTCTGCAGAAGAGACTAGGACTGCTACCAGACCAAGGGTTAAACACCCATAACAACAAGGAACACAGACCCCATGACATTCATGAGCTCATTGCAAATATCTTCACTTACAAAGTTTGCTTGCCTCAAGTCAGTTCCACAGATAAAATGCTTTATACAGAAACACAGTCTGACCAAATCTTTTTACAAACATAACAAATTTTGACTTGTCACTAAAATACTGAAACATGTTAAAACTTTTTGTCATCTCCATTTCCAAAACAATTAATTAACTACCACAAACAGGACAGCTCAGTGCCAGGTGGTATGTCCTACCTCCCCACCAACTGGCTTATTCAAACATAGTACCCAGTGGCATGACAGACCAGTATTACTGGTCAGCATAATATAGTACTCACTAAACCTTTCCACATAATGGTCAGCTGGCCCTGGAAACCAACCAAGAAATAAAAGGGGAAGTTTACTCTTTGACTGCCTTCCAGACTGCTCACCAGCCTTATCACCCTTTACTAGCCTTCCACTTCCCTTTACACTGTGGCAGGCTGTACCTGAGGTGTTACTGACAACAAACAATGGACCACAAGATACTGTTCTACAGTGATCCTTAAGACATTAATACGTTAGTAGCCTGGCTAAAATATGACTTGTGATACATGTCTGTAATTCAGGGCTAATGCCCTGGTAATGAATGCCTATCCCACACAATGTCCATATGATTCCTAAACATATACTGCCAATGAATGAGACAATTATGGGCAAAATGAGAAAAATCACCAGACAAGATGTTCAAAATATTATAGGACTGAAACTCTGACTGCAGTTTTTTACAATAATATTTCTTGAACAAACAATAGGTTTAGAATAAAGATGACCCAACCAGTTTCAGACAAATGCATTCCATTAGCAGAAAGCCAAAGTGGATCTTTGTTGATAAATTCCCAATGCTTAAGTTTACAGATACCTATTTAAAGGGCTGACCTGATAATACTATGATTGATGAACCTGCCAGATGTCTCTAGAGCTGGTGGCGACAGGGCTTGATCCAAAAAGTCTTGCAAAGATTACTGACCAAACTACCAGGGTCAGGGATGACTGTCTTGATCAAATAGCTGACAAAAATATTGCCCAAAAAATGCTCTTCAACAAGACCTGGTAATTACCTTTAAGTTGAATAAGCAAAATGTTAGGGTGCCCAATCTGCTGCAAATCCAAATCCAACAATCGGATAAGATACCTCAGCAGCAAGCCAGGAAAGTTCCTCCACAGAATCTTGTCATCAGGTAGATTAAAGCCAAAATTCATGCTATATGAATGCGCTATTACTCTGGAAACTGCTTGAGGATGAAATAATACCCTGTGATAACTATACAGGTTACACCTGAGAAGAGGCCAAACAAACAATAACCCTACAAATTTAGAACAATAGCAATGTGCTGTAGCTGAAAAAGTCTGATAATGGCCTGCACCTTATTATTTTAATAACCATAATTCACTGCCCTTCCTTTGTGAGATCTGATAATCTGCCAGTGCAAACAGCAAATGAAGCTACACCAAAGCCACAAAATGATACTTAATAGATTTAATGAACAATACTAGTACATACGAACGTATTATTATTTTCACAGAACAAATCTGCTTCCTCAGGCGTCGACCAAACTCCATACCACTCAACCTGGAAACATCAAAAATCTGGACAAGGCCCATGAAAAATAGTCACTAATCTGTACGATGATTAACATAAAATTTGCAAACATAATTATGCAACCCCACCCACTCCAGTGGAATTGTGGGATACCAACTTTTAAATGCAAACTGAAGAATGGACAACCAAAATATGGCACCAGAGTCCCCCTGCAGCCATTCCATTGTCTCATTACCTGGCTATTTTACCCCATTTACCATAAACACTAATGTGCATACTGCTTTACTGCTACAATGATTATTTGGATTTTATTTTTACATGTTATAGCACAATGCACAAACACTAATAGACATCTGATAAACAAAGCAATACTGTCTCACAATGAAAATAGACTTAGCATTAAAACTTCTCTGCCTTTGAAGCTCACATTCATTGAAACAGCATTGAAACCCACACCATATCCAAAGAAAATGCATCTGGATAAAGATTACCTTTGGGCTGTTTTCAAATCATAGGCCCCTTGCACACAAAACAAAAAACATACATGTGCTCTTTGATACACCTTCCTGACTATATTAAATTATATTCCTTGTATTGGACTCCATGTGCAAATAGCTATGCCAACATGTTCCTTGCATATTGGGAGGAACATGTTTTATTTAAGAATGCACTTTTCTGTGAACATGTGGTGTTCTATAGAAGGTTTGTTGATGACCTTTTTGTTCTTTGGAATGGAACATCAGAACAGCTGCAATCAATGCTATCCATTATGAATGATTTAACTACATTCCTTACTTTTACCATGAACTATTCCACACATAGAATTGATTTTTTAGACCTATATATTGAGAGATTAACAGATGATATGATAAATACGGGGGTCTATTGCAAGGCATGTTACTGCAATTCCTTGTTATTAAGGTCTAGTATGCACCCACAATTTGTTTTTAAGAATATAATGAAAGGACAGACCATTAGAGCCTCAAGATTGAACCCCACTGAACAGGGATTTATCTCAGAATTAGACAATCTGAGAAATAGATTACTGACCCGGGGATACAAGGATAATGAGATTATACCATACATGGAGGAAGCATACATGTCACGCATCACTTCAGGTGCACCATACTTTGGACCAAGGGTCCAAGATCAAACTGTTGGAGATCATATGTTAAATAGATCTATTAAATTTTCTACTCTGTATACTTCTGATCAATATCAGTTAAAGGAAATTATTAGTAAACATTGGGATATTCTCCTGGTTGACGATGACTCGAAACGCATTGTGGGGGAGACACCGAGTTTCCGATTTCAGAATAAGAGCAACCTAAAGCGATTGCTTTGTCACCCCAGACATGATAGGATTATGAAGAACACTGGTCACACTAAACCCTGTGGTCACTGCAACTTCTGTTCATTTATTGATAGCAGTGAGGTGTTTATACACCCAGATTTACACACCATTTTCTCCATCAAGGAAGATGCAGATTGTATGACACCTAATGTGGTGTATTTAGTTACTTGTCAGGCATGCCCGAGTTTCTATGTTGGTAAAACTAACCGAGCGTTAAGGGATAGAATGAGAGAGCATATTTACCACATGAGAAAGGGCACGTTATACAATGCCTTAGCAAAACATATAACCACCAATGACAATGATCATACTTTCTTGTTCCGGGTCCTAGAGATAATTGTTGTGAATAAGAGGGGTGGTAATACTATGAATCTTACTGAATCTAAGGAGACTGACTGGATCATTCATTTGAAAGCTGATAGGGGGCATGGGTTGAATGATAGAGCTTCTACAAAACCTAAGCTGAGACAACGCAGGCACATAAAATGAACTATCATTTATTTGTATATGTTGTTGATTATGTATTTTATCAATATTAACTTATCAGAATGTTTATTTATATGTTTTTAGGTCACTATGCAAGTTTTATATATTTTTGTCTTACTTTACATTAACATGTTTATATATGGGAGAGTTCTTTAAATTCTCCAGCATTGCTTTTAATTGTTTAAATTGTTTTAATTGATTAATTGAGCTGCTTATATAAGGGGAGGTCTACTGTGACTTTTATACAAGGATCTGAAGAAGCTGTAATGGTGAAAGCACTCATCCGTATGTTATAAGTGCACATTCTTGGAATTAAATTTTGAGTTTTGTTCTTACTTCTGCTGTACTCCGCTTCCTTTGTGACTTACATTATATTCCTTGTATAATGCAGCACACTTGTTAGACTTAGAGCACATCTTAAATTTATTGTTTGAACATTTTTCCAGTAGGCAACAAAACAAAATGCATGAACCAATAATGATAAAACTGCCCAATTCAAAACATTTCCATCATAAAAGTCTACTTACACACGCACATTGCATATGCATAAATAGAATGATAGTAGTGTAAGCCATGGGCATCTTGCACAGCTTCTAAAACTTATTTTCCATTTCAGTTTTTTTTGCTTGACTTACTCTGATTTGTGCTATCAGACCAACTCAAAAGCTGTAAATGCACAACAAAATAAACTAGGCAAACTTCATGTTTTAAGACTTCCAATTTTTAGTCCAAGTACCGACAGACCATCTCCTACATTCATCCTGAAGCATTAAAACTATCATTGTAATCCAGGTGCTGTTAACTGGCCACTCTTGCTTCTCCACTGTCTGCAGTAGAAAAATATGTGTTTTATCTTGAATGCTGGTAAATGTACTGTACTTGTTTAAAAATATTTTTCTTATAATGCAGCACTGAACATAATAATTCTGATTTTCTGTTTTTGAATTTGGGTTAATGATATTTTTTGCTCTTTCCACTGAGGTCCAAATGCCCTTCTGCATGATGTTTTCTCACGTATGTTGTATCTGTAGCTACACCCTTGACTTGTTACACCCACCCCCTTTAAAGGTTCACCAACACAGTACAGTATCAACAATATGTCGACATACTGTGGGAGTAGAACCTACAGCCTTCTGTATCAAAAGCAAGCATTTAACCTGTTATGCTAACAACGCAAGCAGACTTAACATGAGCAGCACTAAACTTCTCTTCCCCTGAAGCTCTCAGCTGCTTATAAAATCCAGTCAACACTCAACTGTATCTCTCAACTTTGCAGCACAAGAAATCTGGAAAAAGCCAAAATTCTTGGTGGGGGGGGGGACAAAAGCCCAAAAAACAGGGACACATTTTAAACATTGCTTGTATAATTTTGGCTAGTTGCTAGAATAAAATGCTATGTTACCACCACACATTGCACTGCCAAGTCTTGAATCCAGGACCCTGTGCACTACAGTCAGAGCAACATACCACAATGCCAAATCAGTAATCCCCTGAAAGCTGGGAAGACAGAAACTTAAATGGCTATCATTTAGTGAATTCAGTTATCACTTCTCACTATAGCTCTCAATCTCTTAGCACAAAAAAAATGGATAAAGCAAATACTGGGGGGATACAGGCCCAAAAATAGGGATACATTTAAAATACTGATCATATAAAGTTAGAACATTGCTAGAATAAAAGTTTTTGTGCTACCGTTTATTTTCTGAAGAATATGAAGTCTGAAATTCAAATGCATATCATTATTTAGTGAATTTAATCCATTTCTGATTTGTCACAAAAGCACAGATTTTATGAGGAGCAGAACAAAAATATGTGACATAAATCTGGAAGTAATGGTGGGTAGGGACTTTAGGCTCTTGTTATCTGTACCTAAATTAAAATTATAGAACTCTATATTGTTAATTTGGCAACAACCAGTTTCATTAATATCAAAGTAAATGACCATAAACATTCACCTAAAAAAACTTTGTTAAGTCACATACTTTACAGTTATATAAAAAGCAATCATATAAGCTTTTCAGTCTATCAGAAAACCCTCAATTACAGATACTTTTTTAATAGTTAATTTTGGAAAATACATATCTCTTTATTAATATCCTTGCAACCAAAGTAACTAATTTCATTTATTCTATGCATAAATACTCACTCTTACTGTTGCAGCAAAGTTTATATCTGCATGTAGATAAAGACAGGACAATGTTAATCTCTTCTTTCTAAGGAAAGAAAAATAAATTTAGTAATGGTAAAGCAGGTAAACAGCTAGTTATGAAGAACTTTTTGAGTCATTTGCAGGCTGTAAACAATTTTCACATAATTTTCTGGATATCACCTTGTATTCATATTTTTCAGTTACTGAATTTGCTGTCTCTGAAACCATTTTAACTGTACTAAGATACAAAGCTCAGACACTTTGAGAAATTAATTTTAACATTATATTTTTTACACACACACACAAACACACACACACACACACACACACACACACACACACACACACACACACACACACACTTTCTTCTCATAAACTAAACACTACAACTGTCACCAAATACCTCTAGCTTTGTGAAAATTCCCTCACAGGCAGCATAAATGAAACCACTATTACCTCGCAGGCTCACACTTCCTTCTCATAAACTAAACACTACAACTGTCGGCAAATACCTCTAGCTTTGTCTCAATTCCCTCACAGGCAGCATAAATGGAACCACCATTCCCTTGCAAGCTCAACATAAATGGAAACAAAACCACCATTCCATCGCAGGCTCAGCAAATACCTCCAGCATTGTTGCAGGCATCATAAAGTTCCACGGCTGGAAATGTATGCATGAGCTAGCTCAATTCCAGCTGTTTCACAGAGTTGATGTCATCATGCATGTGATGACATCAGCTCAAAACAGCTGGAAATAAAAAAAAATAAAAATAAAATCCTGGGAAATTTGGAAATTAAGGGGTGCTACTTGGGAATCATGGCACCCCATTATTTGAACCTCAAAACTCAGTAAAAAATGAGTAATTCAGTATGATTGGGAGGTATACCAAACTCTAATTCAACAGTTTAAATAAAATTAATGAATACTTTAATTAGCATATCAATTAATGCACATTAAATAATTAATTTGCATTAAAGTTACATGTATCTATATTAAAAATATTATAAAAATGAGATAAAAACACTCATGTAATGTTAATGCCACTTTAGTTTCAGCTTTAGATCCATTGGAATTACCAGAATATAATACTTCTGCTACCGATAATGAGAACAATGCTGCTTCTAATAAATCCACAATGGAAAGAAATCTACACACAAAGAATTTTTTATTCCATTTGAAAGAACCATTCCTTATTCCACCCAAAAAATGGACAAACAGTCAACTGGAGAGGAAAAAGAGCAAAATGACATAGAAGCAGGTACTGTGCAATCTAACATTGTGTTTATTTTATCAGACTATAGACTAAGTGAATGTGAGCTAAAGGTTTTAAATAAGGGACTCACATATGTTCCAGCAACTGCAGTGAATATCCCTCATACTGTTACAGAATTTAAGCTTTTCATCTGTAAACATAATTTAAAAGCTTGTTTTCACCAACAATCTTCTGCTGGACAGTTATTACATAGTAAATATATAAGAGAAATAATGTCTGCATACCACCTACAAACCATATTATTTCATCATTTGAAAAACTTGTAGAACACGACTTGTACAATGCTTTACATATTAAAACAGGAAAGAAAGTGTTTTACAGTGTAAGCATGGAGGAAAATGCAGCTATACAAACTTTGTATAATAACAAAAGTATTGTAATTAAACCTGCTGACAATGGTTGGGGCACAGTGGTGAAGAATATAGAAAGTTATACTGCATCTATGAGCAAATTGTTGGAAGCTAGTGACTACTGTATTGCTATTCTGTTAGATGCATTATCCAGTATGTCTCCCTTACCCTGTCTAACATGTTGAAACAAGACAGAATAGATAAAACTTGTTTGACTACTTTGAAGTAAAAAACATAGCTCCTGTAATATATAGAGTTCCAAAAATACATAAATCTTTGGTTGACACTCCACTACATCCCATAGTTTCAGTATGTGGATGGGTCACTGAACCCATTTTAAAATACTTGGAAAATGAACAGGTGTTTCACACCTTCACTATGATAGTTAGAGATAGTGAATTTCTTGAATTTTTATACCAATGGTGACAGAATAACTCTCTGCTTACTTTCTATTTAGTTACTCTTGATGTAGACTCTCTGTTTACCTGCATTTCCAATGATGAAGGTATCAAAATGTTTAGGCAATACATTCTTGACTAACCTAATTTAACTAATCTTAAAATTAATTTATTATCTGACCTATTACATTTGGTATTAAAGAATAGTGTCCTTTTATTCTATAAAAATACTATAGACAAGTGACAGGGATAGCCGTGGGCACCCCAATAGCAAACACTTAGCCAACATAGTTATGAAGTTATGGGAACACAAAACAATACTGAATAATGATGAGAACTTGTAGAGTAAGAAAATAATTTTTTACAAAAGGTTCGTTGATGACCTATTTTTCATATGGGATGGCTCTCTTGTTGAATTAAATGAGTTCATTACATACCTATATACCACCACATCATTTTTAAAGTTTAAAAATAATGTTCAGTATTGAACTATTGGTTTCTTAGATATCACTTTAATGAAAAATCTAACTGGTAGGTTTGAAACAATGCTATATAAGAAACAAGTGAAGAAATGTACCTATTTATATAGAGACAGTATGCACATCATCTACATGTTTCATAACATAATGTTAAATCAAATGGCAAGGGTCAGTAAATTGAATACACAAAATTACATTCTTGAAGAACAATTGAATCAGATGTGAATGATTCTGAGGCATGGGGTTATTCTAGACAAAGGGCCAGGAATATCAATAATAAAGTACTGAAAAACAGGGAATCCCAATACCCCTCTGTCTTCTCTAACAAATACAAGAGTACACAAAATAATAATAATAATAATAATAATAATAATAATAATAATCATCATCATCATAATAATAATATGCATGGGAAAGAAAAAACAAAATGTAGATATATTTTAACATATGACCAGAACATAAATGTTATTAAGGATATAATTAAAATATACTGGCCACTTCTGTCACAGGTTTCTGATTTATGAGATGTTTACTTAGAAAAACCTTTATTTACAAATAGGAGATGTGCTACCTTAAAAAATATACTAGGCTATAAAGAACAACATATTTGCAATACTTATGGTCATCTGAATAAAGTAGGAACCTATAAATGTTATTGATGCTCCCTATGTAAATCTATTTTTACTGACACACACACACTTTACTGACCCTGTGAGAAAAACTAAGTTTAATATTCATGCTTTTGGAAACTGTGAAACCAAAAATCTGATATCTATAAGTGCATGAAATGTGTTTCGTTTTATGTTGGCAAAACTAATCAAAGGATTAAGAATCAAATTTGTAGTCACGTGTCTGAAATAAAAAAAGAACAATTGTGACAAATGCTTTGTTTAATCATATATTAGAAACAGATGAGTCACATAATTTAAAGTTCTGTATCCTAGAGAATGTCTATGAATCTCTGAGAGTAGTTGACATAATAAATATAACAGAGAGATATGAGAATAAATTGATGCTTTACTTTAGGGCTTTTTTCTCCCTGGCTTAAATGGCTTTTATTCTTTGAAGCCTGAACTCACACATTTACACAAGTGTGTCAAATGAAAATGCTTTATAGATGGTTTTAAATGCTATTTGCAAAACGTTTTATGTAAGAGTTTTTATAGGTATTTGTTATATACATATACATTTTATATGAATGTTTTTATCTCATTTTTATAATATTTTAATATAGGTACATGTAATTTTAATGCAAATTAATTCTTTAATGTACATTAATTGATATGCTAATTAAAGTGTTCATTAATTCTATTTAAACTGTTGAAATAGAGTTTGGTTGATGCCTGAGGAAGCAGATTTGTTCTGTGAAAGTGCCATTATGTTTGATTGTACTGGCGTTGTTCATTAAATCTACTATGTATCATTTTGTGGCTTTGGTGTAGCTTCTTTTGCTTTTTGGATTTTTATCATTTTTGTTGCTACACTAATTTGTTTGCAGGCTACTCTATTTTCAAGAATAATCTACCAATGCAAAATGAATGACAGAAATAACCAAAGAGAGTCAGGAACTGATTCCTAATATTCCCTTTCAAAATACTTTTTCATACATTAGGTATAGTCAGTTCACCACTCAGATGCCTATATATCAATTACTTTAAAGAGAATGAGTAGGACAACACATGAATGCTTGCTGTCCATTGTACTGGGCACAGCAGCTGGCACAAGGACTTGTCCAATAACACCACCAGGCCCTTCTTGTGTTGATCAGTCTTGCACCTAGAAGTCCAGAATGTTGCCCTATCCTTGGAAATTGTTACTTTATGCCCTTATAGCTCCATAATGTGGAATGCTCCACAGTATAACCAAAACAAAATGGGGCAGCCCAAAGCGTAGATAAGTATAATTATCATTTGATAATGGGTGTCCTCCTTGCAAAATGTCCACTAACAAACTCTTTGCAATAGTCCTCCTAGCATTAGTGGGCACCCTTTTCATCTTTACTCACCTTTTGAGCAACCTATAAACAATTCATTACTTGGAATACTCAGGCAAGCCAGCAACCCTGGAAGAAATTTGAGTACAGTTAAAAGGATACGTATAGTCTTAACTACCTTATTGATCCTACATATGGATGTGACATGGTGGGCAATCAGGGAAGGGGACCACCTCCTCTCCTTCCTTGGAAGCAACAAATCAAAGGACAAAAATCACCCCCCCACCCCCATTAAGATTACTAATGTCTAATCTGCTGAAAATAATTACTGCAAAATGCTCACATACATAGCCAAGAAAGCAAAACATAACCACAAACATATCTGGAAAACAACACAATCTGAGATACAAAACCCACACATCTGCCCACAAGGCTGAAACCCCTTCTCATAAATAAAGTTAGACTATCAAACTAAAGCCCTTAATAGCTATCAAAACTATGAGCTCATAAGCAGCATTGAACTGACTAACCCTTACATATTCTACATTCTCTCACTGATAATTAATAAAACTGTGAAAACAAATAAATAAAAACATCCTCATCCACACTCCAAGGTAGCGCAGAACAAATGTCACACTCCAGTTAAAAGTGTTGACAAATACAGCATTTGGAACAACTATATTAATATGTATATATATATATATATATATATATATATATATGTGTGTGTGTGTGTGTGTGTGTGTGTGTGTGTGTGCATGTGTATTTGTGTGTGTATATATGGGTTTACTTTGATTCACTGAAAACTCATTTCACTGAGTTTCAAAACACTCACAACAAATTGCCGAAAGCTCAAATAACTGAAAACTCATTTCACTGAATCATATTTCACTGAATATAAGTACTGTTGGGCAAATAAAATGTATATGCCTTTTCCCCACTGTAGTGCGAAAGGTGGTAGTATGCAGATTGTTTATGAAAATATTACAAAGGAGAGAGGCCCAAGAACAGACCCTTGTGGAACTCCTGTTTTATTAAATAGATATTCAGATAGGTAGTCTATTGGCTAAGTAGAGAATCATTTGAGTGTGGGTTGAGAGCATCTTTCTATTGATAATTGCTGAAGTAACTTGAGATGTGACACTCTGTTGAAAGCCTTTGATAGGTCTAATAGAATTACTGATGTTAGCAGTCCAGAATCCAAGGCTTTGTTCACAGTGCCTGTGAAGGAGAGAAGAGCAGTGGTGGTACTATGTGCCAGATGATAACAATGTTGTGTCAGTGCGAGGAGGTTGTTTTCAGTGAGATATTTTATTAGTTGCATGTGAATACTTTTCTCCAATAATTTGGATAGTGGGGAGAGGATAGAGATGGGTCAATAGTTGGTTAGTTCATTGGTTTTGCCTCCTTTGTGTTATGAAGCTATAATGGATTTTTCCAGAGTTTCGGAATACTGGATTCTATCATGGATCTGTTAATGAGGATGCTGACAGGGTAGGCTATTGCATCAGTGGCAAGTCTGAGATATTCTGTGGGAAAGTTGGCAGCAGATATGGAGCAGGGTTTTAGTTTTTTAAGATGTTTATGTACTAGTGAGGTGGGTACTGCATGCAGAGAGAAAGAAGAGTCTGTAGGGTTGTTTACTGAGATTCCTGTAGGAGGTGAGTTGTTTGTATGGAGGTTTGCCTGAACTACATCTATAGGGTTTGGATTGTCTGTGAGGCCAGAGAAGGTATTAGGTGGGGAGTGATTTATAAGGTTTAGAATACTGTTGATGAAGTGGGAGCTAAACATGTGAGCTATTTTATGCGGGTCTTTGTCTGGGGCTGGTGATGGGTTTTCTAAGATTCCAGGATTAACTTATTACATCCGAGTGACGCCTCTAGGTGAATCTGCAGTCAAATCCTACTGACGCCTCCAGGCTTCAAATATTGCCTGTTCATATTTGTATCAATAATTCCAAAACCATGCTATGTACAAGGTTTTTAAAGATTTCATATTAAAGCTTATGCAATGGCAAAAACAACTGCATTGATATTTGACCTCTGTCTAGTGCAGGTAAATAGATACAAACTGCTGTTTTTATGATATTAATTTATATAGATATACATTTTTATTTTTTCTAAATATCTCAACAACCAAGTAACACAGACAGAACTCCTTTGCCTCATATAAAAGCTATCAACTAGATGAATAAAATGTTGCTGACAGTATGTGTGTAACTCGAGTGGTTGCTGAGATATTGTAAGTTGCTTACAAAATATTACAAATTTAATAGTTACTGTGTTTACTGTGACTTATAAAATTTGGTTTAAGACATAGAACATAAAGAATGCTACCACTATAAAAATAGTTTGTGTTGAAGAGTTTACCGTTTATACTTATTTAGTCACCTTTATGGTTTCAGAGATACAAACATTTGTGTGAAATGTGAGGACATAATTTTGATTCTGACAAAAGGCTTAGGCTCTGCCCATTGGAAGTTACAGTGCAAACTTCATGTGCTCCACTGGAGTAAATGAGTTAAGGAGTGAGGAGACAGATTTGCAGAATTTGTTATGGTTATTTGCTTGGGTGGATAGCTTTTCAGAGAAGTAAGTTTTTTGTCTGTGATTACTATTTTTTTTTTTTTTTTTTTTTGCTGTATTCCGTAGATGCTTATAGTTGAGATTGTTGGCTTTATTTTTATTTTTGTGCCATTTTTTCCAGGCTTGGTCTCTGGAAATAATAGTTGTTTGGTGGCTAAGGGGCATGCTTTAGCATAGTCCTGTAGATTCAGATGAGGACAAAGCAGTTAAGGATATCGAAGAAGACTTTATTATGTGACTAACTGCTTCTTCCAAAGGTAATATTTTTAGTGGGGTCCAGTTCATGGATTTTAGTATATTATTGAATATTTGTTGGTTAAACTTAGCTAGATTTCTGGATGGTTTGTAAGTTTCATATCATGAATGGGGGCTCTATAGTTATATACTGGTGAATGTTCACTTAGGATATTAGGGAGGGTACCAGTGTTAGAATATTTATGGAGGCCTGTGACTAAGATCCAGTCTAAGGTTGAACATTGTTGATTATTTTGCATTCATGTAGGGATAGAGATAAGTTGTGTGTAACCATGCATATTTATGCTATTTCTAGGGGAGTCAGAGATAAAATCTATCCAGTTAATGTTAGTATTACCTAGAATGATAGTTTTGTTGGTTAGGTTTTGGGTTGTCCAGTAAAGAAAATCTTCTAATATAGGGATGTATTGGCCTGGTGGAATATACAGAGGGGCAGTGTTTAATTGTTTGGAGTTATTTATTTGTAAGGTTGCTATGATTAGTTCAATGCTTTGAAAATATGGGACAAATTTAGGGGTAAGGGTTATTGTTAAAATGTTACAGTAGATTAAGGCTACACCACCATCTTTGCTGTGTGTTCTATCAGTTCGTAAAATATTGTATCCTGAGGGAATAATTTCAGTATCTAGAATATGAGGTTTTAACCATGTTTCAGTTACAGCTATTATATCAGGGGAGTCTTGTAAAAGCCATAGGTGAAATTTGGTAATTGTTTGCAGATACTATGTGTGTTTAATGTAAAAAAATAGTAGTTCTTTTGTTGAAGGAGATTGACGGGAGGTTTATGGATGAGCAGGTCTTGGGTTGAGATGAGTATCTCCACACTTGAATAATTTTTGGAGAATATCAAAGAGAAGAGGGAAGTGGTTGGATTTAGTGGTATGCCTACGTACTGTGTGCATTATTAGCTTAATTTGGTGGTTTAGGCTAGGATTTGAATTTTTACAAAGTGTGTGCTGGTAAGGTTGAGTAAGGAGGATGCTATATTAGAAAAAAAACTAACTGCATGTGTTTGTTGTAGTAGGGGGTGAGTAAAGGTTTTTATGCAAAAAGGAGGCACCTGGCATATAAGTGATGTGGCTTGAGTTAGAATGCCTAATAATGCTAAGAGAGCTATTGCAAACATGGAGACTCTTAAGGTTATTTGCATGGTTCTAAATTTTGGGTGGAAAAAAAGGAGGTTCCAGGTTAATAAGGCAGGAGTTGTGGTGAACTCTAACTTGGGGGGAGGGGTTAGTAAAATAGTATGCGAGAAGGTGGGCTAGTAGTATGAGATGTTAATTGGATATTTAATCTAGGGGAGGAGTTTAGTGAAGTATAAATGTAGGCAAAGAGGGGGTGGGTGATAATGGGGGCATGGCAGGGGAGCAGAGTGAGCCCAAGTGTAGTGAGGGCAAATGGAGCAGGGATAGCCCGAGCTGTACAAAAGTAAATATATATATATATATATATATATATATATATATATATATATATATATATATATATATATATACATATATATACATATATATATATATATACATATATATATATATATATATATATATATATATATATATATATATATATATATGAGTCCCCTTCATATGTTTGAACTTTCAAAAGTTCGAATTTCATATGGCTGAAACCATATAATCGAACTTTTGAAAGTTTGAACGGTTATAATGGAGATCTCCATACAGCGGGGAACGGGAAGATTTCCCTTTTCCACACTGTAGTGGAATCTCGGAGATGGTATAAATAAATGGCAGGGGATGTGGAGGGTGCTTAAAATGTTCAGGCAATTTTTTTTTTTATACTTTTTTATTTGATGTGGTCTCAGCCATATGAAATTCAAACTTTTGAAAGTTCGATCATCTGAAGTAGACCATAGATATATATATATATATATATATATATATACACATGCATACATGTCATATAGGTGAACCACTATTAAAGCACTCAAAGTCAGTTGAAAGAACATTTACAGCATATGGCCAAAAACATAGAAGTCAACTCATCAGTACACATTCACCAAAAAACAGCTTCCCTGCATGCAATTTTTATTTCTTAAAAATAAAATGAAACATTTAAGAAATGAAACATTTTTTGATCAAAGGCCAGCTCACTTGCACTTCAGGGGTTGGTCCCTTATAGTTAGATATACTAACTCTGAGATCATACAAACTCAGAGTAAGGGCAAATTTCCCAACCCCTGCATTTGTGCAATCTCACACACCTGTCAATCAGTTGTCTAGTCAAACAGATGCAGTCAACAAGGCAGCAGTTGCCCTAACAGTACTAGTATATATATATATATATATATATATATATATATATATATATGTAGATATATATATATATATATATATATATATATATATATATATATATATATATATGTGTGTGTGTGTGTGTGTGTGCATGTATGTATATTTTTGTATTAAATAATACCACAAACCTAGCCAAATACAGACTAACAAGTCTGACAAGCACTGTCACTAATCTCAAGAGAAGAGCATCACTGATTCTGCCAAACTTACCAGAACTGTTAACAGCCCAGCATTTAAATACCATTAATAGCAAGTGAAACATCCCCATTCAACACTGAAGGGCTAGTAAGAAATATCTTTGTTTACAAAGTTTACTTCTTTCTGGGTTATTATCATGTATTGGGAAAACTAGACAGACCAGGCAGTTCAAACATGAGTTCTATATTTAAAAGAGAAATACCAATTTGCAAGCACTATTTCTATATTTAAAAAATAAATATCTATTTATAAACAGCATGTTAAATACAAAAGAAAGATGTGTTTTGTGGTTAAAATAGATGAACTGTTATATAATAAAAGTGCCAACCTCAGTTTTGAGGTTTTTGATGAAGCAGATTCTACTTTTCAAAAACATGTTAAACAAGGGCACCACCCTTTATATGTAATTTAATTTCATTTAGGAAATGTTATTGAAGATGCTCGTAAAGCTGTCAAGTTTAAATAGATTTTGTTGATAATGTATGTATTTATTTTATTTCTTTATTTAACATTTGTTTACCGAGAAAGTTCGATTTGGAACAAAGCCAATTTTCAGTGGAGGACCAGGGAGAAACACTCCATTAATAATTTCCATACACTCCTCTGAGTTGTAGCCCTTACTCTGCTGAAATTGAACAATAAAAGACATCTGTAATTACAAAAGGCAAAGACATTGGGCAGGATTCACGAAGGCTTGCACGGAGTGTAAGAGACGTGCAACACTCCATGCAAGCCTCACGATCCAGGAACAGCCCTAAACTCTGTGTAAGAGACCAGCTAAAACGTCTCTTACACGGACTGGGCGTGGACATGCTAAATACCTCACTTGCATCCAAAAGGTATGCAAATGAGGTATATTAGTGATCCACGAAGCAGAAACCAGTCTGTGTAAGAGACGTTTTAGCTGCAGAAATGTACTCAGTTGACAACTGAGTACGTTTCTGCAAATCCCACAACGGAGCCATGTCAGCTCCAAAAAAAGGGCGCATATTACTCAGGCAGCATGCCAATGGCCAAATATGTGGCCATTGGCAATATAACCCGATGCCAAAATAATAAAAATATAATTTTTTTAACCCAGCGCAGCCCAGCGCAAACGGGCTGCGCTGCATAAAACATGAAAATGAAGGTTATAAACCCACAAATGTGGGTTTCATGCAATACATGGAATGACAATGCAGGGACCAGCAGACCAAAAACAACATGGCCACCGTGTAGTGGTTGCTAAGGGGGGAAGCTGAGTCTAAGACATGTAACTAAGCATTAGTAGGCAATCTCATGTAAATGAGGGTTCGGATACTGAATCTCACAGTCACATAGCAAATGAGCACAGTCTGAGTAGTGTAAGAGATACATAAGGGGGAGGAATAGAGTAGGAGATAGGTTACATCACAGGGGGGAATGGTAGAAAGAAATGCAGTTCATTGGAGGCCAGTGTAACATGACAGATGACAGGCACAGATCATGGAAAGAGGTGTGCCACTAGATAAGTCATGGAAAGTCAAGAAATGGAAGGTGTACACTGTTACTTACACCAAAGTTTCTTGCTGGGCATGCATGCGCACGTGTGTGCACCATGAAGCGTGAGTAGGGCAGTGTGCGTGTGTGTAAGGCAGACTGAGCATGTGGGAGCATGTTGCGAGATGTTTAACACTGTTTGCGCGGGAGTGCGCGCGTGTAGGGCAGGCTGAGTATGTTGCAGGCTGGTGGCAGACGTGTAACAGTGTTTGCGTGGGTGTACGCACATTTTAACCCGAATAAGTAGATTCTGAACCATGTAAGCATGTGTGCACGCATGTAAGCCACTGTGAGCATGTTTCTGATAGTATGCAGGTTGCTACCCCCTGAGGAAACAGAGAGGAAAAAGGAAGCAACAGAATTAATAGGAAGCCAGCAGGGATAACTGCTGAAGCTAGCACGTGAAAACAATTAGAAGCAGGCAATTACACAGGCAAAATAGTAGCCCAGCCCAGCACTTAAAACTCTGCAAACAGTAGGGCAGGATGTTTCCCTTAAGAGACACTGCAAGACAGGAGTAAGCTAATAGAAGTGAAAACTGAAAAAGCTGAACTCAGAGCAGAAATGTTAGGGGCTGCCACAGCTGTCATAATGAGACATAGGCGACTTGCTGAGGGTGGTGATAATGCAGATGGTGCCAGACAACCCGCAGTGAGGAGACGGAGAAGAGTGTACAGGCCCAGGGTCACCTACCACGGGTTACATGAGCTGGAGATAGTAGAGCTCTATAGAGTGGACAGAGAGCTCCTGCAGCAAATTGTTGAGCTGTGCAGGCCATGCCTCACACACAGAACCAACAGAGGGGAACCCATCCCAGTGGAAACCAAGGTATGTGTTGGCCTAAGAATACTAGCAACAGGTACCTTGCAGAGACCAACTGGTGATATGATGGGGATATCACAGGCATCAGCCTCCAGGGTACTGCACCAGTTCCTTGATGCCATGTCAGCACATGTCGGTGATCATGTATATTTCCCCAATGCCTGTGAGGTATTGGCCAGCAATATGCGTCTCTTCCAGCAAATAGCGGAATACCCTGAGGTACTGGGTGCAATAGACTGCACACACATACGCATCAAAACACCAGCCGGTGAGTGGGGTAGGGCCTACATTAACCACAAGGGCTTCCCCTCCATCAACTGCCAGGTCATGTGTGATGCCCAGGGCATAATAATTATTGTGTGTGCTGGCTGCCCTGGGAGTTACCACGATTCTCACATCTGGCATTTGACGCAGCTGTACCAGACATTTGCCAATGGGGACATCCCACACGGACACCTAGTGGGGGATGCAGGTTATACACTGGAGCCGTGGCTGATGACACCCATCAGAAACGCACACACACCTGAACAGGAACGCCATAATGAGGCACACGCACAAACACGTAATGTAATAGAGCGTGTGTTTGGGCTGCTCAAGTCACGGTTCCGGTGTCTGGACACCTCTGGTGGAGCCTTGCAGTACACACCAACTACATGTACCCAAATTATCATGGTATGTGCTATGCTACATAATATGATCTTGCGAAAACAGCTGCAGCAGGACCAGCATAGGGCCGGGCCAAACAGCCCCCCACCATTGCCAAGGCCATCACAGGCAGAGCGTGACTCGGAGGAGGAACAACCTGAGCCTGCCCCAGTAGGCAGGAGGAGGCGTGCCCAGTATGCCCTGGTCTTGGCAAAGAGGCAACGCATAGCACATACACTGGCTGGGAATGATACCCCCTCTGACTCACTCAAATAATAACATGGATGCCTAAAATGACATGACCTGCTCACAAACATGTACAGGGAAGTGTAATATGCGCATCCGACAGAGGCAGCCCTGCAGCACCACCTGAGGCATGAATGCTATGTGTTAAGTAATGTAACACCATGTACTATATGCACACCTGAGCACCTTGACTAACATCCACCCTCACCAAGCATGAAGCCACAAAATGATGATGGGATGATCAAGTGCAATAACTGGCTGAAGTAATGCAGTTAGTCAAAGGGGAGCCAATGTGTTTCAGGCTGGGAAGACATGCGGAGCTTGACATGATGCACCACCTGCTGGGGGTGGTGTGCACCTATCATGCCATGCCCCATGGATACTGGCAAATGCTGTCAGTACCCACAGCATGCCCTGTATAGGTAAGTCTCAAAACACAAACCCACCTTCATAGGTTCTACAAGGGATAGGAACCTAGATGTAATGCTACCCAATGACAGATGTATAAACAGCAAGATGTGTGCAGTGTAAACGCACACAGTATGGAGAATGTAGATACCAGTCCTGTAATAGAGAACTGGGTCAAGGCTCACATCAGCACCCTAACACTACCAGGTCACACCTCATACTGTGCTGTACAGCCACAAAACATGGAACAAGCTACAAAAGGAGGGTGACTAGCAAGAAATGGCAAGGATAGCCACACCCCTATGTTGATACCACAGCAAGAAGCAGCATGGATTAGCCATGGTCAAATACCAATGGCTATAACCGCCTCCCAGTATATAGCCTGCTGCAGACTACTGTCCTAATACCAGGAACTGCACCTGGCCTATGTCGGAATACATGAATATATCAAGCCCCCCAAACCACATTATATTGCTTGACTGAAAATACCCAGACATACACCGGGAGCATTATACTAGCACCAACACAGTAGGAGAAAATTACCCAGATTCCATAAACCAAAATGCCCAGGAACAATGTACCACTCCCACAAGAGGGGTAAGCATACTGGATGTGATAATCAGCAACATGTGTACTGGATGGCAAGATGAGAAGTGTATCCCTCACTGGTAAGACCAGACCATAGAGTAATCACACTGGATATACACATCCTGACCCCAGTCGCTGGCCAGAATACCACAGTGAAAAACATGTGTAAAGCATAGGTTGCAGCCCTCAAAACCGATGTTGAATCCACAAAAGGCCCTGTGCAAGTGCAGAATATGGGACACATCACAGAACATGTTATACAGGCATTCCATGAACACAGCCAGGAATGCTTGGAGTATGCAATCACAAATAACAACAACACACAATGCCATACACGCAGGCATCTGGCATGCTGACCTCCAGCCATTACCAAACCATGCAAGAGAATGAGGAAGCTACCACATGATAGAGCAAACATAAAAAGGGAAGTAATCACTGACCAGTAGTATGGCAATAACATATGTCCACACATACAATCCACTAAGTCCAGCCACAACAAGTAGAATCTGTGAATCCAGAGGCAATGTGACACCAGTCCCAAGTACACAGGCAACCACAACACCCCCCAATAAATGCAAATATATGTGATATATGCATCCATATATCCAAACCAGAGGTTGAGCTCCACCAACTCAGTACTGTCAAATCTAGTCAGGAGGAGAAGGTAACCACATACACCACAAACCCAGTCCCACATAGACCTACCACAACTGTAAACCATACACATAAACACAGACAAATATTTCCGGAGGCCTTAATTACAAAAACACCACACCAACAGAAGCCTCCAAAGCAGATCACAAGCAACCACAACCTTCAAACATAGCACATGCAATGAATAGTACGCAAAGCTGGTGTGCCAAACATTCACAGGCCAGAAGGAGAAACAACATGCCTGATACAGTCGTAATAGGTGTCTGTATAGGCAGGCACACTGCTGTCCCACTCACCAGACTGAACAAGGGAAAGGGTAGAGTTAGCTGCCTGTATGCTGCCACAAAATGCCACATAACACAAGTACACAGGTCACCCCAAAGCAAGCAGAAATATGATGCACTCAATGTCCATGCTGGTGTGAATTACCTGAGATGTACCTCCCTGGTCAACATCAAAAGAGACATGGATGGTCCCTCTGAGTATGTACCCCAGGGCAGTATGACACTGGCTGTGTGCAGCATCCAACCCTCACCAAGAATGATGCCACAGTACAAACACAGAATGCTCATGTTTAACAGCTGGCACAGTTACAGCTGTCAGTCCAAGAGGGTCTAATGTGTGTCTGCTTGAGATGTCAAGCATGACAAGCCATGCTGCTGTTCCAGGGATGGCTTGCAGCTGTTACCCGTGTGCGTCTGGATACTGGATAAGGCCTTTGCCGCCTCCATACAGCTGTATGTAGGCAAGGCCAAAAAGACTACTCACCACCCTAGAAAACATAAGTGGTAGGAAACATAAGGGTAATGCTGACCAATGCCAGATGTGTAAACTGCAATATGCATGCCCCTGAGGCACTTTCCATTATAGAGAACATTGATGTCTGTGCAGTGACAGAAGCCTGCTGCAAGCCTAGTGATAGCACACCAGCACTACTAGGTTATACCACATATCATGTGTTATGGCCCCAACACCTGCACCAAAACATCAAAGGAGGGGGAGTATCCATATGCAGCACAGACACCCATATTGCCAGGTAACTGACAATGCACAAAGCAGCGGAGACCAGCCATGTGCACATAACTGTAGTCAAAACTGCTGTACAGTCTGTAGCATGCGACAGACCACACTCTCACACACAAGAACTCCATCCAGACATCCGAAGACACTGGACAGTATGAATGTCCCACCAAATACCAGACAAGGTACACACAAATTACCACATAGGTGTCAAACCATTATGTATGCAAGGAGTAATCAGGGACCTAGGGACACAGGTCGACATTAATCTGTCATGTCACACCCACAATGCCAATGTGGCTATGAAGATCGTCGATACTGGACACCGTATCATGAAAGGATTCACATCAACAGAGGTCACTGTGCCGCTGTACTGTTCCCTTATCAGACCCATAATCTAGTACAATGACTCATATGGGATGTACCGTACGTGACACCTGCAGCGGTTCGGAAGACCTCATAGTTACCCCACCAACAGGATAAAGGGTGTGAAATATATGTCATATGCTGCCTGGCTGTAGACACCCCAGTTGACTGCAGTCACACACTGCCTACACAGAGGCATTGTATGTCTGTTGTACAAGGTCATGTCCAACACAGGAGTAATGGACATGCTACACCACAGGAACTCAAAGCCATTGGAGCTGTGAGAGTCACAGATGTCAGCCTCAACACATAATGAAATAAGATGTGCTGGAGGGACAGATACATAACCCAGAGGCTCCCCACACCCAGAAACAGGATCCCAATCCATGGTAGGCAGAGCCCCTCACTGACACCCCTCAACAGGAATATTGCCAAGTGGATGGATGACTGTACATGTATACTGGGGGTCCTCACTGTGTCACGACCAGACAGAGGCACAGTGAAGAACTTCATAAATGGCCATAATTGAACATAGCAAGGGGTGGCGAAAGACGCACACACTCTGGCTAGGCTTACAAATGGCCTAGGGTGTATAGCCTAGTATGAACCCATGAACCTATGAAGATACAAAACGTACAGGACACTAAGGATAATCACAAGGCTTACCCAACTGATGGTAGGAACCATGTTGGGCATCCACAGATATGCTCCGAATCACACAGATATTACAAACAACATACCAAACACACACACATATTGCTAACATACAACCTGTCAGGTGTAGTGCAAACACCCCCCCAAGTACAAAATACCTATCCCAGCAGACTGATGGTCCCCTGACATTGCAGATGCTGAGGTAACAGCCATCATCTGCAAAGCAGAACACACAGCAGCAAAGGTATGTGATGGTGTCCTGTGCTGATGCCAACATGGACTCCAAGAATAATGGAATGCCAAATCACACTACTGCCCAATGTCAGCCTTACCACAGGATATGTACCCAAAGAGCAGTGTACAACAACAGTGGTCCATCACAACAAAGGTGTTGCCTGAATGGATACTCCAAACTACCACCCCAGGATCCTGACAAGTTTGTTCTGCACAGCTATAGAAAGGATCAGTATGTACCGCAGACAGAAGGCTATTGTGGACCTACTGATACTGGACCCTACACAGTGTGGCTGTTGTAACTGCAGAACCTGCCCCTAAACATGTCTGACCCATTTGAAGCAGTCATTAAGGTCATTGATGAGGGCAATGTGGTCCACACAACGTAGCTGGACCGTGCACATGCTTCTAGACAATACCGTACGAGTTCAGTATGGATATGTTCAGCAGCTTAAATATATACCCCTATATCAGTAGAGGGGTTGCAAACCAGACCAAGGACAGAACTGACATGGTCAGACATGCCGCATCCATGTCAGACTACAAAGCAGATATGAGTGGCATCCCACAAGGCCTGGTCTTGCCCCCCCCACTCCCGTTCTGTATATATATCACATAGGTATAGGCCAACATGGAAGGACTGTGACTGAACATGTATGCAGAGGAGTACAAACAGCCCACCATATCTGAACCCCAGCTGACACAAGCAACCCATAAAAGGGCCACCTACAAACAGACAACTGTAGCCATAGCCATGTCAGCAATCTAATTGCAGAACTGTGTATTGACAACCACCGGGGATATACAGTAAGTGCCCACAAATTACCACACAGGTGTTAACCCATGAGGTACCTAACATGTAATGTGAGACCTGGGTACAAAAGGTGATAAATATCCTGCACTGGACAAACATGTGGCTGTAGTGTTTGCAGAAACATGTACCATATACCCACCCAAACATGAAGGTTGGCAGATGTAGATAAGGGGAACTCACTGTGGCTCTGCAGCTATCCTCCATCAGCGTCACAACTGACTACAATAGCCCCTGTGGGATATACCACAGCAGACACCTCCATCAACTGTAAAGTCCACAACAGTACCCCACCAAGGGTAGCAAAGAGCATGAACAGATGCCATGTGTTGCCTGAGTAAACAAACTGCAGCCCCACACGCTGCCATCCTTCCCAGCTACAGGAAAGCTGTGCCTGATGTATGAAGCCATGTCCAACCTGGAATGAATGAACATGTTTCACCTTGTACAATCTGAATGGCAGTGAGCTATGCACATGAGAGACCTGAACCCCAGCACTGACATACATAGGACAAGCTGTACAGAATGATCCATAACACAGAAGGCACCCCCACTCTTCAGTAAACTCCTGGTACAGGTCAGCCAGAGAGCCATATATCGACACCCCTCAAGAGGAATCCTGATGAGTGTATGGGAGATGGTAGGCTAACCCTGGGTATCACTGTTATGTCAGAGGTAGACGGAGGCACAGTATACTAACCATGACATATGTCATGGCAAACTCCAGTTACAATGTGTGTCGAAGGACAAACACACCCTGTGACTAGCATCAGAAATGGCCTAGGGAACATCGCTAGTGTTTGCCAATGTCCACCCATGTTGTGGAATACACTAGCAATGTTGGACGAGCCTGGTGTAGGTAGTCCATATCTGAACATATTGCAACATGGTCATATGTGCACAACTGGCCCCTACACAGTCTGTTGTGCTCACTATGAAGATGTCAAGCAGTCATAGGACTAAAGCCCAGGATACTGTCCACCACAGTGAAAGTACTGAACCAGTACACTATACGGTACTACAGTGTTAGGTCATTATGAAAGTATGTTGAGAACTGTCTGCAAAGTATCCCATGCAATCCCTGCAGGCACAGTATAATCCCTGTTGTGGCAGACATGAAGCAGTTGGCCAGTTAGTACACAACATGACACCCAACACACAACCATAAACATGAGATATTGTTGAAGTTCACACACACCCAAATATGTGGTGGATTTCAGAGTGCAACATATGGAAAGCTCACACTGGGCATGCTCGCACACTTTGATAAATGAGGCATATGTCAGACAACATGCCATGGAAAGGCTGAACTTGGCATGCTCACACACTTAGGCCATATCTCCGTTTAGCAGTTGGCCACACATATCTGGTATTTGTACGTGTCAGTCCAGGAAGCAACCACAACACAGCAATCAGCCCAGTGCACACAGTAAATGACCACAGAGACATAAGTGATATAGTGGATCGCCGTCATATGCAAACATCTTCCACAGATACACAAGTTGGTCATAGGAACAGGGAATGCTATGGCAATAAAGACCTGCAAACGGTAGAACAGCACAACAAATATTGTGCATCCGACAATTGAACATAAGGGTGTAGAGGTCAATACTAAGCTTGTTGCCCTAGGGAATGACAGCTCAGCCAGAGTGTGCTTGGCATCTGCATCCCCAGGATAGTAGGCTACTGTGCTACTGTAAAGTAGGTCACAGAAGGCAACATGTGAGGCTAGTGAGCTGTGCCTCTGTCAAGCAGGGGCACCGTGGAGGTCCCAGGGATTGAATGTGCTAAGCCACAGCCATGTTGTCAGTGTGTGCTGTGAGAGGGTTGCTGAGGATCTCTGACAGCAGGTGTCCATCAATAACAGACTGAGGGGAGCCCTATCTGCATTCTCTGGACGATTCCACTGTCATCACTGTGTTGTAATGAGTATGTGTGAATGAAGTGCCGTGCCAGAACTGTTCACAGATGTCCTCCCTCTGTGGGCTACAGCTCTGCAATGTATTAGGTCACTCTGTCTGTTGTACGGCACATATATGGCTGGTGTACAGCTGACAGGTGTCTTGTTGTGGAGCAGTCATGGGTATATGTGGGATAGCATGACCAATGCAAACCGTACACATGCTCATAGAATGCAGTTGTCAAGGATTATGCTGAGTGGCCAGTATAGTCCTCCAGCATGGGTCCTCTGAAGTCGTCCACCCCAGTCTACACAAGTGTAGAGTCTGCTTGTGCTAAATACAGTTTGTGTGCAGTGACAACCTTGCCTGGGGGTGGAGATGGGATATGGATGTCCAGGGAAAGGTGGGTATGGTCAGATATCAACAATGGTGGTCTACCTCTGATGTGGAACAGTGAGTACCCACGTTGCAGATGGACAGGTGCAATATGTATTCCCCCATGTGGCTGTGGTGTGTGGTGTGTGGTTCTGCCATAGCACATGGACCCACAAATTGTAGTGGCTGTAGGGTAAAGTGGTAGAGGCCTGAGTAGTTCTCACACACAATATGCCTGTATCTGATGTTAACAACTGGAATGGTGTATGTGAACACCTGCATATCCTGGCACTGTTCCCAGGGAAGCTAAGTGTGTGTCCTGGATGTGGGTGTGGTGTTCTGGACTGGTTGTGTTGTGTGTTACAGGTCCTGTGGTCCCAAAGCATGGTATAGAACATAACCTGCCAGTGCGATGTGCATATCTGACCCTGACATAGGTGGCTGCAAATGCATATATATGCTATCCCCCACCTGACAGGTAGTACTACATCTACATACCTCTGTAGAAATAAAGATGTCAGCACCCTATATATACTACAGGTGCAGAACAGATGCCCAGTAATTTGGATAGTACGCTCTGCTAATGCGTCTCCCACAAGTGTTATAATATAGTTAGATAGGAGTTTGAATCCTGCAAATGCTCAGTGAGTGGGGTTTGTGTGTGTGAAAGGCTGTGAGGAAGAAATGTCCCTTTTGGCAACTGGGAAAACACACTACAGGATGCACATTCCCCTATCTAAACACTGATGATGTCAGCACCCTATAAGTACAGCAGGAGAAGGAACTCCACCCAGTAATGTAAATAGCGTGCTCCGCTAATGCGTCCATCTTGAGTGTCATAACATAGTTAAGTAGGGGTTTGAATCCTGTACATGCTCAGTGTGTGTGGAGGGGTTTAGTGTGTGTTCAAGACTGTTTGAAAGAAGTATCCCTTTTGCCAACTAGGAGAATACACAACAGGATGCACATTCCCCTTTCTAAACACTGATGATGTCAGCACCCTATAAGTAAAGCAGGAGAAGGGAACCCTCCCAGTAATGCGAATAACGCGCTCTGCTAATGCATCGGTCTCAAGTGTCATAACATAAGTAGATAGTGGTTTGAATCCTGCAAATGGCATGTGTGTGTTTGGATGAGGGTGGTTAGTGTGTATGCAATTTTGTGTGAGGGAAATGTCCCTTTTGGCAACTGGGAGAACACACTACAGGATGCACACTCCCCTTTCTAAACACAGATGATGTCAGCACCCTATAAGTACAGCAGGAGAAGGAAAGACTCCCAGTAATGCAAATAGCCCGCTCTGTTAATTCATCCATCTTGAGTGTCAAAACATAGTTGAGTAGCGGTTTGAATCCGGCAAATGTGTGTGTTTGAATGAGGGGGGGTTAGTGTGTGTGCATTTTTGTGTGAGGGAAATGTCCCTTTTGGCAACTGGGAGAACACACTACAGGATGCACACTCCCCTTTCTAAACACAGATGATGTCAGCACCCTATAAGTACAGCAGGAGAAAGGAAGCCGCTTAGTAATGCGAATAGCGCACTCTGCTAATGTGTCCATCTTGAGTGTCATGACATAGTTAGGTAGTGGTTTGAATCCTGCAAGTGTATGTGTTTGGATGAGGGGGGGGGTTAGTGTGCGTGCAATTTTGTGTGAGGGAAATGTCCCTTTTGGCAACTGGGAGAACACACTACAGGATGCACACTCCCCTTTCTAAACACAGATGATGTCAGCACCCTATAAGTACAGCAGGAGAAGGAAAGCCTCCCAGTAATGCAAATAGCACGCTCTGTTAATTCGTCCATCTTGAGTGTCAAAACATAGTTGAGTAGTGGTTTGAATCTGGCAAATGTGTGTGCTTGAATGAGGGGGGGGGTAGTGTGTGTGCAATTTTGTGTGAGGGAAATGTCCCTTTTGGCAACTGGGAGAACACACTACAGGATGCACACTCCCCTTTCTAAACACAGATGATGTCAGCACCCTATAAGTACAGCAGGAAAAGGAAAGCCTCCCAGTAATGCAAGTAGCACGCTCTGTTAATTCGTCTGTCTTGAGTGTCAAAACATAGTTGAGTAGTGGTTTGAATCCGGCAAATGTGTGTGTTTGAATGAGGGGGGGGGTTAGTGTGTGTGCAATTTTGTGTGAGGGAAATGTCCCTTTTGGCAACTGGGAGAACACACTACAGGATGCACAGTCCCCTTTCTAAACACAGATTATGTCAGCACCCTATAAGTACAGCAGGAGAAGAGAAGCCTCCCAGTAATGCGAATAGCACACTACGCTAATGCATCCGTCTCGAGTGTCATAACATAGTTAGGTAGTGGTTTGAATCCTGCAAGTGTGTGTGTTTGGATGAGGGTTGTTAGTGTTTGTGTGAGGGAAATGTCCCTTTTGGCAAATGGGAGAACACACTACAGGATGCACATTCCCCTTTCTAAACACAGATGATGTCAGCACCCTATAAGTACAGCAGGAGAAAGGAAGCCTCCCAGTAATGCGAATAGTGCACTCTGCTAATGCTTCTCTCCCAAATGTAGTTAGATAGAAGTTTGAAACCTGTAAATGGCATGTGTGTGGGTTTGGATGTGAGGAGTTTGTGTGTGTGCATTTCCGTATGAAAAACGTGTTAGTTTTGGCAATCAGGAGATCACACTACCTGATGCACATTACCCTTTCAAAATACTGATGTTGTCAGCACCCTATAAGTACAGCCAGAGAAGAGAAATTATCTAGTAGTCCGAATAGTGCACTTTGCTAATGCATCTCTCTCACATGTCATGACTTAGTTAGGGGAATGAATCCTGCAAATAGCAAGTGTGCGTGTGTGTGGGGGTAGTAGGGTGTGTGTAAATGCAAGTGTGAGAAAACAGATCCTTTTGGCAAATACTACAATACACCAGATGCTGCATATTCCCCCAGTAAACACAGGGGATGTCACCACACTATCAGCACAGCCAAACAGGGCTAGTTGGCTAGTAATGCCAATAGTGCACTCTGCTACTGTGTATTACCATTGTCAGAGTACAGATAGGTATGTTTTGGTAACCCACAACTGCCACGTGTGGTTGTGTCACACAGTATCACCTTGTGTGGGTCTTTGTACATAACAATGCATGCCACTGCCTAAACCAGCAATGGCATTGCACACATGATGTATGTGTGTGACACATACACATAAATATCTGTGACCTGCAGTAGTTACCATGTCTGACACATGCCTCGAGTGGATAAATGGTATTTGCAATATATACCAATATAACTGTGTCTTACTGTGCAGGGTCCGCATGTGGTATGTCTCTATACAGTGTGGGTGTTTATGGTGAAATACCTACAGCAGGGGATACACATCTGGTCTGGGCCATATAGTGTACATGTAGTTGATGTACAGGTGCTGCATGTTCCCACCTGTTGTGGTAGTGGTAACATGTCATTCTACTGCAATTCAGTGACCACATGCTGTGAACCCTTCAACTAGTGTGTTGTAGCTACAGTAATGCTCACGCACAATGTTTGGCTGGATGCCGTCCAGCCATATAAACACAGTTCTTGAGACTGTCATATTGCCAGTGTTGTTATGGAGGATAGGTGGTCTTCCTGTGTATGGGAGGGTTGTGTGTGCCAGGCTATGAACCAGATGGCAGTCCGACACACTGTTAACTGCACATGATTAGGCCCTGATGCTTTGTGCTGTGCCAACAACCCGGAGGTGTGTGTATCTGTGGTACCTTGAGATACCACCCCCCTGTCCATGTCTGTTACATGTGTAGGGGACGACAGGCATGGTATGGGGCATAACCTGTCAGTGATGGGTAACACCTGTGAGCCATGAATCAGGAATCTGGTACTGCACAGACATTGCAGTTCACCGTGCTGAGGACAGTGTCTGGTGCATACATCTTCCGGTGTATACTGCTGTTGTTGTGTAGCAGCACTGTTAGTGTCCTAACCTGTGTGATACCCACGGAGGTGGCTATGTAAACCATGTCCTGCAGCATAAGGCAGTATGTGTGTACCAAGGAGCTTTGCCATTATACATCGGGCCATGGGTGTCACGTGCAAGATGACCCTTGCACATCATTGTGGCTTCCCTAGCATGTAAGCACACGTTGACAGCCAGTGGATACCCTATGAATGACAGTGGAGACTGAGCATAATGCAGACATACAACACCCTTCCCACATATAGTGGTAGCATACCTGGTGAGGGTATGTTGGCAACCAAGATCAGGCTCATACTGGCCTGTGCCACATGCTGAGAGATCCATTCTATGTTCCCTATCATGTAGTCCAGGGAGGTATGTCTCAGGTCAGCCATACTGGCATGGTCAATGAGTGAGTCATATGTGTCCATGCCTCTGACTGACCTGTATGCATGTGTTCTGTGGTGGACCACAGTGCCCCTGAGGCATATCACTGTGACCTTCACCAGATACAGCCTGTTGAGCGGGACCCCAGTGCAGCACACAAGACAGGTACCTGACACGTCTGTAGCAAGTGTGTTGTGTAGCCCTACAGGCTGTGAGTGTGTGGCACAGGGGATGTGTGTGCCATGTGTGGCATGTGCTCTGTTCCAACGGAACATATGCCTGTGTGCCAGCTGCGGAGGTGTGTGATGCTCAGGCAGGATGCTATTCTGAGTCCCCATGTATGCCCCAGTGTGTTCAGCATGCTGTCAGTGAGTGTTAATGTCTGACTTGTATTGTAGTCACTGTAATATATTTTATTTATTTATTTATTTATCCTACATTTGTTGACCGGGATAGTCCGGCTGGATGCATGTCCATTTCCAGGGGAGGCCCGCAGAGAAAAGCTACAAGGGTAAGCAGATACAGCATTACATAATACCAGTATTACATATTACAAACAGATTATTTACAGAGATTACATAAGTAAGCAAGTTAAACATGTTCCACAGGTTAATGTTAGTCCTGAGCACAAGTCAGGATTAAATTAAATTACAGAGTAAACTAGTTCACAGATTTTACACATTCGAGTTAGCCAGGCTTGATACACTGACATAGCCAGTTAAGTGACAAATGTTGTTTGAGCCTAGTGTTAAATTGACCTAATGTGGAAAGTAGGGTAATATCAGCTGGAAGTGAGTTCCAGGATCTACTTACAGAGTTTGCAAAGAGAGAATCACCGGCTGTGTTATTAAATTTGCTAGTCTGAATTAGTAGTTTGTTAGAGGATCGAAGCAGTCTAGGATTGTTATAGGGGTTGATAATATTTGAAGTGCAGGAGTATTGTCCAGATTATAGAGGATTTTATAGGCCATAATCAGTCGGTTATACTGTATTAGGCTGGGTATTGCAAGCCAACCAAGCTGATTTAGATTGATGCAATGATGTGTCCTAAAAGGCAGCCCAGTGGCAAACCTGGCAATGTGGTTGTAGCAAATTGAGTGTTTGTTAAGGACAGACTTGTTCATATTCGAGAGTAGAGGGGATGCATACAGAAGGGTTGAAACAAGGTGTGAGCGAGCTATGGCACCTTTAGCTGGAGGGGCTAGGAAGGCTTTTATTCTGTAAAGTGACCCTAGTTTTCTATTGATGGCTTTGATAATTTGGTTAACATGTAGGTCACATTTGAGATTATTGTCTATGATGACACCTAATAGTTTAGTAGATGGGTCAGTGGAGATTATTGTGCCATCAGTTGATGTTATGGTAAAGGTGAAAGCGGTAGACCTACGTGTTGGTGAAATAACAGCAGTTTAGTTTATTTGGGATTTAGGATCAGATGATGTTCAGAAAGCCAGTTTTCTATTGCATTAAAGGTGGTCTGGGTAGCTGACCATAACTCTACTGGAGATGTGGCTGAGCAGATCAGAGTAGAGTCTTCAGCATATTGGATACAGCTGACTTTTGGGATGACAGTATAAAGGTCGTTAATGAGGATGGAGAACAGCAAGGGCCCTAGTATAGAGCCTTGTGGTACTCTGAGGGTGTTAGGTAGAAGGTTAGAGAGTTTGTTCTGCCAGAGGCCAGCCTGCTGTCGACCATGCAGGTAGGATTGAAACCATTGGAAGGCTCCAGTATCTAGACAGAATGTTTGCAGGGTGTGGATTACAAGTTGGTGATCAACCATATCGTATGCCTTGGAAAGATCCAAAAACAAGGCTGAGGATATATAATTAGTGTTGCAAGTATGGTTTATGGTGTTAGTAAAGGCTAGGAGGCCTGAAGTAGTGCTGTGATGAGGACGGAAGCCATGCTGAGTGTCTGCCATAAGGCGATTTTGGATTAGGTGGTGCATGAATTGTCTATGACTAAAGTTTCCATAATCTTTGCAAGTGGAGAGAGTATAGCTATTGGCCTATAATTGGAGAATTCAGTAAAGCTGCCTCCTTTGTGAAGTGGGATTACATATGATATTTTCCAGATGGTGGGAAATTTAGATTCTACCATGGTTCATTTGATTACCTTTGAGAAGGGGTAAGCAATAGCATCATCTGATTTTGATAGGTACTCGGCAGGGAGTTGATCAGCAGAAAGTGTAGTGGGCTTCACTATTTCAATCAAGGTACGGAGAAGTGAAGTAGTGACTGGTTGGCAGCTGAACGCAAGTAGGTTTCTAGGGGTGCTACTTTCAGGACCAGGGGAGCTAGGAGGTAGATGGCTAGCTAGGGCCTGAAATGTCTCAGTAAAGAATTGGTCAAAACTATCAGAAACATCTTCAGGGGTATTATCAATAGTAGCAGCAGGGATTGGGGTTGAAGTTTGTCCAGGATGTAGTATATATGACATGTCACCTGACAGGGTATGGCATTACTGGGTTCAGAGAGCCCAGTCCCCAGATTGGCTGTGTGGTGGCATCCCACACATGTGTTGTACATGCCTGGCCAAGGGTGATGGCTGACTGCATACATGTGGCAGCTGTGACATTGACACATGACTCACATAAACCACAACTGGACCATAGAGGTGATTCACAGGTTACCTTTGCACATGCTACCATAGTAGTGTGATTGCCATGGTGAGTACCAACACATAGGGCCAATGGGGAACAACATACTGAAGGTGTGTATGTGTGGGTGTACCGCTACTGTTTCATAGCACTGGCATATATGACTGCACACGTGGGTAAATGCCAGGTAAGACATGTGCAATGTGTCACAGGCAACGTACATGCGTACAGGACAGACAGTGACGTTCTGACATATGTAAAGTTGACATGCGTATCGTACGCTATGCAGATGTCACTAGGAGTCTACAGAAGCACTGTAACTCTGCATTGCAGGTGTAAGCAGTGTTCCAGGGAACCCCAAGTGAACATGCATGCAAACAAAGCTACAGTAAACAGGGCTGGAAGTAGTGCATTGTACAACAAAGAAGGGGTAACAATAACAGTAAGTAACAATGCAAATATGTAGGCACTATCAACATGTACCCAGGAATTCACAGCGCAGATGCCCATGGTAGAATTGATATTATGTCATAGTTATTTGTGATTTGGATTACATTGGTACTGCACACATATCTACATGCACGAACATCCACATTGCATAGTCGTTGTGGGCAACTTGACACCATTACTGTACATGTCCACCATTGCATATCACTACTTGCATTAGCTTACCCCCTTTGCTACCCATGTATGCGGCTATCTGTTGACAACCTTACCACCGGCATGCAATTATGTGCAGCTGTTATACTTTGGTATGTACTATGGGTGCAGATAACAATTCAGGACATTCACACAGTTACTGCAGCAGGCATGCTGGGGTAAACACACAGTCATAGCAGCACACTGTACTGTTACCAACATGATACTACTAATACACTTCTATGTAGTCACCCTGTGCATCAGCAATGTGTTTACCTGTTCCCGCAATGATGTTGGAGATTGCAGGAGGTGGCACAGTGTCATCATATGCACAGGGTGTGGATTAGGTATGCCTGAGTCAGCCACTGATACCAGCAATTGACATGTGTGTGTATGTGTGTTGGTGAGGGGCAGCAGTACAGGGTGGGGCAGTGTTGGTGCAGTGTGTGCATGTATGTGGTCACCCTAGGTGTTAACATTTCGCATGTGTGTATGCACGCACAAAGTTCCACCTCATGGCTGCCATATACAGGGGTTTGTGGACAGCCACAGACTGCACCTGGCAGGTCATACAGATCAGTGTCTGTGGGCACGGACACGGTACCTGTGCCTGGCAGGGGTGCTACGGACCGTATCCAGTACTAAGCCAGACTGGGTACTGTCATCAGAAGCGGGAGTGTGTTGACTGGACACAGGTCCCTGTTGGGACTGTCCAGAGCCACGTGCACGTGGTCTCCTGGGGCGTTCCGATGACAGCAAAGACCCAGCATTGCTGGGGCTGCTGCTGGCACTATGGGGGAATGCACGAGCCTGTTGTCGTCCGCACCGACTGCCAGCTGCTGCTGTTGCCGGCATACGGCCATGTCGATGCCGCAAACGCCCACCATTGCCCTGGCTCATGGACATCTGGTTTTGGAACTGCTGTAATATGTCCCCACAACATCTGTCTATGACATCAGTGAAATTACGGATAGCATCCGCAATGTCACGCATACTGTCTGTCATGGCTGTGCGACATACTCTCAGCTCCCTCAGACCCTGTCTGGTGTACCTTTCCATACGCGACTGTGCCTGCATGACAGTCTGAAACATAGCTGAGGTTGACAGACCTCTTTGAGCATGTCGGCCAGAGGCAGTAAGCCCACGGATGCTCCCACGAGAACCCATGGGCAACTGTCTGTGTGGTACTATCGGAGGACCCTGCCCTTGGCTGCTGTGTGGGGATGCATGTGCCACAGGTACCACATTACCCTGGTTTATGCCCACTGTATCCTGTCCATCACCTAGGGACAATGGTGACAAAGGATGTACTGGCAAGATGACTGTGCGCAATGATGGGGTTGACAGCTGTGTACTGTCAATTGGCTGACCAATGTCGGACCCTGACACACCTTCCTGTACCATTACACAAATATCATCATTACCAGTACCTGTGGCACAAGATTCAGGTTCCCTGCTGCAGGTCACCAGAGCAGCACCAGAACGTGTGGGAGGAAGACAGGAAACACAGTTTACAGTCTCCAGACATTGTTACCAGTGATGCACTTCTACACACATGCACACATGCACACATGGACACATGCACACATGCACACATGGACACAGGCACACATGCACACATGGACACAGGCACACATGCAGACATGCACACGTGGACACATGCACACAGGCACACGTACACATGCACACATGCACACAGGCACACATGCACACATGCACACATGCACACATGCACACCTGGACACATGCACACCTGGACACATGCACACATGCACACATGCACACGTGGACACATGCACACATGGACACATGCACACGTGGTCACATGCACACATGGTCACATGCACACATGGACACATGCACACATGCAAATGTGGTCACGTGTACACACACACATGCACACATGCACATGTGGACACATGCACACATGCACACATGCACACGTGGACACAGGCACACATGCACACATGCACACATGGACACAGGCACACCTGCACACATGCACACATGGGCACAGGCACACCTGCACACATGCACACATGCACACCCCGCAGTATACACACAGAGCACTACTGAGTTACACTACTGTTACTAGCATTATCAGGACTATTATAGGTTATGTTAAACACACTCACCAGCATGGATGGCCTGCCTTGCTGTAACCCCGGAGGGACTTGCAGAAATGATAAGATTAATGTCAGTGGGCACAACTGTGCCATTGATATTGCATATGATACAGTGTACAGAACAGTCAAGTGTACATATGGCATATTATCTGCACACTCCATGTCGTGCTGCTGTGTGGAACCAGCCTCCATCATAATGCAGGTGTACTGCTATTGCTGTTCCGGGGCTGGAGCCACAACACTTAGGAGTAGCCCCTCCAGTCTGGTGAGGGGGGATGTGTGGCCACCCCACCTCCTGTGGCAACCTGTTGCCTGTGGATATTTGATGCACGCTGACGGACACTTCGGATTAAATCACTGCAGTGATGTCGTACCTGCTCATATGTCCTGTTATGCGTGCCAATATCATTTACCCTACGGACAAGGTCTTGCCACAGTGCAGCCCTCTCCTGCTGATTCTGACTGGTGTGGGAAAACAGGATGTCATACTCCCGCACCAGGCTCTGGTGGATCTCCTCATCTTCCGCTACAGAGTAGGCGGGATTACGCTGACGCGCCATCTCCCTGGAAGAGAACACAAACAGGATATTAGCAGACTATGTCAGCAATATATGGCACACACACTATACATGATACACATGTGTAGTGATATACTACTACTCCCATATGTTGCATGTGTGTGTGTCGTGGTGGATACACAGATACATGGCCAGATATTAGTGCTCAGCCAACACCTGTGCAACAATACCTGCCACATTCCACACAACATAGTAGCATGCCCCATCAGTCAGCACACACTGACAGGTCCAATGCACAACCTCACTCTGGGGGTTCATCCCAAGGTACTGTATGTGGGATGCCGTCCATTACTGTGATGTGGACAGAAGTTACTCAGCCTGGATATACATATCCCACCACCACCACCAGCACAGTAGACTACTTTGATATGTATGTGATTAGACAGTTATTCACTTGCTGGGACTGAGATGGTATCCATGCAGCACACTGGGCCAGTGGAAGCCACAAGCCACACTGCTGACCCCTTTGCAAATGCTTACCACAGACATGCCACAGATTGCATGGAACTTGCACACATTTCTAACCCAGACCCTATGCACAAAGGTTAGGCATCCTGTCTGGTGGACCCCAGACAGAGGCAGATTGTATAACAATAGCAGGAGGCTACTGCAGGACAGAGCACATTCACATTAAGGGAAGGCATCTGTGGTCAGCACTGGTACTATGCTATGGTCCATCATAACAACGGCCACGGCCTACTCTGGGAGGGAAATGGCCACAAACACTATGGATGACCACAAGGCCTTCTTCAGTTATGTTACACATATGGACCACATGCCTCAGATATGCTCTGTGTTAATACACACCTACTTAACATTCACCAAACACACGGATATTGGCAACAGTCTTGCAGACATGTTCAGTGCACGTATCCCCTCTCCTTCTCCCCCACCAGTTGAAATATTTATCACAGCTGTATGTAACCTCCCAATCATCTCACATGTCCAGGTGAGGGCCGCCCTCAGAAGAGCAGAACACACAGCATCACTGTGACCTCATGGTATCCCTGGATGTGTGCTGCCTGCACTCCGAGAGGACATACAACTGCATATAACACTGATAATTTATCTTGGTCGTACTACAGGATATGTACCTGGACAGTGGCATACAGCGACAGTGGTCCCACACCACTAAGGAGGCACCTCGACTGACCCTGGGAACTACCACATCATATGCATAACCGGCCTGGTCTGCTAAGCTATGGAATTATGCAGTATGGGATGCATATGCAGTGATATCGGGTACCTGCAGACACTTGTTCCCAGCCAGTGTGCCTTTGTGATGGGCTGATCCTGCCTTTTGAACCTGGCTGACCTTTCAAAGCAGTCACTACAGCCATTGCTGGGGGCAACGCACAGACAACTGCTGCCAGGATCATGGCCTAAGACTGATTGACATGTAATGTATGGTCATCCCCTTTTGGTGGAACTATGTACACACAACATATCACATGGACATACCTATAGATACAGACCTATGACACATTTGGATGGTTCACAGTATGCACACTATTAACCTGCTACTTTGCATTACCTGTGTTTGTCACAGCTGGTTGCATTACCACTGCTTCTGCTTGCTGCTGCTACTGTCACTGCTGACAGCTTCGGGTGACAGAGTCACAGTGTATAATTTTTTTTGTTCTCTCTCTCTCTCTCACTTTTCTCTCTCCCTCTGTCTGCTTCCAGACAGTGCAATGAATGTATTGCATGTGTGGAGTGTTAGTACTGGATGCTTTTTTAGGTATCTGCATAGGTCCATGTGATGGCCTCTGCACCAATTGCAAGCCAGCATTTGCTAATTGCATACAGCCAGTTGTGTACTGATTGCAGTTCTCACTGTGATTTCAGGTCAGTGCTATAAAAGGGTATATGGGATTGGCGTTGCCCTTTCAGATTGTAAGGGCGGGGACCATGCTGGTATGCTGTGGACAGTGTTCTGTGAGTGTAAAGGTTGGTATCTCTCTCATGATTCAGGCTGTGTTGTAGATTCACATTTCTCCATTCCTCTCTCATGTTCCCTGTAGTAAGCATGTATGCACAAAGACTCCTACAATTATATATAGATATATATTTATATATATATATATATCTATATATATATATATATATGTACATATACATACATTTATATATGTACTTATCTGACATTATTATCTACAAGCTACCAACTAGCATGGCTGTTTGTGTTCACACAGTACTATTGTGGGAATCCAGTAGTTTTGACAGTAATTCTACATGACATGCTTTGGGTACTACACATCCTATATTCCCTTTACATTCATCCCTACTATTACATGTTATATTTATTTTAGCACAATGTGCTTGTATAAGAGTCATGGCTTAGTGGTAGGTCATACAGCCTAGTGTTTCCAAGGTCCTGGGTTTGGCACTGACAGTGGGATTTAATTTTGCTTTTGAACTGAGTACAGGACCTGTCAATCAAAGTGACTAAGGCACTTTTAAGCAGTTGGAACCGGGTTAGCGCTGGTTTGCGCGGAGCTCACGCATGCACACTGGCGGTTAGCTCCGCGCACACACGCGCAAACCTGCTTACAACCGCTTAACAGTGCTTACTCTGGCACACATCCATGCTATTTTCTTTGAAAGAAAAGAAAATGGGGAGACAGGAAAGTGGTGAAAAAGGGGTCACAAAGAGGGTAAGACAGTAGGGAAACAAGCTTGGGATTTGCAGGAGGGATGTAGGTAAGGCCCATAGCTGCCCATTTCTTCATCAGCAACAGCTGTGCATATGTATGTAATTTGGTGTGACATTTGAAACCTTCCACCCCTGAGAGATGTGTCAGGACAACAATAATACTTGTTGTACAGCCAATTGTAATTGATAGATTCCATGTCCAGCAGACATGTATGCGGAATGGGCAGCTATGTATGGGGCATCATTTTTTTGTGGGTACAGACTGCCCTTTTTTTCTTTTTTTTTTCAGGTGAGAGTGGTATGTCAGGTGAAGGAAGTCGGTACAGCTGGGGAGGTAAGTTGGGTAGGTAAACAGACAAGACAAACAAGACGCATACAGGGGCGGAGTATGACACGTGTGCACAATTGACGGGGACGGAGGTTTGGATATCCAGAGCCCATGAGCCCACAGATGGCAACAGTGGAACTGATATCCCCACCCATAGGCAGTTGCCATTGTTCCTTCACTGTCCAGGATGGGGCTGTGCTGGGGGCTGTGTAGGCCGGGCAACAGGCATGCCAGTTAGTTGCGCCACCCGTGCCTCAAGCTGGCGTAGGGGCTTGAGAACAGAGTCCCGAATCTCCCTACGCACCACAGTCGCTACGGAGGGTGAGTGGTGGTTCTCCTCCGGCCACACTTGCAGAGGGGGGGTGAGCCCCATCCCCTGCAACGTTTCCACCTGCAGGTGGCACAGGGCCACCAGAGGAGGGTCCAGACTCGGCACTAGTGCCAGGTGCACTCGCCAGCTGAGGTGGGAGAGGTGGGTCCGCTGGAACCCGCCTTCCCTGTCGCCCTATGTTTTGCATTATGTCATGACAGTTTGGGTTAGTGACATATAATACCATTCACAATTAGTTGTAACAGCATGCATTAGTATTCCCATTAACCAAACACCCAGATATTCACACCATTGAACAGCGTGCATAACACATGCATAATTTGAACAGAAATGCACAGTCCAACAACATGCTGGGTTAATTGATGGCAACAGGCCATCAGGTTTGGATGTATGAACAGGGCAGATGCATCAACGGACATGCAAATATATATGACCCAAAAGGACAAATGTCCAGGGGTGTTAATTGTGATTGCACATACCATTTTCACGTGGAATGGGTTATATGTGGTTATAGGGTGGGGTGAAGAAAATAATATTAACACCTTCAAATACAAATACATATGCCGTACATTTCTTTTTTTCCATAATAAATTTGTATTGAAATATATTTTCCAAAAACATTACAAAAATACAATAAACATCACACACATAATACACTATAACTACTACAAACCATTTATACAATATCTACATGAAATGCTTCCTATATTTAATATATTCCTAAAATCAGTTTCATGCTAATATAATATTGAAGATGTTTTCCCATATTTTCGTCTTATTAATATTTTTGTTAGTTTGTTTCAGAAGTAATTTATGTGCTAGTATATGTTTTATAGCCACAAGCTTAAAATTATTCCATGATGTCTTATGTGGTTCTAGCCAATTTGTGGCTATATAGAGTTTCATCAGCAAAAAAATATTCATACAAATAATAATTTGCGATCTGGAAAGCTTTCTTGGAGGAATGGGTAGAATCATAAATTCCCATGATAGTGTAGAACTTTGATAACCCATCTTTTGCAGTTGTACTTTAAGAGAGTTCCAAAGTTTATATACGCATTTACAACTCCAGAACATATGAAGAAGATCCGCTGTTTGATCTGCACAGTATGGACAAATTGGAGAATTCCTAGGGTTAAATTTATGTAATCTAAGATGTGAGTAATATGCATTGTTCCAAATCATCAATTGCGTGTACATCAGTTTTTGAAAATAAACTGATTTCCTAGTTATATCAATTGCTTTTAATATCTGATTGTCTGTTACTGTTACTTTGTTTACCCAATACTCTGAAAGCAAAATTTTGTCCTGAAATTTCAAATCCTTAATTAATTTGTATGCAGTTGCTATAAATTTAGTGTCTTGTTGGATAGCTTGCCACAATTCAGAGCACTTATCCACAAATCCGGCTGCAGGTTTAAAGTTCCTAAAGTAGCTCAAGGCAAGTTCTTTAACTTGTCTCATTATAACACTGTAACTTCTAGGTAGATTCATTTCCTGTCTAATTTGTAAAGCCGATAAGTCAAGTTTATTAAAAACATCAAATAGAGTCAGATTAAGTATTAATGGAAATCTGCTGAGATCGATCAGCTGATTATTTAGTTTAAAATTAGGATTCCTGTGGAAAGGTTGAAGAACCATCATATATTGCAATAAATCTATGGACTGAAATAAAGTTTGCAAAGATGAGACACAGGTTATTATGTGGTCCATGACCCCATATTTTATCAGACTAATTTTGTCCATAAAGGGCAATGCTTTAGGATTTATTTTCCTATCCAAAATATGCTTATGATTCAAGACCACCCAAGTTGGTATCCATTTTGTATTCGTTACATCATAATTAGCAATTCTTAAAATTTTATTAGCGTTTACAATCAAATAATATGCTTCAAAGTTTGGTAGCTCAAGTCCCCTCTTGTTTTAGGGTCATTAATTTCTCATAAGATATTCTAGTTCTTTTGGGTTCCAGATAAATTTAGCTAGATCTTTATGCATTTGTTTAAAAACTGTTTTTTAAATTGATAATTGGGCAGACCTAAATATGTATAACATTCGTGGTAGTATATTCATTTTCACTATTGATACTTTTGCTAATACCGGTAGTTTTAAATTCTTCCATCTGTCACAATCAGCTATTATGTGTTCCCATACTCGTTTAACATTATTGTTATAAAAGTCCTTATTATCCGTAGAGAAGTTGATACCCAAATATTTAATACTTTCTTTACATGTTAACTTCCCTATCAGGGCCATTAATGAAAAAGGTTTTGGGGTTCTTAACGGGAAGATATTCATTTTCTGTAAGTTAATTTTATAATTAGAAACTACCGAAAATTCGTTTATGAGCTTTAATATCTTTTCACTGTCCGAAATTGGGGTTGCACAATAAATAATAAGATCATCGGCGAATGCTGACATTAATATTTTATTCCTATAAATTATTGGTGCATTATGATACAAATTTTGCTTGATATATAAAAACAGGGGTTCTAGATATAGGTTAAACAATAAGGGGGACATGGGACAACCCTGACAAGTACCATTTTTAATCTGGATTCTGTTAGAATAAGTCCTATTGATGTATAGCGTAGTGTATGGATTACTATATAATATTTGTAGTATCTGAATTAATTCTTGGGGCAAGTTAAAATAGGGTAACACATCAAACAAAAAATTTATTTATGTCTACTCTATCAAATGCTTTCTGGGCATCTATTATAAGAGCATATATATTAAAGTTGTTTTGTTTAGCATACGTCATCATATTATGCAGTGTAAGTGTGTTATCGCTAGTTTGTCTAGTTGCCATAAATCCAGCTTGTTCCTTAGAAATTAGATATATCAAAACCTTCTTTAGTCTCGATGCTATAATTGATGTTAAAATTTTCATATCCACATTCATTAGTGCTATTGGTCTGTAATTATCTGGGTTAAGGGGATCTGAATTGGTTTTATGTATGAAAATTGTTTTTGACGCATTGAGGTGGGGGTCACTAATTTTATTTTTAGTTATATAATTAAATAAATGAGACAATTCTTTTCCCAAACTATCAGCAAACTCTTTGTAAAATTCAGCTGTAATACCATCAGGCCCTGGCGACTTATGTGCTTTCATATGTTGAATTGTATATACTATTTCTTCTTTCAAAATAGGTTTAATCAGGTCACTTTGCAGGCTCTCTTCTAATTCTGGAAAGTTAATTTTTGCAGAAAACTTTTATTCTGGTTATGTAGAGACCTATCAGTTTGCCCCTCATACACCCTAGTATAGATTTTCCCAAAAACATCAACAATATCCTCAGTTTTAGAATATATTGTGTCGTTTTACTGAATTTCCAAAATATATCCAGTTGTTTTTGATTGATTTATAATCCTTGCCAGTGCTTTTGATGGTATTTAAGCATATTTCACTAAACACCTATGTTCTTGAAGTGTTAATTTATTATTATGAAGCAAAAAGAGATCCCTTTGAAGCTTCAACATTTCCTCCTCAGTTTGAACGTTAAAATTCTGAATCAGCTCATTATCAAGTTGTTTTATTCTTATTTCTAGTTTTTGAATATCACTATTATGAATTTTCTTATAATATGAGACTTTTTGTATAAGAAATCCTCTAATTTGAGCTTTAGCTGTCGCCCATTCAATGTCAGGAGTATGTTTTTGGAGCTTCAAGCTATCTGTAAATTCTTTCAAATATTTTATAATTCCGTCTGCTATCTCTTTTTTACTTAAAAGATTTGGGTTGAGCGACCAATTATAACCCCTATGCCTTCTTGTGTCTTTTAAATCTTTAGAAAATTTTAACGGAATTTTTGAGTGATCTGATAGATGATGAGTATGTATAACCACCACTGGTTCTAAATTCGTTAGTGCTTTAGATATCAAAAAGTAATCTATTCTAGCCCACATTTTGTGGCATGGTGAATAGAAGGTGTATTTATTTGCATTATTAATATCTTGTGAATAAGAAAAGGGGTCATATAATTGAAAATCGTCCTTAAAATCATTTAATGCTATCCCGGCCTGCTTATTAAATGCTCTCTGTGGACAAGACCTATCCAACTTTGGATTTTGATAGGTATTCCAGTCCCCACCCACAACAAAATAATAACCATCATATTGTGTTAATATTGGATATAATGATGCTATGAAACTGTGTTGATCATTACATGGGGCATATATATTCAAAATTAGGATAGGTTTATCAAATGCATTATCCGATAAAATCACATAACACCATCGCCCATTTGGATCCACTTTGGAGTCTAAAATCCTATCTTTGTATTGGGTTTTGATAATTATAGCCACTCCTGCACTGTTTGTCTTACCTTCTGATGTCACTAGTTCTCTAATACAGTTCTTTTTTCTAATATCATTCCATTGTTCATTCATCAAATGTGTTTCCTGTAGAAATACAAACAGTGCTTTATCCTGCAATAATATGTGTAGCAACAGCTTTCTCTTCTTCAAGTTCTGGAGCCCTTTAACATTCCATGAGTTCAACTCCCACATTTGCAGGTCTTGGTATCAAATAGCAATATAAGAGGGGAATTATCAAATTGACATGCATTGACTGTACACTATATCTAATCTGGAAGCATTTCCTACATCCCGTCCCTAACCAGTGCTTACCCACTTTACCCCTGGACCAGGATTTATATAGGTCTTGTATAAGAGAAAATGTAAACAAGGTTAACTCACCAACACATTGAAAAACTTCAGGTAATAACATTTAAAACATTTCCTAGACATACAACCTATATATTCTAGCATATCTACATCAAAGTCTAAACTACACATTCCCTACCAAACACCGGTACTTAACTACAGCTTTGGTTTAACTATTAGTTAAACAAATCTCATTTCTAAAGTTATTACTGTGTAAAGGAAAGTTTTAGTAGATTGGGTACTTATTTTATCCTACCTTAAGTATCTGTTTTGTTGCAATCATTATGTACATAAACTTTTTACAGAAGAGAGAAAAAAAAATGCATCCTACATTTTAAATCTGTACCCTACACAGTGCCTGCCACTCACTGCATATAGTAAAAAAACAATTTTGGTTCACACCTATAAAAGAAGAAAAAAATAGTAAAAGTACATGTTATTATGTGCTTTAAGTACATACTGTAATGTTATTTCGTTATAAAAAGAACATTAACATATTATTTTCAGTTCTCTTTGTCTTCTCAAGCCAGGAAACCATCAGAAATACTCACGACGGGGGACCTCTTTCACAGCAGGACCACAGGAAGTGTTACATCCAAATTGACACACTCAGTTGAAATCCAGGCATTTCCTGTTTACCAGACAATGGAAATAGACCTTGGAGGCCATAAAAGTCTGGAAACCAGACAGCAGACCCTCAGATTAGCATAAACAAACAGTTTTGTTGCTTTTTCAGAGGCCTGAACAGTTTAGTGAAGAAACAAAGGATTAGAAAAGCCTTAAGGTAAAATACATGCTGGATCTGACTACAGGAACATGCCAGTCTCAATTGAAGTTCTTTTCAGCCCTCTGATGCAGGTAGAACTTTAAAAACTTTCAGAAACACTTATTTTGCCTGATTGTTATTGGAAACAGAATATTTAGTGACATCCACCATAAATGTAAGCATATTGGGGTATTTCATCTGGAATTTAATTTGTTTATCAATCAGAAATTTACAGTAAGCAGATAAAGACTGTCTAGCCTGCCTTACTTGTAATGGTAAATCTTGAGCCAGAAATATTTTAACATTTTTCCACATAACATAGCCACCATTTTTTTTGCAGTAAACAGTATTTTGCTAACATCTTGAAAGTTCAATATCTTAACATATACAGGTCTAGGCATAGTAGAAGCTTGTACCTCTCTCAGCGCTCTGTGTGCCCTTTCTATTAAAATCTGTTTCACCCCATCAGCATCATTTAACAGGATTTCAAATATTTGTGTTATGGCTGGTATTAGCTCTGCATACTGGATGTTTTCAGGGATTCATCTTATAATAATATTATTTATTCTAGACCTTGCTTCTAAATCAATAAGTTTATTTTGCATGGCTTGTACATCCACATCACATACCTTTGATTTTTTCTCCAGCATGTCAATTTTGTCCTCTATTTCAGAAATTCTGGTCTCAGTTTTGTCCATTCTCTGAAGCAATTGATTGCATAAAACTCCAAATGTTTGTATTTGTGAGGTCAAGTCCTTTAGAGCTTCCTGTATAGGTAGTAAAGCGTGTTTGATATCCTCCATGTTTAGTGGCTGATCAGTCCTGGATCTAGTTTCTGGTTTCCGTTGTTCCTGCTGTCTAGTAATCCTTTGTTTTTTCGCAGTTCCATCCTTTACTGGTGACTGTAGTTCTGACAACTTTGTCTTAGTAGCAGTTGTTTCCATGGTTCTTCCTTGTTGCAAGATTTTTCTTTCCCCAAGCAGAAAGGCAGAATAAAGAAAGCACACGGTCCTTTGTTTGTTTTTCTCTTCAGAGCAAAGTAATCACTTGTAATCCTGATGGATAAATACTTTTTTTCCCACTTTTTTAACTGATTTTAGATTAGGTAAGTATAAATGCAACTTTTTATCGTCAATTTGATGTTTAAACCTCCTGATATCCACTCAGATCAGAGATTTTCCTCGGGTTAATTGAAGAGCTGCAGTTTAGCAGTGTTTACAGCATGGCAGCCATCTTTGAATCTACATATGCCGTACATTTCTAATAGCTACAGATATATACACACTACTGTTCTAACAGTTTCCTATATGATAACTATTTCAACTTGGTGATAGGACTGTTACTGCAACATCAATATACATTTTATTGTTCTTCATACACATTCATATCTAGCTTTGTTCAGCTACATCATCCTGCTACATTTGCTTTATATAGCTGTAGACAAGTGTGGATGTTTGGTATATCAGACAATCATCCTATCTGCATATTGCAGACTGAGAGCAACATATCCAGATTTTGGGATACACATTCCAGATGCAGCAACACTTTGAACAGTTTTCGCTGTTTGGTTTTGATTCTCACATGCATTTCATTCTGTCTTGACTGCAGTATACTTTATTAAGGGGTTATTACTGCTGTATTGCTGGATTCATGACACTTTCTCACACTCTCTCACTTGCTTTCATTTTACTATTCAGGATGGTACTTACTTCTAGGCTTTATTGACATGTTTTACCTGTAGTTATTACAATCCTTTCCAGCAGTCTCACTTCTGTCATGTTTCAGTATTTCAACAGGGATATATTTCACACGTGATTTCATCATCTTTTGCAGCTATACTTTTCAGCCTGCTGCAGGTTGTGTACTATTTTCTTACAGGTGGGGCATTTTTATTTCAGAATTTATGTCAGACAGTTTCATTTTTCGGTTTAACTTACAGGCTGAAACACACTTTTGTAATCAAGCAATACTTGCAGACGCTTCCACACTGTTACTTGCACATTTTATTCCTTAGTGACTACACTGCACTCTTTTGCTGACTGTCATACTTTTATATTTCTTTACAGTTACTGGTAGTGGATTACTGACCTGCCTGGTGGCGCAACCGCACCAGCCTATCGCCATAGGCTCTGCGGTTCACAGAACGGACACCTGCAGCTGTAATATAAATGAAGTAATATTGGAATACACATCTCCATAATATCAGCTAGTTTAATTTCTTACATACATAATTAAATGTAACTTACTCAGTAGTGGGGCATTGGGTTTTTGCCGGGCCTCCTGGATCCAAAGGTTCAGTTGGTCCTGCTTGCGTCTCTTCAGGTCTGCATGGTGGTGATGGACCTGCTCACCAGTCCTTGGAATCCCTGTGGCACTGGTGAGATCATGAGCCAACCGGTCCCATGCCTCAGTCCTGTATGCTCCCCAGAGGACCTGGTCCTGCATGAGTTGGGCCTCATGATTGTGGACTAGGAGCCAGACCATGTACCTGGACTCCTCAACACCCCACCTCTGTGCTCGAAAGCAACTACCCTCTCCTACTCCTGTCATTCTGCCTGCAGTTCAGTTCTACAATCGTTTATGCTGTGTATTCCCACCTATGGGGCTTATATAGTCCGTTTTTCCCGCACATATCTGTGATTGGCCATTTTGGAATTGTATCAACTTCAGTAAACCTGCATTGTCATGCTCCATTCCTATATATTAGCTATTATTGCATTTCTAGGTACTGCTGTCATGGCTTAATGGTTTGGTACCTTGACTATGGTGTATAGTATCCTGGGTTCGAACCTAGCCACTGCTTTTTATTTTTCATGACTGTCTAGACATGCTGAGGGGTGTGTCTGTGTAAAGGCAGATTTGATACGGCTTGCTCAACGTTGTCCGTCGGTTACCTTGTTTGTGCGGTGCGCAGCTCCGTGCAAACGGGGTACGCTGGTTTAAGCCTCATTTGGCTATCAGCACCCATATTACGCTCAGCTCAGTTAAGGGCACATAGATTTAGCGTGTTAAATCACTGCTCAGCTACGGGCACTCATTTTGCACCAGTTAAACCACTGCTCATCTACGGGCAGATGCACTCACCCTGATAAACTGTAGCTCAGCTACGGGCACATCTGGCATTTTTTATTCTTTTGTTACCTCACATTTCTTCAATATAAATGGGCTATTTCATTACATTTTACATAAAATGTGGTTTTACGTGTACATATTTGTCAGGGACTTGTTTCGTGCTTATTTTGCTAAAAATAAAAATTGGTGTTGTGGGGGCTCGAACCATGAATGCCTGCTCTTCAGCCAACATCTCTACTGCTACGCTATTGTTTCCTGGCTTATTTTGCATATTTAGTTCTTATATGCTTTCCCACTGACTGCTAACTGTAGCTGTACTACGGGCATGCCCGCGCAAACGAGCGCACTCACTGTTAAACATTTTTACAATTTAAAAAAATATATAACATGTTTATTTATATGTTTTCTGTTCATAGTCTGTGGGGGCATGTGTTGTGTTCTGTTTATTCACATTTCCGTGGACTCAGTCGTGGGTGTTTACTTTGGGCACTTTTCCTCTTCTGGGGGCGTGTCCGCTTACAGGGCTGGGCCTACGGACACGCCCCCTACTGTCTTACACGGACTGTGTTAGCCTTAGGTGTGATTCAGCATGCTCTCATGAATATGCAAAGCATGCTGACATCACTCCATTTAACTGCAGCCTTCGTGTATGAGTTATAACACTTACACTGAGGCTTCGTGAATCCTGCCCATTGCTAATAGTTTTATTATATTATGTACATCATTTTACTATAACATGCTTGCTATCTGTTCTAAAAAAACATCTTGTCTAATTTATTTTGTTTCACTCAGCAGCAAATTTGTTTTCCTATTCATTCATTACTTTTAAGAATAATCTGTTTTGTAGGTGGTAGTTAAGAAATGCATTTGAGTTTTCACCAGCTGTATTTAATACTTGTTTAGAAAAAAATGTCACACAACATTGAATTGTTTAGCATGGATCAAAGGAGAAATTTTGAGCCTAAGTTCTACTTTAGCATAAAAGTAGTCAGCAGACTGTAAACTCTGCTGAGAGTATGCACAAACTTTTAATTAGAATGAATACCTGCAAACTAATCTGGGTTCCTTTATAGGAATGAATTCTGCTTTCCCTGTAAATTAGATGACCTTCTTCATCGCTGTTACCAGCACAAAACTGGGACATTTCTGCTTTCAGATGTTTAAAACTGGGAGATAGTAATCCTATGTAGAGGACTGAAATGCAGAGAATAGACATTTCAGAGTGTGCTCTCTCTCCTTCAGAGTGAAGCACTTTAGGTAGTTTCTTGAGTTAAAATATAAAAACTGAGGTATTATAATGCAGTGTAAGGGAAACAAATCACCAAGCCCAGTGCACTCTTTGTATTATTTACTAGTGAAACTTACTCTCAAACAGGTTATACATTGCCAATTTCTCCCTCAAGTGCTCATGTAGTCTGATCACAATTTATGTTGGTAAGAGTAATAAACGGCTGAGAGAACACATACGTGATAATTATTATTCTTTTATGAAGCAGTCTGAACATAGTGCTATAGCCAAACACATGCTGGGCGTTTTTGTTTGGATTGCTGTTTCAGTGACTGCTCACGTTGGCCATGGCTGAAGGTACCTTGAATAATTCTAGGTCTGATTGTTTTACAACTAATGTTGATGGACAGAACGGCTGTCAACGTTTTTTACAACTGTTGAATATAGACTCTAATCTTTTGCTAGCAGGGGACTTTGAATGTAATATTAATTATGAAGCAGAAGTGGAACATACTCAATTTAACATTCATCAGAAAATCCGGGAACTGGAGAATGATCTATATTGTTTAAAGAGACTGCAGTATCAGCAATTACACATGGAATCTTGCTGTAAATTCAAAGTTATTCCTAGAGGATTATGGATCATGAATATGCCATCTTATGGTTCCCTCTACCCTGATTTGCTAGCAAAGTGACAGTAGATTAATATAGACACCAGTATGATAAGATACAGCACACACAGGACCAGCTCTATAGGGAGTTTACTGATTAAGCAGTTGATATTCATTTATCGGAATTGATTTTCACCAAGTCCATAACTATGAATGCAAACATCTGTAGACCAAACAAAAAAAAGTTAAGAAGGGATTTGGCTGCCTTTCAGAAAGGGAACTTTTTTGCCTGACCCAGGGAATTGAAACTGAGTAATACGGCTGAGCAAAACAAGAGTTCTGAAAGATCATTTCTAAATAAGGGACACATACAATTGAACACTACCGCATTTCCTTCTACGTCTGATTCTTTAACATCTCCAGCCCTATACATTGACTCTAATGCTAAAAATAATGATATTTCCATCAAACCGAATTGGAGACGGTTGTAAGGAAGAAAACTATTACTGCTGATAATGAACCAATGACTGTTGGAAATGAATCATCCACCACCAATCAGGATCATCCTTTTCCATCGCTACCCCTCCCTTTCAATATACATCAGAAAGGGAATCCCGAGATAGGCCTGAAGGGATGGAATCCCAAAAGAAAGCAATCATTTGGGGAAGGACAAACCCAAACGATAAAGAAAATGTGGCAGGTAATTTAGTTTATAACATATCCAGCAGGGTTTTTACTCTAGATGAGGTCACTGTACTTAATAAAGGCCTGACATTTATTCTGGCAAGTCAAGCTGATCTACCAGACACACTAATTGAGCTCAGGATGTTTGCACATAATGTTGCTCTGAAAGCATTTTATGGTATAACAAATGATTCTGTCAATCATTACAACTTGTTTAAATGACCGAGCAACCTTTTACCTGGACTTCCACCTGCATTGGACATTTTTATGAAATCATGTGAAGAGGACTTATATCAAGCCTTTCATCATAATAATAAAGGTAAAAACTTTTATACTATGACTTTTGCAGAGCAACAGGCATTGAGTTCTTTACAGCATGATACGGACATTATTATCAAACCTGTTGATAAAGGGCACTCAGTTGTGATGAACTAATCGTTTTATTTTAAATCTATGCTGAACATGTTAATGGATATTAATACTTACAAAATGCTCACTGCTTCTGAAGTAGATATGTTGATTAGTAGATTTAACATGCATGTTACTAATAGTTTCTTACAGAATTGCATTATTGAAGATTTATATAAATATTTTCTTGTTGACTTTCCAACTATTCCCAGCATCAATGGGTTTCCCAAATTACACAAAAATGCTCTTTTTCCTCCTCATAGACCAATTGTGTCAGGGGCTGGATGTTTTACGGAGCCCGTATCTATTTTTGTACAGAAATCTCTCAGACCTGTTCTCGATGATTATAGTATAGTGCTCAGAGATTCAGAACACTTTTTGAAAGATTTGTATTTGTTTCTGTCTGACAATGTGTTACAAGGTAATGAGTATCTTGTTACCTTAGATGTCACATTGCTCTTTAAGAGAATTTCTACTTGACAGTAGAGATATGGATGGTCATACTTTAGATTTAATCTGCTTTCTTTTAGAATTGGTGTTGGAATTTAATTTGTTTACTTTCAATGATCAGTACTTTCTGCAAACCTCTGGCATAGCCATGGGTACTTCGGTATTGAAAAGCTATGCCAAACTTGTCATGGCCAGATGGGAGCAATCTAAATTGTTAACAGCTAATAGATTTGTGGAGAACATTTTGGTGTGCAGACAGTTCATAGATGACCGTTTTGTTTTATGGAGGGGGACAGAGGATGTGCTTTTGGATTTTGTGAGGTACCTGAATTGTAGCAATGATTTTTTTTTACATTTCACAGTTGTTTATTCCACACAACAGATAGATTTTCTTGATATTAGGGTTATTATGGATCACCATAATAGGAATATTTACACTAAATTATTTAGAAAAGAATGCTACTGAAATAGTTATGTTCATCGTAACAGTATGCACCCCCCCACACACATTTTTAAAAATGTTGTTAAGAGTCTGGCCCTACGAACCTCTAGGTTTCATGCCAGAGAATCAGATTTTACTATCAGCTTAGATGCTTTGAGGGAAGAATTTACTGCCAGAGGTTATCATCCCTACAAAATAAATGAAGCTTGTCGAAATGCAGTGAATACACGTTCAAGTGAAGGGAAACCCCATATTTCATCTCCTAAGGCTAGTAATAGTACAAGTCAGAGAAGGAAGGATATGAACACTGGTTTGAAGTTTTGTTTGACACATACAGCAGATACTTATATGATACGAAATATAATTGATAAGGATTGGCATATTTTAGCTACTGATGATCGTATTCTAAGTCTTGTAGGTCACAAACTAAGTTTTGTATATAAGAATAAAAGATCACTTAAACAGATGCTGTGTTATCCCAGCACACAGGGAGCTAAGTCATTTACACATGATGGAACGCTCAGTTATAATAATTGTGCTTTTTTCAGATACATACACAGTAACAACAGTTTTGTTCATCCAGTAACTCAGAAACTATACACATTTCATGCTTCAGCAAATTATAATAGTCATAATATTATTTATTTAGCTCAATGCGTAAGCTGCCAGGCATTTTATGTTGGTAAGATTAATAGACGGCTTAGGGAACGCATATGTGATCATTATTATTCTTTTAAGAAGCAGTATGAACATAGTGCTATAGCCAAACACATGCTGTTATGTGGTGATAATCACCATTTTAATTTTACGGTGATTGATATTTTACAAACAGGGAGTAGAAAAGGTGATATAATAAATAGAACAGAACAGAGGGAGTTGAGGTGGATTCTGCTTTTAGCAGCCCACAAACCACAAGGTCTTAATGACTATATCTCACTGAAACCCATCCTTAAACATAGAAAACTAAGAAAATTATGGTGTTTTATATGTATATATTAGTTATTTCTATGTTTCTTATGGAGAATAATCCCTTCTTTGATGCAATGTTTTTATTTGTTTTTAGTCTATTGCCTTTGACATACATTTTGTAGTGCTGTTCCTTTAAATCTTAGTGTTCTTAGTTAAGAGTTTCAATGAACTCTCATTGAGATGATTGGATGCATTTTTTCTTGCTCAGTATATTTAGAAGGATGTGTTGTTTGTATTTTATGGTCTGAAGAAGCAATCCTGAGAGATTGCGAAACTGCTTACCATTTGTTTCTTAATAAAACTGAGTGTTCTTATCATTTTCTTTGAAAGTGGCTCTGTACTTGGATTTTTTTTGGATTGTCTGTTGCTTGCTGTATTTCCAAGTCAGTTAACCAACTGGGCATTTTTGTTTGGATTACAATTTAATATAAGCCAATGTGGTTTGTAAGATTTTCATGATACCCCAGTGGCATTTTCATTAAAAAATACTTAACCACCATGAGTCACAGGACATCAAAGTATTTATGAACTGAATTTTACATTTGAATGAAGTCTGCCTGCCTTTCAATCAAGATGATATACAAGTATTTGCCTCTTTCAAGAGCTCCACAGGAAGAACCATCATTTTAACTAAAGAAGACTACAGTTAGTATATCTTAAATAAACATCTGTCAGAATAAATTACTTGAATATGAGCTAGAAATGCAAACTAACACCTCTATATCTTTGTGTGAAGTAACGGCCTAGTGTTTAAAGTGTTTGCCTCACAGACACAAGATACAAGGTTTGATTCTTACCTTGGGGAACATGGTTAAGGTTAAAAAAATAATGCCCTGGGGTCCTTGGTCTAATAATAACATATGGGTTTGTGAGTTGGTATAATGATTAAGCTGTTTACCTCACATCACAATATACAGGGCTCAGTTCTCACCTTTGGATGCCAACATTGGCTGGGCTTATCATGACCCACAGTTGCAGCTGGCCTGATAATTACTTATAAACTCCCAATTCATGTAAAACAGAGCTCCTCAATGACCCTATTTAAGTGTCACTCAGACAACTGGATGGGAGACCGTAAATTTACCTCGAGGGTGTCACTTATGCCCCTCTTGGATAAGGGCAGTCAGTACTGATCATAGACTTGTGCTGTAAATATAGACTATACAACATGGTCAATAAGGGAACAAGGAATTAACATGGCTAGGCTTATAAAGGCCCTAGGGTCAATAGCCAAGCAACCTCCTGTGAACCTATGAACCTATGAATCAAAAGTAGCTGCTCCCTAATCATACCATACTATGAATTTATGCTCTTCTACCTCTTCAGTGATCACTTACTACCATTTCCTCTCTTGTGTCCTTCTGTAACATTCTCATCAAATAAAAATCACCTCTCTCTCCATGTCCTTAATTTTCTGTTCTGATTTTTAGTACTAATCATCTGATTCCGTTACTCTATTTTGGCAGCAGAGTACTCTATTATTTTTTAACTCCATATATTAGAAATATATCCAGTTTTGTGAATAACTATATATTAGTTTACTTAGCATAGGCTATCCACTTCTGCTTACTGTCTTGCTACTTGCTGTACATATTATATTCTTGATCATAATTTCTCCTAGCAATATTCTGTAAATGTATTTCAATCTGTTGTGGGGACTGTTATTCCCTGCATACAAGGGGCTTTCATCCCTTTGTATATAATTATTTATCAACTATTGTTTAACTATTTCTAAATCTGTTGTGGAGTTTTTTTCTCCACAACTGCTGAAAATGGGCCATTGGCTCAGTCAGATGTTCCTGGTTACCAAAGGGCAAATACATAAAAATAATGTTGTGTCTGCTTTGTAAAGATCTAATACTTTATTGAGAGTGTGTGTTAAGCTTCTAACACTCTGTGATATTGCAAGAAGTGCATATGATTTTGATAGAAGTAGTTGTGGCTTCTATGCACTGAAAACTACAGATATTGAAATTGTCTGCAAAAAAGGTTTTCAGTTCTTCATCAAGCATGTAAGTGTCAAATGCTGGATGGCCACTGTTTTGAAAATAGGGAATTAAGCATCATCTATCTCATATTAGCTTTAGGGAGTGATCAAGAACTTTAGGGTTAGGGATGGGGAGAGGAGTTTTCGGTTTAGGGAGCAATTGGGAATCCTATGTTTAGGGAGTGAGAACTCAGGTTAGGGATTGGGTGTATGTTTTAGGGTTAGAGTTAGGTCTTTGGTATGGCTATACAGCTAAACAGTGTTGAGTTTTGAGAGGATTAAGTAATTAAGCAAGACACAGCTAGGATAATAACACAGTTATCTCACTTCTAGGATACTAGATGCAGATAACAATATGAACAGTATGAACCAATATCATTCTGAAAGCCACAAATGCTGTTCAACACAAGCCTAGTTTGTGTAATACACAAGTAATTTGCCTGCAATTGCATGTAAAACAGTCATCAGCTGTGGAGTGTGTGATAACTACTGTGATCTTTAGTGTGCAAGACTAGATAGGTAGGGGTTTAATCTCATACCAGGCCACTTGGTGTGAGTGTGTGTATCCCCCTGCCAAACAACTGAGAATCCCTCATTGGCTATCAAATTGCAATGGTTATGCACTTTTTAGCCCTGTAAGCTGCTGCTGGCTTCCAAACTACCCTCTTCGACAAGGCTTGATGATGTCATCTACCTTAGACTACCAGCTGCCATTATACTATCAGACTTAAACTGTGGTGCATATCATACATATTGTGAACTATAGTGTGTAAGACTAGATAGGTAGGAGTTTTAATCTCAATCATGGCCAGTTGGTGTGTGTGTATGTCCATTTGGTCATTTAGTATAAATGTGATCACCTCAGTAACTTACAAAGAGGTAGGGTTTTGCAATATTTTATTTGTAACAGGTGATGTGGACCTCTAAATGCCTGTCCACAAATAGGCCTGATGATGTCATCAAGCATAATATGTCTTAAACTGATAGTACTAGCAGACATGAGTTGTACTGTGTGCATCACATACTGTGATCTGTAGTGTGTACCATTACATAGGTAAGTATTCTAATCTACATACAACCAACTTGCACTATGTATCAGCCATGTCCTGTAAGCAGTAATTGGAAGTGGTGATATCCTCAACATAGCCATGTTTGTGTCTGTGGCTGTTACAGCATTTTGCATCAGCTTATGGAACCATATGATCTTTGAACTTTAGTAGCATAATGGCCCTACAGCCCTCAGAATCACAGACAACTTTATACTCTAATTTACATGATCAGCACGTATTGCCTCAGTCCAAGAGGGACACAGGCAGAAGCCCTGTGGTAAAATGACAGTCACCCAGCCACTCATACAGATGGCATGTGCTGAGGTGTGCTGAGGTGCTCTGCTTCCCATTACACAGGGTTCTGTTTCAAAGGTGTGTTAAAGCCTGCTAGACGAATCTCCCCCACCAGCATGTATTACTAACGCCACATACTAGGTTAATGTCCTTAGAGTGATTACTCCATCTACTATGCCACCTACAGATATGCAGCATTTACATTCAAGCAGGGTCACACATCGCCCTATATGCATAGCAGAGATCACCTCTGAATAGTCTATTTGCCACAAGCTACAATGATACTCATTTCAGATGATCTCCATTGAACACATACTGAAGACGTGAAGTTCCTTTGTGAGGGACCATACTGTTGTGTGCAAGTGCCAGTACTGCTTGGAAAGGTCCATTACCAAATGGCCATTGAACTCAGATATTGTCATGCTGAGAAAATAGTAAATGGAGGTTATGAATATTTAAATTACAGATGACTGTGCCCTCAGCTATGACATATGATTACTATCATACCATGGGGAAACATGGTGATCTCAGGCACAATAGATGTAAACCTGTGTGGCCAGATCTGTGTGCCCACTTCTTTCATCCCTGAGTATGTACATCACACGTTGTGACTGATGTGCTGCTTACCAGGTACATAGGTGGTAGTGATGGAAATGATACTACATATATATTTGCATGGAGTTTATGGCCATTAGTATGTCAGCAGGCATTTGTTCATCAATACCATCTTGTAGGATATTGGCAAAGCTCACAGACTCCATGAGTGCTCACAGCATGCAGGCATCAGCCAACATTTTTAGCCACAGACATTCAGTATTCACGTGTATGGTGATTAAATGGATTCCACATAGTAGAGGACCCAGGACTGAGTGCTGTTGAACACTCCTGCTTACAGATAAGTTATTTTGAGTATGTGTGCCATTAGTGGATGAGTTAGTGACCCCTACAATGATAGTACCATGGATGCTTAAGTGGGTGCTTTGTAAATGATGCCTGAGTGGGGATATAGTCATATGGCTTGGCTCAGTCCAAGGGGCTATATGCTCTGATGTCCCCTCACCCAGGTCCTTGGTGACTGTCTCGGAAAGGTCCACCTCATTTAACAGTCATGATCCCCCTGTCAGACATCCAAACTGTGTACAGGCAACTGTGTGTTGATCACATATATGTGTGCTGATCAGCTCCATGATAATTGCCTCTACAGCCAAACAGATATGGATACTCAGGCAAAGAGGTCTATAGTTCTGGTGGTCAGTGCATGCACCACCTCTGTGCTAGGGTATAACAGTTGCCATTGTCCAGTCAGCTGGGGTGCAGCCAGTGTTTTCAGTATGATTGCAAGGTGTTCCCAATGTTGTTAGTAATCCTTGTCAGATTCCATGTAGGATGTAGCCTGGGATGTTAGTACATCCATTAGATTCTGTGTATCCTCCATAGAGAGGCCATTTATGACCTGTAATGTAGATGTAGAAGTTATGGGACAGGTTGTAGGAATGTCATGTGTCACATGTGGTGGGGACAGGTGAATGAAGTTGATGCAGAACTTGTGGCACTACAGGTTAGCTATGAGTACAGACCCATTATATGTGGCATCATTATGTATGAGTTCACTGACAATCTACACCTGTTATTTGAGGTTACACATGTAACGGCACTGTGTGTTGTGTTTCTGCTTTGTGCAGGTGACTAATTTTGCCACTTACTGTGTCTACGCAACATCACAACAACATGATGTGCTTGTTTTAGCTGAGGAGGTTGTGACTCCATTTTGGAGGGCACCCTCACCCCAACACCCCAAATGTCACACAGCAATGTCAGCCTCTTATTGTACAGCCTGCTAATGGCAGTTGTCCCAGGCAGGTTTGCTGTGCCATGAGGAGCCTGTGTTCCTCCTGTCAGGTACATCCGAGTTCATGCAGTTGTAATGCTGTTGACATAATGCATGGGTGTAAAGCTCTGCATAATTGCCAGTCCCATCTGAAGGGGGAGGTGCAGTAAAGTTATGTAAACCATCACACAGGAGGTCATAAATGGCTTTGTTGAAATATATGTCTGGATTGTCTGCAAGGGAGGGTTAGTGTGGGGGGGTTCAGTGCTGGTAACTTTTATGAGACCAATCTGTGGTCAGATCTCACCAGGGAGAACATCACACTCGGGGGAGGGGGCTGCAGTGGTCACCCATATTGGTAAATACATGATGCAATACGTTGGTTCCTCTTGTGGTGATGTCATGGCACTGCTCCAGGGCATTCTAGTTAAAGACATGGACTAACCTTTGGGCAAGTGAGCTGCAGCATGACCAAGCAACACAGTCGGTGGTCATATAATGCCTCCCCAAATGATGTTGTAATGATATATCTTGATAGACACATGCACATACAAATATGCACCATGGGTGTCTGGATTCATGGATCTGCTCCTGTAGCTGGCTATTGCTTGATTATGTGCCCTTCCAGTACTGAATGGCACCTGCAGTATCTCCAGGAAATCACTGTGTTTCACAAAATCTGGATGTGTATCTATCCTTAATGGGTATGTATGCACCACCTGCATTACCTTGAACACTGTCATTTTGAGGTCTGAAGATGTGGATGGGTGTGTAGTCTGGTATGGTTGTGGTGTTGTCCACAGCCTTGATCCAGATGTCCTTGACTGCACACATGTCTCCATAATCCAGGGTGGGGACTGTATGACATGCCTCGGACATGTGGCAGATGAACACACATTGGCTAAAGGTGGCCAGTCTGTTGCAATAGGCCTCACAGCCATGTCATGCAGATATCCACCAGTAATCTCTTGAAGGGCAGGATGCATGACTAGGTGTGAAATTGTCATCTATGATGGCTCATTGCCAGTGTGTTGATTGTTTCAGCAAGGCTCGATATCTATGTCACTGGATATTGTACATTATATTGTGGCACTAAATCAGTGCTCCTAAATCCCCTTCTTGTCAGTTCCCTAATGACATACCACCAACCCTGGAACAGAAGGCATAATACATGCAAAAGCCAACTGAATGCCCAGGTTGCTAATTAAGAGTGTTATGTCAGCTGGTGGACAGGCAAGTGTCTGACAGTCATAACCTGGGAAGACACCATTGGTAGACCTATGCTGCAATGATGCCAATCACCAGTGGATTTCCCCAGACATCCTGCATGGCATACCCCTTCTAGCCATTCACTCCCTGCAGTCACAGCCACTGTCAGTGACCTCTGACTGACTATATTAGCAGGTGATTGTATATTAGCAGCTGTCACTGAATCCAACACTGAACCAACAGTTATCTAAGATGGCCTGAGACACACATTCAGTTGTTGTCTGAGCCACTGACAAATACTAAATGCCAATGACCGCACAGTACTATCCTTTGGGAAGTCATCCACTCCTGAAAAATATAGTAATGTTTGCACACCACACACAGTTGAGCCATTACTCATGGACTTATGTAGCTTTTGACTTTCACTGGTCGGTAAGATGTGGGGATGCATTCAGTTTTGTACAACCTACACAGAAAGGTATGGGATGTAAATCCCAGTCTGTCATTGCTATACTGAATGTGGCACTCATCACAGCTATCATTGTGTGCAATGGCACCCTTGCTATGTCAGTGCACAGGCATATCTTACAACTGTAGCAGCCACATAGGTTCCATGGTACACCAATACACATTGTAGATAGCATGTCCAATAGAGTCCATGTCAAGACTGTACATGTGTAGTCTGTCTCCTAAATGCTTTGGAGAGGATGTGTATGGCTGTCATACAGGGTGGTGTCAGATCCCACTATGTACCTCCCACATATCCATGACAGGACTAACACATGTCATACCTTTTCTACACACTTACACCATCCCTGTGGCATAAATAGTACATGTTGGAGAGACAGGTATGTAACACAGACAGTACACCCTATATGTAATAGGCTCCCCATCCATGTGAAATACACATCTGCTGTGACACACATCCTGTTCAGGTTACACAATGAGATGCAGAATAAAACAATCATAACTGGTGTCAGACAAATGTCTGTACTGGACACAGGAAATTTGTAGATGGGTCATCTCCATCACCACATCTTGTAAATGTGTTAGGTCCCAAAACCCTGGTGACACTTATCAAGGGTATCAGACCTTTTCATAGATTAGGGATGCATGAGTATGCTGAATTACATCATTGTCCTTGGCAGCCTGTTATACACATATGAACCTATGGAGCCATGCACCTATAGAGCTGTACCTTGCTGAAGACATATTTCTTCTATGCTGATATTCTGTCCTGTGCTGTGACATCTATGGCTTTATTAATGCTGTTTATCCATTGGTGTCCCCAACAGAATTCTGAAACAGAAACAGGTCCATGACACACCTTTCATTGTGTAAGTATACAGCCATTACAACATCATACAACATAAGGTACACAAAATTATGTGGCTTACTCATCACAAATGTCAGCATACAATATCTGTCAGTAACCACTACAAGTGGCAGGGCATAACAACAAGGCATTACACAAGTACATGTTAATTTATATAGTCACCCTGTGCATCAGACACATAGCTTCATTTCCCTGCGTCAATGATGAGGATGACAGGGATGTGGCACAGGTGTCATCACTTGCACAGGGTGTTGTGTGGGGGTGCAGGATGCCTAGGCTGACCCAAAAGGTTGACAGCATGTGTGTGAGTAAGGAAGAGAAGCAGGCATGATGGATCATGGATGGAAATGTGCAGTGTGTGTCTATAGGTGGCGTGCATTTGACAGTAGTGTGTGTGTGTGTGTGTGTGTGTGTGTGTGTGTGTGTGTGTGTGTGTGTGTATGTGTGTACATAGTCAAGTTCAGTGCTAGCCCTACATGTGCGTATGTTGGGCAGCTTTGAACCACGCACAGTACAGCTGAGGTCAAAATCTCAACATGACAGTCAAACTGCAGTTAAACCCTTCCCCCTCCAAAGAACAAAGATCTGACACCCACATAAGGGTATGTACACGCTGACACACTGAATGATAAAGTATTGCAATGCTGATCAAACTAAGCTTACCTGCATGGTCCTCTGCCATGGACACTGTGGCACCCGCATCCACAATGTAGGGTGTGATGAATGCCTGGGAGCTGTTGGTGTGCCTAGGTTCAACAGGAATTCCTCAGTAGATGAGAATGGTTGTTCCATTCTACACCTTCCACTGGTGAAACCATGATCCCTGGCAAGATCTGCTGTGTTTCTGAATGCAGCATTAACCATGTCTGTTGCACGGTGTTGAACCTGCTCTGATGACCTGTAGCATTCACATAATGGATAAAGTCAGCCCACAATGTTGCCTGCTGTTTCTTGTTTTGGCTCCCACTGGACCAAAGGAGTTCATAGTGTTGCTGAAGGCCTTCCAGTATAATATCATTCTCTGCATTCATGAAAGGTGCACATCACCTTGGATACATGTTTCCTGAAAGACAACAAAATGTTAGGATCACATACATGGAAGTACACAATGTAGAGATACAGCAAGAAAGGAATGGCTGTCAGTATCCAGTGCTTGATCACACATCTCATATTCCACAGTGTGCAAACATACTAAGCGTGTGAATACAACTAAGATGCTAGCAATAGTCAGCTATTCCTGTGTGTGCCTGGACAGATACTGCTGTAGGATTATACTCCCAACACTGGAGTCTATTGTAGTGTGTCCCCTAGGGGCAACCCTCCTGATAATATGTCAAAACAACAGTGCCAAACAAATAGCAGTGTGCTATTATAATCACTATAAAGGGACAGTCCCATGAGACCAGTATACCACACTGACAAAAAGCATTTCACCATTCATGTATTGTATGTCCTCTGTAGGTGTAACAAATCTGGAGATCAATGACATGTCATTATCACAGTTCTAAGAAAGGCTTAATGGTGTAATCCCTATTCGCCATAAATATATTCAAACATCTGCATCCTGTTGTAAACAAAAAGGTTACATACCCGATGGAGTGCAAAACTCCTCTGTTAATATGTGGTGATATTTAAGATTTTGCAAATTGGAGTTCTGTCTGCAGAAAGTCTCATAGAGAATGGTTCCCCCATAGCCAGCTGTTTGCCTTTTTTAACATGCTTCTTATAAGCAGGTGATTGCCTCTTAACCAATCTATGGTTCTGAAATGCTAATTGCAGCCAACACAGCTGATTTGCACTATCATCAGCCAATGACATGCAATCACTGTACAAGATATATGCCCTTCATGTAGATTAAAAGTCCTTTCTGATTTGTTGTGCTGGACATTACAGGGTCAGGAGACTGCATCATTGCAGAGGGTGGGTCTATAGCAGCTACTTTAACATAAAGATGTGTGTGCTACAGGCTGCATCTGCTGCTTCAGGTAATAGGCATATGCAGAGAGTGTGAATACTTTGGAGGACAACAAGTTGTAGGAGTAACTGTGGGAGCTGTGTCAGTCTTGTTGTAGAGGCAGAGCCAGAGTGAGGGCACTCATTACACTCCAATTAAGGCATGTGTTTAAGGTAAGTATGTTAGGCAATGGTATCACTAACAGAGTACTAGGCAACATGTTTGTTGTGTCTTTGAGCAACACAGGGGATAAATATAACATTATGTCCACCATTTGGGCAACTGTAAAGCCATGTATTACAGTCTGATACACATCTGGAATGTGTATGGTGGCAGTCCTTGTTACAAGCAGGAGCTTCATATGTGTATGCTAGTTGTGCAGCTGTGCTAATCTGCACTGTGAGTTTGAAAGGATTATGTGCTGCACTCTGATATTGGTGGGCTTCATTTGTATTACCTAAGTTAAAATCCTCTGTGAATGCATATTAATGCATGACCTGACACTTTATGCACTTATAGTTTTGCTTTTGGAATATTTAAAGTGTGTTCCTATCTGCAGGCCTGTGACTTCCATCAGTGAAAATCAGACATTTCATTTGAAATGCATAATGTGGATAAAGAGTGCATGACTCAGTCATTAATTGCTGGCTTCACAATAATATAATTTAAATGCTACACACCACTGGATTTGAACCCAAAACTGTGTGTGGCAAAATGCATGCTTGCAAGACATTTAACAGACTGAGCTACTGAGTCATTGTTACAGCAGATGTATTTGCAAGATATAAGTACACACATACAGTCTGTGACATACTTTTTTTACATCCATCATTAAGGGCATGGCTTTATATGGATGTATTTCTGCACCAGGGTCCCAGCTGAACATGTATTTTGCCAGTAATGCCTTAGCAGGTGTATTTCTAAATGTTGCTGATAAAAGGGGACATTTACCTGCTATTAGAGATCTCACTTACATCCATTACTCCGTGTTTGGCTTTCTAGTGGTGTACTCTTGCACCAGACTCCAAGGTAAACTCCCAATTTTTCCATTACTCTTTAAGCAAGTTTGGGTGATATGGCACAATGTGCAGCTCAACTTAAACACGCTTAATGACTGTAACTTGCAATTACTATGTTTTCCTTAAACCACTTGTTTTAATTAGCAGTTGTGTGGCATGGCAGGTTAATGTAGTAATCCGCAGGTGCAACAGTCTTGGGTTCAAAATAGAGGGCAGGTGTTTATTGTCATTTAAAACACATATATCAGTATAGCTCCATTTAGCTAAGTGAATCTGTGCGACGCACAAAAAATACATCAAGGAAAGAAAAATGGATTGATAAAAAAGTGGTGAAATGGGGTGCAAGCAGGGGGAAAACATAGTGAAAGGCAGGTAGGTATGTTCAGGAAGGGCATAGGAAAGAACCAGAGCTACCTATTTCATGTACAGCAACAACTGTGTACTTTGACAGAACTTATAGATGACTTTAGACTCTCACACCCAGACAGAGGGGTGAGGACAATATAATTGTGGTGTTAAGCCAATTGGACCAAATTATGTGTACCCAGTGGACACATGTGCAAAATGGAGTTATGTATGGGAAGATTTTTTTTTTTGGGACATGTGCCCATTTTTTTTTTAAAGGTGAGACTGGAATGTTGGGGTAGGGACATAGGTACATGTGAGGGAGGTATGTTTGGTAGGTGAGAATAATTTTGCAGACAGACAAGAGAGCAGACTGGGTGGTCTGTGACACAAGAGGGGGGTGAACACCTTGGATGGGGAGCATTTTGTGGAATTGCAGTCTAATGTCCCTCCACAAGGTAGCAGTGTGATTCACATCCCCACTCATGGGACTGTTGGCACTGCTTTGTCACTGTCCTGAGGGTGGCAGTGGTGGAGGCTGGGCTCCAGGGTGAGCCTGCCCCACCAGGGTGACCAGCACGCTCTCCATCTCACTCAGGCATTGTCCAAACCCATGGCAGATGATCCCGCACATCAAACCTGGTAGTTCATCATGGGTGACAACTTCCCCTCCACCACCGCTCCCATAGGAGGCCCTGTCCTTGTCGCATGGGGTAGTATTACCCAACACCACAGGTAGTGCAGGGACAGCAGAAGGGCACTATCAGGCTGGGTTCCAGATATCAAAAAAACACAAGAGGTAACTGCAACTTAAGGAGACCAATAATCACCTGAGAAACAGTCCAAATAATGTAGAACAAGAAGATGGTCTCTCCACGATGTTTCAAATAAAAACGTAGTATCAAGGTATCCAAGTAATCCACAGGAACAAGTAGAAGAATAAAATACTTTTATTTTAGACAAGTGGGATGATGAGCGCTTTCGCGTGGATACAACCACGCTTCTTCAGATAACAATTGCACCCACAGACAAACATTAAATAGTAGAATAACAAGTGAGACATTAATTAATTAGCAAGTCAATTAATCATTTAAAGGTATAACGTTTAAAACGCGGAAGGCGTATATTCTGTATATGAATACTCTTAAGTAACTTCATTAAGGACTGCAAAAATACAGATATCTATTTATATACATAATGGAATTCACTGAAATTAAAGAAGGTTAAAACTCAGAATAAAACTCAGCATTAGAACACAACTCTAAACATTAAATATAATATAAGAGTGTATATATGTGTACTATAGTGTGAATTTTATTTCTTCTATATGAAAAAGGCTCGTGTGTAATGCATATAAAATGCGTAAGCAACGCATATAAAATTACATTTAGAATATATTGAAGTTGACACTAAAATGCATAAAAATGCATAAAAATAGTGCATAAATATTAGCATTTAGGAATACATAAAAAATTTACCTCTAAGAATACATAGAAGAAACTTTTTTCTTTTTCCTTTTTATAGATAATCATACATGCCCCATTATATAGGGTCTTTTTGATTATCTATCAACAAGCAAACAGTCTAGGTACATTTTAACTCAACCTAGGTCTAGCTTGGTCCATAGTGTGATGAGGCAAAACAATATCTAGAATATTAAGTTTTGAAGAAGAGGATCTTAAGTAATCATAAATATATTGAAGTTTTGACCAACATAGTGACATAATGTTGTATGGATATATACATATGAAGATCAATACACATAAATATATGTAGATGTGTATAGATATGTATAAACACATATACCCACACATGTAAATGTGTCTCTAGTCGAAATAGAAATAATTCAACAAATCTATCAAATGCACATAATTATCAATATGTATAAATATTTAATCAAATATATATAAAGAGGTAATGCCTATTATTTTTCTACTCAATTAATAAAAATTAGTTATACAAACCATTAATTAAGAATATATGATTAAAAATATATATATATTTTCAGTCACCAGTTTAGTTATTAGGTAAGCAATTACTAGTTAGATTATAAAAATAATTAATCATTCATCTATCTACATATTTATACAAATAATTTTTTCAGTAATTTTGGTCTGTAAGGCCTCAAGAACAAACAACTAATTAAGTATATAAATAATTAATTAAATACACTAACAATTAATTATGAATAATTAAATATGTACATATGAGTATAAATAATTAAGTATATGTATGTACCAAGATATCTGAGTATCTAAATGAACAAGTCGGATATCACTATATTAACGTTTCCTACCATCTAAAATGGGTTTCATGGAGACTGAGGTATTTAAGCCAGGATAATTATGTGCATTAAATCTTAAAATCCACTTTAACTCAGCTGTTGCAAGGCGGTTACTCACATCACCACCTCTTAAATTCTGTGGGATTATCTCTAGAACTCTAAAACAAAAACCATGATCTGTATGCTCTTTAATATGTAAAGCCAAAGCATTAGTATCTGAAGTTCTTTTTATTTCATAAAGGTGATCATAAATTCTATCAGATAACTTCCTCTTGGTAAGTCCTATGTAAAATGCAGTGCATTTGACACAGGTAGCCAAGTATACCAAGTTCTTTGTGGAACATGTTGCATAACCTCTAAAGTAAAATGTAAAATTCAAGGTTGGATGAGTATAGAGTTGGATGGTACATATATAGGAACATCTATTACATTTTCTACAAGGAAACGTTCCAACTCTCTCATTAACATATTTACTTATTACGTGGTGATCCTTACAAAGGATTTGTTTGAGGTTTGAACAACTTTTATAAAGAAAACTAGGATAGTTCCCTACTAAACGTGTTACTAACTCATCAGTGGTGAGGATGTTCCAATTTTTACGTATTATTTGTTCTAAACATCTTACATCACTCGTATATCTAATGACGTAAGAAAGTTTCCTAACCTTATTTAATGCAGTGATGTTCCTAGGCCTTGATTGTATAACTTGATTGTGTGGACTTGCTGCATAGTTATCTATCTCTGGGGTACACAAAACATTTTGTTTAATAGTCTTGATGAGGTCACCGTTGTATCCTCTATTTATAAAGAGTGTTTCTAACTTTTCTGCCTCCATCTTTAATGACTGGTCAGTCTGACATAGCCTAGTAATCCTAATGAATTGACTTTTGATGATGCCTGGAAAAGTATGCCTAGGATGCATACTGTCATATTTGAGTAAAGTGTTGGTCCATGTGGGTTTCCTATACAAAGAAGAGGTGATTGTACCTTGTTCTGTGATTGTAAGGGTGACATCAAGGAAATTAATATGGTTCATAGAAGCCTCCATAGTAAATCTCAAATATGATGAGGTTGACTCCAGAAACTCCAAAAACAGTTGAAATTCTGGTTTAGTACCTTCCCATATGAGAAGAACATCATCAACAAAGCGTTTATAAAATTTAATATGCTTAAAGGTGGAATGATTAAACATAAACTTTCTTTCCCAATTTAGGACTACAAAGTTTGCGTACGTGTTCACACAGGGGGTGCCCATGGCTACCCCCCATGTCTGTAAGTATGTCTTGTCATTAAACATAAACAAATTATTACTAAGAACTAGATCTAGTAGCTGACATGTTAGAATTATCTTATCTCCATTAAACGAAGTATCACCTGCTAACAATTCCCTGATTGCTTCTAACCCAATGTCATTGGGAATGGATGTAAACAGGTTTTTTACATCTAAAGTCACCAATAGATAATTATTGTTAGTGATGTCAAGAGTAATATCACACAAGCTGTCCAATAATTGATAGGTATCTTTTAAGATGGAAGGAACAGCATTTACCACAGGTCTAAGGAGTCGTTCAATAAGTGTGGAAATAGTAGCAGTAACCCAATTACTTCCAGATACTATGGGGCGTAAAGGTATAGGTATCACATTTTTGGGGATTTTGGGTAAACCTTTTATTACTGGAACAGTTGGAAATTCTATGTATAAATATTCATACAAATCGGGAGAGATTTGTCTGCACATGAGTAGATCATACAGTGCTTCATGTACTGTACTAATAATCCTATTTACTTCAATCGTAGAAATGACTTTGTAAGTAGCAGAATCTGAAAGCATGTTGGACATAAGAGAAAAATAGTCAGATGTATCCAGAATAATTATTCCTCCTCCTTTATCTGCAGGTTTAAAAGTTAAGTCAGTTAACTTTTTTAATTTAGTTAAGGATTTAAATTCATCAGATGTTAAGTTTACATATGCTATTCTCTTAACATGACTAGAGAATAAAGAATAAAAATCTTTTTCACATGCCTTTTGAAAGCATTCTATGCTAACAGGTAGAGTAGGGGAGAAGCTACTCTTACGTTTTAAAAGGAGCGGATTGCTTTGAGTAAAGTTAACAGTTTGCGTAGTCATAGTATCTTTAAAGAACATTTAAATTATATTATATTATATTATATTTAATGTTTAGAGTCGTGTTCTAATGCTGAGTTTTATTCTGAGTTTTAACCTTCTTCAATTTCAGTGAATTCCATTATGTATATAAATAGATATCTGTATTTTTGCAATCCTTAATGAAGTTACTTAAGTGTATTCATATACAGAATATACGCCTTCCGCGTTTTAAACGTTATACCTTTAAATGATTAATTGACTTACTAATTAATTAATGTCTCACTTGTTATTCTACTATTTAATGTTTGTCTGTGGGTGCAATTGTTATCTGAAGAAGCGTGGTTGTATCCATGCGAAAGCGCTCATCATCCCACTTGTCTAAAATAAAAGTCTTTTATTCTTCTACTTGTTCCTGTGGATTACTTGGATACCTTGATACTACGTTTTTATTTGAAACATCGTGGAGAGACCATCTTCTTGTTCTACATTATTTGGACTGTTTCTCAGGTGATTATTGGTCTCCTTAAGTTGCAGTTACCTCTTGTGTTTTTTTGAACTTTGTGATTTGTGTGGTAACTGCTCTACACGATGGATCCACTCAATGTTGAACTTGACTACCGTCCGGAGTCGAGGGATGTTATAAATATACCTAATGGACTTTTACATTGTGTTTCTAACCTTTTATTGGCTCTGGAACTTGGTGGTTCCATCAATGATATACCTTTACCTACAGTTGGTGAAGATATAGGTGAATTTCATAAGATGGCTAAGGAATTTGAAGATAAATTATACTTGCTACAAAGGTATGCCTGGCAAAGGCAGCACCTTAAAGCCTCACTACATTTTCACATCGTTCCAAGAGGCATGCGCATATTCTGTATGCCTTCTTATGGGGATAGCCACCCGATTCTCCTAAAAAAGTGGCAAGACCTTAACATAGAATTAGGATACAACTATATGCGACTGTTAATTGATTACTTCTCACCTCTGGAAACAGAGCTTCATACTAAAATAGATTCCATATATAAAAATCTGACTGAACGCTTTACATCTGCGTACTGTAAAAATAAAATACAAGATATTTTTACACAAGTGAACTCCTTCAGTGACAAACTTAGACAGACTAAACTCAGGAAACTTCAGCGTGACCATAATGATTTTTTAACTGGGCAAGTCTTCGTTTGGCCGAGAAGTAATACAATGCAGGCTCGTCAGCCTATCTCTACACCATCAGTATATCCATCAGATGACGTCACTCGTCTAACTCCGACTGCTGTTAGTCACATCATGCCTTCCTCTAACGCAACAGAAGCAAGATTATCTGCCACTATGAACAATGGCGTTTCCAAGTCCAATGCCGTTTCTGATACACCTCCTTCTAATCAGCTGGCATTACTTAATATACCGAACGAAACTCCACTAGGAGCAAGACCTAAGAGAGCTAATGACTCTAACCATTTTTTACCTTATCCGGTAAAACAACAGTTCTACGGCCGAGGACGTTCGCACAGCAGAGGACCAAGGAAGCAGAAATTCTCCGGAGAGAGGTACGGAGAATCAAGGAAACAGAAAATGTGACTGATTTATTTATTAACTTGTCTTCTTTTTCTTTGGAATTATCTGATATCAGCTTACTTAACAGAGGTCTGAGCTTCATTCCTGCTCAATGTAGTAGTCTATTAGATACTTTATGTGACTTGCGACTTTTTTGTAGAAATATAGCTCTGAAAATGTTCTTTAAAGATACTATGACTACGCAAACTGTTAACTTTACTCAAAGCAATCCGCTCCTTTTAAAACATGAGTAGCTTCTCCTCTACTCTACCTGTTAGCATAGAATGCTTTCAAAAGGCATGTGAAAAAGATTTTTATTCTTTATTCTCTAGTCATGTTAAGAGAATAGCATATGTAAACTTAACATCTGATGAATTTAAATCCTTAACTAAATTAAAAAAGTTAACTGACTTAACTTTTAAACCTGCAGATAAAGGAGGAGGAATAATTATTCTGGATACATCTGACTATTTTTCTCTTATGTCCAACATGCTTTCAGATTCTGCTACTTACAAAGTCATTTCTACGATTGAAGTAAATAGGATTATTAGTACAGTACATGAAGCACTGTATGATCTACTCATGTGCAGACAAATCTCTCCCGATTTGTATGAATATTTATACATAGAGTTTCCAACTGTTCCAGTAATAAAAGGTTTACCCAAAATCCCCAAAAATGTGATACCTATACCTTTACGCCCCATAGTATCTGGAAGTAATTGGGTTACTGCTACTATTTCCACACTTATTGAACGACTCCTTAGACCTGTGGTAAATGCTGTTCCTTCCATCTTAAAAGATACCTATCAATTATTGGACAGCTTGTGTGATATTACTCTTGACATCACTAACAATAATTATCTATTGGTGACTTTAGATGTAAAAAACCTGTTTACATCCATTCCCAATGACATTGGGTTAGAAGCAATCAGGGAATTGTTAGCAGGTGATACTTCGTTTAATGGAGATAAGATAATTCTAACATGTCAGCTACTAGATCTAGTTCTTAGTAATAATTTGTTCATGTTTAATGACAAGATGTACTTACAGACATGGGGGGTAGCCATGGGCACCCCCTGTGCGAACACGTACGCAAACCTTGTAGTCCTAAATTGGGAAAGAAAGTTTATGTTTAATCATTCCTCCTTTAAGCATGTAAAATTTTATAAACGCTTTGTTGATGATGTTCTTCTCATATGGGAAGGTACTAAACCAGAATTTCAACTGTTTTTGGAGTTTCTGGAGTCCACCTCATCATATTTGAGATTTACTATGGAGGCTTCTATGAACCATATTCATTTCCTTGATGTCACCCTTACAATCACAGAACAAGGTACAATCACCTCTTCTTTGTATAGGAAACCCACATGGACCAACACTTTACTCAAATATGACAGTATGCATCCTAGGCATACTTTTCCAGGCATCATCAAAAGTCAATTCATTAGGATTACTAGGCTATGTCAGACTGACCAGTCATTAAAGATGGAGGCAGAAAAGTTAGAAACACTCTTTATAAATAGAGGATACAACAGTGACCTCATCAAGACAATGTTTTGTGTACCCCAGAGATAGATAACTATGCAGCAAGTCCACACAATCAAGTTATACAATCAAGGCCTAGGAACATCACTGCATTAAATAAGGTTAGGAAACTTTCTTACGTCATTAGATATACGAGTGATGTGAGATGTTTAGAACAAATAATACATAAAAATTGGAACATCCTCACCACTGATGAGTTAGTAACACGTTTAGTAGGGAACTATCCTAGTTTTCTTTATAAAAATTGTTCAAACCTCAAACAAATCCTTTGTAAGGATCACCACATAATAAGTAAATATGTTAATGAGAGAGTTGGAACTTTTCCTTGTAGAAAATGTAATAGATGTTCCTATATATGTACCATCCAACTCTATACTCATCCAACCTTGAATTTTACATTTTACTTTAGAGGTTATGCAGCATGTTCCACAAAGAACTTGGTATACTTGGCTACCTGTGTCAAATGCACTGCATTTTACATAGGACTTACCAAGAGGATGTTATCTGATAGAATTTATGATCACCTTTATGAAATAAAAAGAACTTCAGATACTAATGCTTTGGCTTTACATATTAAAGAGCATACAGATAATGGTTTTTGTTTTAGAGTTCTAGAGATAATCCCACAGAATTTAAGAGGTGGTGATGTGGGTAACCGCCTTGCAACAGCTGAGTTAAAGTGGATTTTAAGATTTAATGCACATAATTATCCTGGCTTAAATACCTCAGTCTCCATGAAACCCATTTTAGATGGTAGGAAACGTTAATATAGTGAGATATGACTCGTTCATTTAGATACTCAGATATCTTGGTACATACATATACTTAATTATTTATACTCATATGTACATATTTAATTATTCATAATTAATTGTTAGTGTATTTAATTAATTATCTATATACTTAATTAGTTGTTTGTTCTTGAGGCCTTACAGATCAAAATTACTGAAAAAATTATTTGTATAAATATGTAGATAGACGAATGATTAATTAATTTTTATAATCTAACTAGTAATTGCTTACCTAATAACTAAACTGGTGACTGAAAATATATATATATATTTAATCATATATTCTTAATTAATGGTTTGTATAACTAATTTTTATTAATCGAGTAGAAAAATAATAGGCATTACCTCTTTATATATATTTGATTAAATATTTATACATATTGATAATTATGTGCATTTGATAGATTTGTTGAATTATTTCTATTTCGACTAGAGACACATTTGCATGTGTGGGTATATGTGTTTATACATATCTATACACATCTACATATATTTATGTGTATTGATCTTCATATGTATATATCCATACAACATTATATCACTATGTTGGTCAAAACTTCAATATATTTATGATTACTTAAGTTCCCTTTCTTCAAAACTTAATATTCTAGATTTTGTTTTGCCTCATCACACTATGGACCAAGCTAGATCTAGGTTGAGTTAAAATGTTCCTAGACTGTTTGCTTGTTGATAGATAATCAAAAAGACCCTATATAATGGGGCATGTATGATTATCTATAAAAAGGAAAAAGAAAAAAGTTTCTTCTATGTATTCTTAGAGGTAAATTTTTTATGTATTCCTAAATGCTAATATTTATGCACTAATTTTATGCATTTTTATGCATTTTAGTGTCAACTTCAATATATTATAAATGTAATTTTATATGCGTTGCTTACGCATTTTATATGCATTACACACAAGCCTTTTTCATATAGAAGTAATACAATTCACACTATAGTACACATATATACACTCTTATATTATATTTAATGTTTAGAGTTGTGTTCTATGCTGAGTTTTATTCTGTGTTTTAACCTTCTTTAATTTCAGTGAATTCCATTATGTATATAAATAGATATCTGTATTTTTGCAGTCCTTAATGAAGTTACTTAAGAGTATTCATATACAGAATATACGCCTTCCGCGTTTTAAACGTTATACCTTTAAATGATTAATTGACTTACTAATTAATTAATGTCTCACTTGTTATTCTATTTAATGTTTGTCTGTGGGTGCAATTGTTATCTGAAGAAGCGTGGTTGTATCCACGCGAAAGCGCTCATCATCCCACTTGTCTAAAATAAAAGTCTTTTATTCTTCTACTTGTTCCTGTGGATTACTTTGATACCTTGATACTACGTTTTTATTTGAAACATCATGGAGAGACCATCTTCTTGTTCTACATTATTTGGGTTCCAGATATGCTGGGTCCCAGTGGTGCCATGGCCAGAGGAGGCAAGGTAGGTGGATCATGAGGAACGGGCCAACCTTGACACACTGTAGTAAAGTAGTTATAATAATAAGTTAAGGTTATTAATAACCAAACCAATGTTTGTATTAACATAATGGAACATAATATTGATTAATCCAAATACATATTAAGGTATATTATGTGTAACACAACAATAAGTAACATAACAGTATGTTTGTAAACAGCAAATCAGTATTACTTGACCCATAAGGCCAAGAAAACAGTAAGTTTAACAAAATATGTTAATATTTAACCATAATAATAAATAACAATACTAAATTAAGGAAGATAAGGAGTGCAGAGAGATAGAAAAACATACCAATAGTGACATTCAGATGATATGCCTAAAAAGACTGATAATACATACTTCTACAGGTGTGCCATGTCAGTTGTGAGTACAGTGACTACAATTCTTCTATAGCTGATATAGCACATGCATACCTATCAAGCTGTTAATATGGGACAGTATGGTCCAAGGACTAACAAATGCAGGTATACAGCTACACGGAACAGTTTCACATAATGTGGATGTACATAACTACCAAGGTGTTCTATAAATGGTTTTGAAAATACATTGCATTCCAGGTAATCATTTATCTGGTAATCATGGAACAGACAGATTAGGCAGTTGTAATTACATTACAAAAAATTGTGACAGTTGAGAGGTATGTTTGTGTACATTAAGTAACCTAGACAGCTGTCATGCCTTAGTTGGAAGGCATGGGAGTAGAATCCAAAAGCTGTGACTCCAGGGGTCATCTGCAAATAATGTGACAATTGATTGCAGCAACCTAGAATAGACATGCAATGAATACAGCCCTACTGCAAATATTAAGACAGATTTATTTAGGAAACCACAATGCTGCTTAACACTTTATTGGTATTGGTGTTAATTATCTGTGAAGTCTACACACAATATCTGCCTATAAAGTGAGCTACCTCACCCATATATCTTTTGTTCCTGGAGTGAGAGGAAAAGTGAGGATTATGTGACTGTAATTGACCTGGAGACAGCCTTGAACCATACTATGAGTTGAGCAATACATTTTTCAGGCCACCACTTTTGCATTCTACAGCTTTTACAGTTTTACACTTGACTGCAGTAACATTAGAACAGACATGCAATGCATACAGCTTTAGTGCAATTATGTTATGACACCGCAATCCTGCCTTACACCTTTTTGCTTACTGTTATTTGTATTGTTTATTATTTATTGCAATACAGGTATTGTTCATTTATTTCACTACAGTTCTAATTGCCCATTTATTGCACTACAGTTCTAATTGCCCATTTATTGCACTACAGTTTTTATTGTTTATTCTTTATTGCAGTACAGTTTTTATTGTATATTGTTTGTTGCCCTACAGTTAGCATAATATATTAGTACTTACCACACTCACGGTGCAACCTGGCTAGGTAGCCAGCATAAGACTGCATGTTATCAGCCCTCTCAGTTGCAGCTGTTGGAAGAGAAACACACAATTATGCATACCAGTTTTGCACACATTCAGCTTGCAATTTAGTAAAATCATGGAAGAAATACATATGTCTGGACATGCCCAGTCCTGGGCTCTTGGACTCAGGTGTCCAAAGTTCCTCTCTTTCTATGCTTCAGGTCATCATAGTGGTGACAACACTGCTCACCAGTGCATAGAATACCAGTAACACTGGTATGTTCCTTGGAAAACTGACCCGAGGCCTTAGCCTTGCATTCTGAGCCTTGGCCATCCCCCTGCACCAGCCTAGGTTCATAATTGTATCAGGAGCCCAAAAGAAACCCTGAACTCCTGTACACTCCAACTCTGTGCACAAAAGTGCACACCCTGTCCAACACTGCCTGGCATACTCACAGAAAGACTACAACAACTGTTGCAGAATTCATTCCTATTGCCTTAATATAAGCTATTTTCCCACCCTTACAAGTCATTCAGCAATATTCAAAAAAGTGCCACGTTGCTTAGCATCACAGAAACCAGTTAAGCAGAGCTGTGCATCACAAAAACTTGCACAACTGCAGTTTTAGTGAAGATTAACAATGTGCTAACAATAGTAGCTGTTTATCACATTTGAGCAGTGCTTAGCACTGCGCAGCTCTTCCAAATGTAAAAGTTTTGTTTTTAGATTAAAGGAAAATTTACATTACATTAAACAAATGGTATGTCTGCTAAGGACTTGAACCCAGGGGCTACCAAGCTTTCTGCTGTGACTCTACTCATTTACCTACTTGGATAGTATATAAACTAGTATACCTTCACATATACTACTAAGCTACTTTTTACCACTGCTTAGCATTGTGCTGTGATGCACAAACAGGCTTAAATAGAGCCAGAAATAAATAATTAATTACATTCAGTTTCTATTTTAGATGTCTCTATATGCAAGTGCAGCTTGGCATTGCTGAGCTCCATGCCACGCCTCACAAACGGACATAAAAAAATAGAATTTTAAAATACAAACTATTAATTGACAGCACATTTCAACAGTAACAGGAAACAGTACAGGAAGCCCCACTCTGTACATAACAACTGACCAGCCTCTACACTTCTGCCTACACATATTTCTGAGGTGCCATATCTCAGTGGGAAAGGAGTTAATAAATGAATGAATCTCATAGAAACCACTTCCAGTGAACTTACATTTAGAGCACTGCTAGGTTTATGAGACATGGAAGCAAAGTTTGACTTCTGATTTGTTAGAATGCATTGACTGACATGTAATGTTAGACTGAGGGAGAAAATGCATGGTGACCTTAAGAAACTGTGCTTAGGACTACATAAAACTGGATAAACACTTTGCATGCTTAAATGTTATTGAAGTAACAGAGGTCACGCAATTAGCTAGAAACTTTGTCTACAACAGAGTTAGAGAATACATCAGGCACTGGATAAGCATACCTGATTAGGTCAGTGGATGGTTATCAACCATAAAAATGATGAATTAAAATAAATACTCCTTTTTGCACTTGCTTAAAATATTTTAGCAGTAACTGTTTGCTGTTAGTCTTTGGAAAGGATCTTTTAAACTCAAGATAAGAATGATGGACAATAATTTCCTAAGAAAACGTGGCAGGATTTTTACCTTTTAAATGAATGTGTAAAGCCAAACTGCTATGGGCAGGGCACAGAATCTCTAGACGTGCATCTCCTTCGTACATAGTTCTATGCTTTTGTGAACACACATAATGAATTTAATGAACTAAATCTGTTAAACAATGTTCCAAAGAAGAAAGCAAACTAAAGAAAAATGCTGCATAATTTTAAAAGAGGAGGCCCTCGGTAATGTTGCTACTGAAAACAATGCATTTTATTTACTACCACAAGCACCAGGAAAATGCATTTAAATACTCTGTGACACTGAGGCAAAGTACTTTGTTTATATTATTTAAATTAGTTACATGGAGGAAAAGCTATTGTATGCTGAGCTTTGAGCACAGTATATAGGCAGATGAAGAGGTGAATCTTTTCAAATAAATAAACAAATGGCATGGGAAATTTAAATTGAGAGTTTCATTGTCCTCATTTGCATGCAGGGTTTTCTTATATTGTTACAGTCCATATTGAGGGGAAGCAACTTAAGTGAAACTGATGAATGGAAATGCTGAAATATGGCAGTGAGTAGGAATTAGAAAGGTTACAGTAGGGCAATTATTTTGAAATTCTGTAAATAAATGATTTAAAGCAAAAAATTCCAATAAACATTAGTCAAGACTGCATCTACAGTTGAAACAGTAACATTTCAATAAATTATCCCATCATAGGCATCTCCTAGTTCATCGTAACATAGAAAAATATCTTGCAATTTAACCATAGTTAACAGTGATTATTCAACGAAAAGATTACAGACAGAAGTAGAACAACATTATTACAGCATTATATTGATATATTTTTTAAATTATTGCTTGGTTGATTTTGAATAACATTTTTTGTTAATTTGGTCATGACACCGAGTACACTTTCCTACGCTTTTCAATAAGAGTCACAGAATGTTTCATGTCCATCTCAGGGTTACATTACCTTAGCAGTTGGAAACTCATTTTATTGTCCTTCTAAAAGAAGACATCTCAGAAATGTATCACTCCCTCTGTATGCTACATTAATGTCTCACTATTTGAATATCAAACAAAGTAGCTGGTATGGGGATAGAGCCAACATCCTTAACTTCACAGCAACACAAGTACGTGTGCTACATGCTGTGCCACTTAACACTGTTGAATAGCCATTGGCTGTTCTATAAATGTTTCTGACTTGGTCATAATAATGATGAATTAGAAACTGTGCTGTAATTTGTTTATTTTTGAGAAAAAAATGTCTATTTTCTTGGTAAGCTAGATATGCAAAATTAAACTGGTTGGCAGTTATGAAATAAAGATTTCCACTGTTTGTGCTGACACAGTTCAGTATTTCCTGGGGTAATAACTGCTAGTAAATGTTACAAAACATAAATAAGTCCCCAGTTTTTTCTTCTGACATTTGATAATTAACCATACGTAAGCTGTGTATAAGAAAATTCTTACAGCAGGAAGAATAAAAACAAATGTAGTGTACTCACTGTCAGTTTTATGGTTTTGGCATCAGTCCATGTAAAATAGCATCATGCATTAAAAGGTCACCAATGGAAAATGGTTTCAGAACTTCAGAATGGAATGTATACAAATATGCAGGATGACGTTTGATCAACATGTTAAATTTTGTTTTTCTTGGCCTTTTGTAAAGCTTCCCTCTGGCAAACAAAGTATGACTTTTATAATGAAAGCATGTCCTTCTACTAATGAACACTGCCAGCAAGATATTGAGGAAAAAAAAAGACTTTTTCAGATTTTGTTTGAATATCTCAATTGATACCAAATGGAAATCATCTGATAGGTTCTCAGATGTAATATGAAGATAGACTGGTTGTCAGTAATGTGAAATGGCAATTATTTCACTGTGCATAATTCAAGTACAATGTAAGATTATAGATTTCATCCATAGATAACCACTAACAAATCTGCAGATTATCCTCAGTTAGGAATGAAATTTGTACTCTGGAAACAAAGCTGATTGGTTTACTCAGTGAGCATAGAAAGTTATAGTACAAATCATTTTCAACCACAAACCACATACTAATAATACAAAAAGGCTACCATCATCTGACAGTTGAAGCATTTATATATAAGATCTTTCAGATGTTTTCATACTCAAATATTACACCTACACAGATGGGAGTCACATTATACCCAGCTGCATTTTTGTGCAAGTTGTACAATGTTAGATAGAGTGTTACTTCTTTTTGTCTGCTTAACAGGTTAGTATACTGAAATGCATCTGAAATTCATGTAAATACTATTATTTAAAATATAAAAAATCTGAAGAATATCCTCAGTTAGGACTGAAATTCTGTGTACTATGAAACACAGCTGATTAGATCAATTAGTGAATATAGAAAGTTGTAGTCCAAAGTATATTGACATAATGCCAATGTATGAATAAATAAATAAATAAATAATACCTCCTTCAGAATTATTAACTTTAATTAATTAAACTTTCAGCTATTTAAAACTGGAGTTGGAATTTGGTGTCAAAATTCTGTTCATTGTAGCATTATATTTACTTCTGTTACTAAAAATAAACAAATGCTGCCACCGTCTTACAATGAAAACTTTACGGCTTCACCTGAACATGTATGCCTTTAAACAGGCTTTATGAGAATATAGCCTTAATAATGGAACATTAACAGAGCTTTAATTCTGAATACTGTTTCTTTCAGCTGTGAAGACTCAGGTGGAGCAGTTCCCAGCGCTGGTGAGATTTCATCCTGGAGACTCTGTTAATCTTACCTGCAACATTCTTACTTCTGCTGCATATTGCCATGACATAGTATGGTACTTCCAGAAGTATGCAGAGCATCCTCAGCGAATACGTAGAGAGCAGGAATCCTCAAAATCTGGGGGACAGCTGAATAAGATGTGTATATTAAAAATTAACAACTTAACAATAACTGATTCTGGAACATATTTTTGTTCGTTGTGCTGGTTTACACAGAGTTATTTTGGAAATGGAACAAAACTCATTGTCTCAGGTAAGCAAGTAAAGAAGAAAGATAATTCAAATAATTCAGTAAATGCAATGTTGTCAAGTGTAGAAAAATACAGTCAATATGTTTCTTGCTGAAAATTTTCAGGGGTTAATGTTATTTGTTTAGTCTGAAGCACTAGGCTTGGTCTTTAACTGCTATTTTTTTGTCATAAAACTGCTCTCGTTATAATAACATGTAATACTAGCAATCTCTTCAAATAATAGTTTGAATATTAAAAATCCATTTGGATTATGACATCTGGATAACAAATCAGGTGTTCAATTAGGATCATGCTTCATATAGCATATTAAGAGATCACACAGTACTTTAGTGTGATCGCAGCCCATAGTATCAGTTGTTTATCATGCTGAAAATATATTTCTGCATAACTGATCAATACAGAGATATCTTCATTACATACAGACAATATTGCATCAAGATAAATTAATAACGCACTTTTCATCTGTGATACTTTCCACTGCATTTCCTGTGTAATATGCATTTTTGCAAAGTGCTACTCAAATAATTGAGTATAATAAATTATTTGACATGCAAACCAGAAATGCCATGCAATATTCTTTTTATATAGATTTTTAACTAGCACTTATTTGTTAAATGCAGATGATGTACGGCTGGATTTTTTATAATGAAAGGCTGAACAATGTGTTCAGGAAATGGGTTGTGAACAATATGTTCCTCATTAGAATCAGAAGTCTGAGCTACATGGATATCAGTAATCATGGGGAGCAGCAATGACATTCTGTAGAACTAATGAAAGCAGACATATAATTCTGAGTAAGCAATATACTGAAGCGCAGTAATACCTTTGCTGCACATCTATTTATTGTACTTGCAAATGAAAAAACTCTGACAAAGAAAACAAAACATGCTACCAAAGTCAATATCTGTTTTTAAAATAACTATATTTTTGTAAGAATCAGTGATGCACGCCTTTTCTTACATTCTTTCTTCTAAAAAAATTAAAAACAATTTATCCAATAATAATATATTTTGCAATTTGTGTATAAATATATTTGGATGCAGTTGTAAGTTCATAGGTTCATAGGAGATTAGTAGGCTAATAGGGTCATTGAGGAACTTTGCTTCACATGAATTAGGAGTTTATTCCAGAGGAGTGGTAATCTCTGGGAAACATATATATCTCTTCAGCATATTCTGTTAATGTCACAGGCTAGGTTAATATCCCTGGCGTGAGTGAGTGAATCTTGTCTCATTTGACTTATGTATGTGTAGCATTTCCATTAGGGCAGGGTCAGAAACTGTTCTGTAAGCCAGGCATAAGTCGCATCTCAGCAGCCTATAAGATACAGAGTACAGTGACAGAGTTTTCAGTCTATCCTTATAGGTGATATTTTGAAGACCCTAAATTTTCTTGGTAAGAAACTTCTGTAGTCTCTCCAGCTTCTGCAGGTGCCTGGTTAGGTACATACAGAAAGGAGCATTATACTCTCATACTGATCTGATGAGGGTCGAGTACAGAGGAGTAATAACATCCTTAGTCCCGGATGAGATGCCTTTGCTTATAAGGTATATAATGTACAAGGCTTTCTTTACTACTGTGCATACATGGTGATACAAGTTTAGGTTGCAATCAGCCTGCATGCCTAAATTTTGCACCACTTGGTCAGAGCTTAGGGAGGTACTGTCTATACTGTAATTTGCAGGGACATCACTTTTTCCAAAGGGGATAATAATGTACTTTTTTGCATTTAGTTTGAGTGCATGGCTTTGGCACCAATCATTTGGCTGTGTTAACCCCTTTTGTAATATATTAACTTTGTTAAGGGACTCAGTGATTGTACCCAGTTTTCAGTCATCGGTGAACTTGATAAGCCACAAGCCATCTAATTTTGCCTGGACTTTCGAGAAATAGATTACAAACAGTAGAGTGCCCAGCACAGATCCTTGTGGTATGCCACTGGTGAATGGTCGACCGGTAGAGGTGGAATACCCAACTTTGACTGTATATCTTCTGTTGGTGAGTCACCTGGCTACCCATCTAGTGATATATGGGAGAGTTTCTCAATGATGCTTGAGTGGGGAATTGAGTCAAAAGCATTGGCTAAGTCGAGATAGACAGTATGTACTGATTTGCCTTTATCCAGGGCTTTGGTGACATTCTTAAAGAAGTCCACCAGGTTTAATAAACATGATCTACCTTAGTAAAGCCAAATTGGGTTGGGTCGAGAGTTTTAAGGTCACCTATGTCTTTGTTACTAAGGTTCATGATGATTCTTTCCATGGCCTTGCACATAAGGCTGGATAGACTTATGGGTATTTAGTTCCCAGGGTCAGTTGATGGACCCCCTTTGTGTAAGAAAATTACTGTTACTGTTTTCCACTCTGCTGGAACAAAGCCAGTGCTAAGGTTGTGGTTAAAAAGAGTGCCAAGTGGTTACACAAGGTCCAGTTTTAGGATGTTTGGTAAGCAGCCTGGGATGCTATCCGGTCCCATAGAGCTGTGTTTTGGCCTTGGAGAGCACGGTTATGACCTGCTCTATGGAGATACTAGGTAGAGGACTGGAGTCAGGTATGCTTTGGGATATGACAGGTGGTTACAGGGGGTGAAGTTTGCACCAGTAGTTAAAGAACCTTTGTTTTATTATTTACGAAGAAAAGTTTATGTAGTTTATAAAGGGATAACAGAGTAAACATTTCCAGAATCAGAAATAAAAGCAGTTCCATCTGTTTCTAAATGTGGAGCAAATACTAAGATGATAAAAAAGTCCATTCAAGTTACGTGCTTTGACTACATATTATCAACAAAATCAGATAAGCCTCCTGTCTACCACTGATCAGCAATGCAAGTCTTACCTTTAAAGTTATTAAACAATTTAGCCCTGAAGAGATTGCAACAAAATTTAAAAGAATGCAGTAAATTTGGTAAAAGGCACATGCCTAAATGAAAGTTGTTAAATCCTAATTATACTCTGAAATTGACTATATGACATCATTTAGAACAGATGATTAATTTCACATAAAAAGTGCTATAAATTAGTTGTTAATTCTGGTATTATACTTTAATGCTAAATAGAACTGATTAATGTCAAAGTCAAACAATAAACACTCTAGACTAACAAAGACATTAATTAAAGTTAGACTACCATAAGAAAGAATGGAATCTGAAATGAGGAATAACAGCCTGTTAGGTTTCAATAGCTTTGTATTTCATGCATTCAAATTCCATTCAAATTTTAATGAAGACATTGCAGGTAGTGTTATGAATAACTGACTATATTGTTATCAGTAGAGGTCCATCAGTAGAGGTTTCTGCAAATAGTCTGGTAAAGCAAAACAGTTTGAATACAGTTCACAAATTACTAATAAAAACATCAGTTCTCTCATCTTTTTTAAGTTATGGCAAATTTGTAGCTACTCACAGCAGTGTGCAGAGTTTGGAAGTACTTATCTCCAGCTTCACAGAACTTGTTAAACAGACAGATAGTAAGTTAGACAGTAGACATTTCAAATATCGGGACCTGCTTTAGTGAGTCCTGTAATGATGAGACCGAATGGCTAAACAAGTATACTTACATAGATTACGTCCAAGATGGCCATTTCTCAGAATACTCCCTTTTCTCAGAGGTATGGTGATCTCAGAGTTAGTATATATGAGTTTGGAAGTTGTAAGGAGAAGAGAGATGTTTAATATTCACTGCTCTCTTGCATTTTCATTTTCTTTTTAAAAATCATGTCAACATTAAGGATTATAAGTGCTGACATTTCAACAGAGAGCAGAGCTAGATGGCTAGATAAATAGACAGCTAAAGTATGGTGGTGGTTTTTTTTGGAAAAGGAATTAAAATTCTTGTGAAAATGAACATTTAGCTTGTTATATTATCAAGATTTAAAATGTAAGACAAATTGCATGACTTGTATAAATTGCAGCATACACTGTAAATGTTCAATATATGCATTATATTCAGTTAGATGTAAGGGAAGAGAAGAGAAGACAGAACTGAAGAAAAAGCTAAGATAAAGTGAAAAGAATGTGGTAAATTTCAGAAAGGAGTGGGTACATGGAATGCTTTGAATAGATTAATACATATATGGAATGCTTTGAATAGATTATTGCATAGCTTCCAAATGTTCAAATTTTTGCAAAATGTCCAGATTTTTGTGTTGTATTTTTAGTCTGTTTCTTATTAAATTTATGTTTTTTTCTGGCACTTCACTAAGAATTGAAGTCACTAAATAATGACAGATATTTGAGCTTCAGACTTTATATCCTTCAAAATATGCTTGCAATTGCACGACCTGTTGTTTTATCAACTTTCTAATTTATAAGAGCAATATTTAAAACCTCTCCTTAGTTTAGGCCTTTGTCATAGGTTCATAGGTGGTTACTGGGCTATTGACCTGAAGGTCTTTAGAAGCCTAATTGTGTGTACTCAATGTAATACAAGAGAAACCTGATATAAAGGGTCTTGCCTAAACTCAAGGTCTTAGTTAGCAACAACTGTCCATATCTGGGAGTGTCACAGGTGAAATCTCTGGCAGGAATTTATGGTTTCCCATCTAGTTATCCAGTCTACACTTTAACAGGGTCGTAGAGTGGCTTTGTTTGATGTGGAATTGGAAGCTTATTCCAGAGGAGTGGCAATCTCTGAGGGACATATCTGTCTCTCCACATGTCCTGTTTATGTCGCAGGCCAGGTAAAGGCCCCTGGAGTGGATGACCCTTGTCCTATTTGACTTGCAGATGTGCAGCATTTCCATTAGGTTTGGATCCAAGATTGCTCTGTAGGCCAGGCACAAATCCCCTCTAAGTATTCTGTATGCTACTGAGTACAGTGACAGTAACTTCAGTCTATCAATGTATGACATGTACTGGTGACTCTGCATTTTCTTGGTTAGAAATCTCTGAGGTCTCTCAAGTTGCTGCAGGTACCTTGTAAAGTACATATCAAAGGTAGCATTGTACCCAATTATTAGCCTGATGAAAGTCGAGTACAGGGGTGTCATGACCTCTTTTACTCTTGAGGCAATGCCATTGCTAATGAGGTGTGTGAAGTAGAATGCCTCCCTTACCACAGTAGACAAATGGTGGTCAAAGTTTAGGCTACGTCAGCTTGCATTCCAAGTCTCTCACTAACGGGCTGTTACTTAGGGTATTATTATTTATATAATAGTCTGCAGGGATATAATTTCTGCTGAAGGGGATAATAATGCATTTTTTAGCAATGAGTTTGAGTTCATGTCTTTGGGACTAATCATCAGTTTGTATAAATCCCTCTTGAAGTATATTGAAATTGTTTGGGGATTCAGTAATTGTACTTAATTTGCAGTCATCAGCAAACTTAGTCAGCTACAGCCCCTCTGTTTTGGCCTGAACTTCTGAGAGGTATATTCCAAAAAGTAGGGGGCACAGCACTGACTGCTGTCAAACCCTACTGGTGACAGGTCTGCTGGTTGAAGTAAAGTCCCCAACTCTGAGTGTGATCTGCCAGTTAGCAACTCACCTGACAACCTAAGGGTTGATATTCAACTGAGAGAGTTTATCAATGATGCCCAAATGTGAGATTGTGTTGAAAGCCTTGACTAAGTCAAGGTAGGATGTATGCACTATGCACTATGCACATATTTGCCTTTGTCTATGGCTCTGGTGACATTTTCAAAAAAGTCCATCAGGTTTAATAGGCATGACCTGCCTTTGACAAAACCAAACTGTGCCAGATCAAGGGTTTGGAGATCACTTATATCATTATATATAAGGTCCATGAAGATTCATTGCATGGCCTTACAGATAAGGCTGGTTAAGCTTATGGGTCTGTAATTCCCAGGGTTTGTTGCTGAACCCCTTTATGAAAGGGGATGATGATTGTTGTTTTCCATTCAGCAGGGACAAAAGCAATACTTGGGCTGTGGTTGAAGAGACTACCTAGTGGAATTGCAAAATCATGTTTTAGACCATTTAAAATGCAACCTGGGATGACATCTTGTCCCATAGAGGATGTGTTTTTGGCCTTGGAGAGAGCATTAATGACTTACTTTTTTGGAGATGCAAAATGGGGGAGATATAGAGGGAATTCTTTGTGGAATGTTTGGAGGGGATGGAGGTGACATTTTTGCCAAACCTGATGGCTAATAGTTTAGCTATTTTTGCAGGATCATGTGTATGATGCCATCCACAGCCAGTTCAACACACATCTGGGTCCTACCTTTTAGGTTACAGATATAGCTGAAGAATGCCTTGTGATTATCTTTAGCTATGGTTGCTAATTTTTTTAAAGTTGTCCTTAGAGGATTTTACAAGTTATCTTATTTGTTTGTTCAAACAGAGTGGGATGTTCTTCCATCCCTGAGCTGAAGCACTCTTGATAAACAGCAGTTTAAGATGAAGCTTACCAGCTCTTACAAGAACTGTTGAGCTGTTAAAAACAGCTAAAGCACTCATTTTATATTTGTTTGAACAGCCTTTAGTGGTGTGATTTGCTGTTTGTGCTTAGTATTTCTATTTGTCTATCACACCACACTGCTTTGCTTGCATGGAGAATATGGATAATTTATTAAACAGAAACAATTCTTTAGAAGCTGTAAATAAAAGGACGGCTATGAACCTTCAATTAGGTTCACTGAATCCATTATTAATGTTGAACTTGGAAAGCAATGAAATACAGGTGAGCTCTGTTGAGGAAGCTAAGAATAATTTTGTTGATGTATTCAAGGAAGTGGAAAATGCCGCATATAAGTTGAAACGCTTACAATGGCAGCACTTCCATATGGAGGCCTGCCTTCATCATCAAGTAATTCCTAGGGGACTGTGAGTTAGATGCATGCCAAGCTATGGCAATGCATATCGTGACTTGCTAGCAAAATGGCTAAAGCTGAATATTTAAACAAGTTTTAGTTATATGAAACTTCTCATAGAGTTTTTTAAGCCCCATGAGGAAGAACTTAGTAATTTGCTTGAAGTGAAACAAAGAGAACTAGAAGAAATGGATCTGACAGAAAGAAATCTATCACAACTGATTACATTACAAGAAAAAAATGGATGCCTATGATATTAAATTTAAAGTAGTTAAATGTGGCAAACTAGCTAGAGACTATAAAGATTTTAAAAATGGCCAAAAGAACAACGAGAAGGCTCAAACTTGTCAACGAAGTGAGATGTAGCCCCAGAGCAGTTGGTTTCAGAACCATCAAAAAAAGGGTTCAGACCCTTTAGGAAGCTCAGTAACAGAACCAACAATGATAATAATAATAATAATAATAATAATAATAATAATAATAATAATAAAAACGGGAAAATATACAAGGACTAGCAGTGCAGATTGATGTGCATGCTAATAAGGCATATGATACAGTGGCAATGAAACAGAAGAATGGTTGTATAATTCATCAAGAAGAAGGTGAAATTGTGGTACAAACACGGAAAGAAGATTCTATGACTGAAGTAGGAAAAACAACAATGGCTTCGATTTCTGATAATATGACTGGAACAATCCCTAAAAAAAGGATCAACACATGTACCCCTCATGCAACAACTTCCTTTTTTATTACATACAAAAACATTCCGGAGCCCTAGATCGGCAAGTAGAGAGAGGAAAAAAGAAAAGTGAATTAGATAACCACAAAGTCTCACTCGTAGTAAATATTTCTGGGTTACTGCTAAGTGAGGAGCAATATGACTTTTTTGAAGTCTCTCACCCAGCTGTGCCAGTAATTAGTGGACTGCCTAAAATACACAAAGACTGCCTCGAACCACCAATGCGTCTAATAGTAGCAGGAAGAGGCTGGGTTACAGAGCCACTATCTATCTATCTGGAGAATGAATTAAAGAAGCTATTGAGCAGAGCAAACACTGTTATAAAAGACTCAGCAGATTTTTTGCAAAATTTAGAATGAAGTATGGAAAATAGATGCTCGTTTGTAGACTTGTTTTTGGTAACTTGGGATGTAAATAGTTTATTTACGTGCATACCAAACAAGACTGGCATAGAATCCATTCAGAAATTTGCTAGTCCATTTATATCTAATACCCCATTAATTTGCAGTTTACTAGAATTGGTACTGGAAAACAATGTGTTTACTTATGGCAATACTTATTACTGGCAGAGATGGGGGGTAGCAATGGGGACCCCCTGCGCTAATAGCTATGCCAGTCTGGTACTTGCCCAATGAGAAAAGGAATGGTTGCATGACACCAGAAATACTTGGACCAACAAACTACTAATGTATAGTAGATTTGTGGATGATATATTTATTGCATGGGAAGGACGTGAAACTTCACTTAACAATTTCATTGATTTTTTGAGCATGACAACTACCTTCCTGAAATTCCAGGTCAAAAGCTCACATCATGAAATAGAATTTTAAATGTGAAATTGAGTTTAGATCCTATAAAAGGTATTGAAACACTGATATACAGAAAACCTATGTAGAGTTATCATATGCTACACTACTCAAGTATGCATCCCAGACATATACAGAAAACTTATGTGGCGTAATCATATGCTACACTAATCAAGTATGCATCCCAGACATATTTTCCACAATATAGTGGACAATCAAGCAGTACGACTATCTAAACTTTGTACAAATGAAGACGTTTATTTGATGGAACATGAGAAACTGTTGAATAACTTTTTTTTTAAAGTGGGTGTAAAGAAAAAAAGATTACTAAATGCAAAGAGCAAATATTGAGAATAGGTGAACTTAAAGGTAAACCTCATTATTCTAAGAGGAGCGACCAAGAGATGAAGCAGAATAAAGAAAACTGCTCCAAAGAACACAAAGTAAGGTGTATGATCACATAAAGCACAGACAATGCAGCTATATGTGGCACTATTAGGAAATATTGGCTGATTTTAACTTCAGATATTAGAATTAAAGAACTGGTAGGAGGAAAACCCAGGTTTGCATTTAAGAACAAAAAGAATCTAAAGAGGCTTTTATGCCAAAAATATGGAATAGAGATGAGAAATGATATCACTCAGGCTGCTGCTACAAGGCCTAACAGAGGTACATGCAAATGTGGTTTCTATAAAGCATGCACTTGGATTAACACACAAGATACATTTATACATCCTGTAACAAATACAATATATACTTTCCAAGGGCTAGTGAATTGCAACAGCAGGAACCTAGTATATGAGGCAACTTGTAGTATCTGCACAGCTTATTATATAGGAAAAATGAACAGAAAATTCAAGGAACATATTCTTCGCCACCTATGTGATATAAGAAACAAGGTAGAAACTAGTTCTCTCTACCAACATATCTCTAGATGTGAGAACCACTCTTTTAGATTTATGGCTTTATCAAACATTAAAGAAAGTATAAGAGGTGGTGACCTAATGAATAAAACAGAAGCTGAAGAAGCAAGGTGGATTATAGATCTGAGAGCAGAATATCCCTCAGGCCTGAATGGGGTAGTACCCCTAAAACCTATATTAAAAGAGAGAGGCCTGAGAAATAAAAAAATAAATACAATCTAAGCTTTCACTTTAAGGAATGATGTCTTCAGAATGGGAGTGGCAACTGCTTTGTATATAAAAAGGAAGTTTTTCTTACTTCTAACAGGATCTGAAGAAGGTTAAGCATAACCAAAAGCACTTATCCTGTATTTTACTGTTGTTTTACTATTTGTTTTATATAATAAAGAGTTTTTAACAGTCTAATTAGAACTGGGAAGCTCCTACGTAGATTGCTGTTTGTATCAAGAGTGCTTTAGCTGTTTTTAACAGCTCAACAGTTCTTGTAAGATCTGGTAAGCTTTATCTTAAACTGCTGTTTATATCAAGAGTGCTTCAGCTGTTCTTACCAGCCCAACAGTTCTTGTAAGAGCCAGCAAACTTCCACTCTAACTGCTGTTTGTATCAAGAGTGTTTCAGCTGCTGTTAACATCTCAACAGTTTTAGAAAGCTTCAATTTAAACTGTTGTTTGTAACAGCTTAACAGTTCTTGTAAGAACTTCCAAGCTTCCAACTAACTGAGGTTTGTACTGAGTGTTGCAGTTATTTTAATATTTGAGATGAAGAGGTGGCACATTCATTTTTTTTTCTTATGACTAAAATTTGGTTTAGATGTGCTTTGCCTTAAGTGCTTATTTGGTGAGGCACTGGTGATTGTGTTTTTATGCATACAGAGTGCTGTAAGTGCTGTATTAGGTGTAGCATGTTTGTGTTTGGAAGGTCTGTTGTGTTTAGGTAGGTTTCTGGTGAGTATCTCCTCGTACAATGGCTTATGACCCAGCTCTGTTAGAAATGCTGCATCTAAAGAAATCCCAATCCCTCCACACCACACGCTCCAGAGACCTAAACCTCAATGCCACAATCAGCAGAACATGTTGGGGGAACAGGCTCATAACCCAGAAACTGCCCATGCTCTGGAATAGACTTCCCATACATGTCAAGCAGAGCACCTCACTAGTCCTCTTCAAGAGGATGGGACATAGAAAGTTCACCCCGGGATCACTCTAGTGGTTCTACTTGATAGAGGCACTGGGAACTAATGACGTGCAGCACAATGCCAGGGCACTTCTATGGGCTAGGCTTGTAAAGGCCACAGGGCCATTAATCTAGTATACACCTATGAACCTATGTGTTGAGTGCATGGTTTGTGTAGGAGTTGTAGGATGTGAGCTGGCAACCTGTTCAGTGTTACTGTTCTGTGCACAAGAGAGCAAGGATTCCAGATTCTTAGTGTAGATCCATATCTCACAAATTGTACTTGGGTGATTTAGGAGTAGAGTGTTGTCAGTGTACATCAGGCAGTTGCTACACTGCCTCAGGATACTCATGTCAATCAGGCTGGCAGGAGAAATGGAGGGAAACTGACCATCCATAATGCTTGGTTAAATCTTGTTTTCACAGTGGGGAGAGAAAATAGAGGGGTGTGGTATAACTGGGTCTTCTAGACAGGGTCTATACTAATGCAGTGCTCTATAAAGGATCTATACTAGTGGGAGTTCTCAAAATAGTATGAAAGTATTGTAGATTTGGAGGATGTGGGACTGTTTAAGGGGCAAAAGCACAGCTGAGATGATCTCTGAGCTGCTAAGCACAATTTAAAGACTTCTCGGCCAAATCAGGGGAAACTGCTAAGGGAAAATTTATCTATTGAAGTTTTTGCATCTATAACTACTGGTGGTTACACCCACTGTGTGGTAGTGCATGATGGTACATGGAGGGGCACTACACATAAACAAATGAATACAGCAAAACACTGGTTGGTCACTTAACTGTGTGGAGCTGTGTCAAAAGAAGCACAAACATGCACAAGCAGAGGGCTTAAGTTTCAACAGTGAGCAAACTGAATTAAACAATTTAAGTAATAAAAAAGCTTAAAACCGAGCCCTGTGCCAGCAACCTTCAATCAGATGAGTCCTAACTGCACTCTCCTGCCAAGAGGGTGCAGGAGGGCCCTCTCAAACAAAAGGCAGCCTGGTTTTGTGTTCAATTTAGCAAGCAGTTTTGTTCTTCAGCAGGTCTGAATCTAGTCTATGCTACAGCAGACAAAAAGTGCAACAAATCAGGAAGAACAGTTTTAAATAATCAGCAGTATAGCAAAAATACAGTTTAAAACTGCAAATACAGTATAACATTTTCCTTATGATTAGCAGACTGCAACAGATTCCTTGGATTGCACAGATGAATACAGCAGAGCAGTAGCTGGTTGCCTACCTCTGTGGAGCTGTATTAAAACAGTGAGCAAAATGAATTAGGTTCATAGGTAGGTACTAGGCTATTGGCCCTAGGGCCTATATAAGCCTAGCCAAAAAGGTACCCTGGCTTTTGCCACCCAAGAAAATTATTTTCCTGTAACCCTGTCGAGCAGAGCCACAGAGATGATCACCGGGGTGAATTTCCTATCTCCCATCCAATCATCAAGATTTTGCTAATGAGGAGCTTTGTTTGATATAGATATGTAGTTTGTTCCAGAGTATGGGAAGTCACTGGAACAGAAATCTATGCCTCCAGCATATTCTGTTTATTGTGATGACAGGGTTTAGGTCCCTAGAGTTTGTATCTTGGAGGGATTGGGATTTCTTTAAGTGGAGCATGTCCAACAGCTCTGGGTTTGACATAGCTTTGTATGTTAGGCAGACATTGCCTCTGAGTAGGCGATATGCGATGGACTAAAGCTGGAGTTTTTCAGACAATCTGAGTAGGGCATCTGTTTGAGGCTGGTAATCCTCTTTGTCAGGTATTTCAGTGGCCATTCCAGTTGTTGTAGATGTCTTGTGAGGTACACACCAAAAGGGGCACTGTATTCTATAATGGGTCTAATGAGTGACAAGTAGAGGGGAACAATGACCTCTTTTTTCCTGGATGAGAGACCTTTTGTGATGAGGTGTGCAGTGTAGAAGGATTTCCCGACTACTGTGGCAATGTGATTATCAAAGGAGAGACTACTGTCTATCTGTGTCCCAAGGTCTCGTATCACACTTTTGGTGTTAAGTAGGTTACCGGCTATATGGTAGTTTATGGGTACAGAGTTTTTACCAAAAGGGATGACAGTGCACTTTTTGGCATTGAGCTTAGGCCATGGCTTTGACACCAGGCATCTGTCTCAGTGAGGCCCGTTTGTAGGATGTCCACATCGTTAGGAGTTTCGATTATGGCTCCTAGTTTGCAGTCATCTGTGAACTTCATTAGCCAAAGACCTTTTGTGTTAGCCTGTACTTCAGAGAAGTAGATACTAAACAGGAGAGGACCCAGGACTGAACCCTGTGGTACTCCACTTGCCACTGGTCTGAAGTAGGATTTGGAGTCTGCTACTTTCACGGTGTGGGTTCTTTCAGTGAGCCAGTTGGCAACCCATCTTGTGACATAGGGATTTATACCTAGTGTAGTGAGTTTATCTGTAAAGTGGGGGTGGTGTCAAAAGCCTTGGTGAGATTTAGATAGGCTGTGTGAACCACCTTACCTTCATCTACAGCTTTGGTGACCACTTCAAAGAAGTCTATCAGTTTAGGAGACATGATCTGCCTTTTACAAACCTGAACTGGGTGGGGTCCAGAGTTTGGAGATTACCAATGTCATTGTTTATAAGTTCCATTATGATATATTCCATAGCCTTGCAGACCAGGCTTGTCAAGCTAATGGGGCAGTAGTTCCCGGGGTCTGTGGTGGCTCCCCTTTTGTGGAGTGGGATAACCATCATTGTGCCTCATTCAGTGGGCACAAATCCTGAGGTGAGGCTATGATTGAACATGGTACTTAGGTGTGGTGCCAGTTCATTCTGTAGTTTGTGTAGAACACAGCCTGGGATGTTGTCAGGTCCTATGGATGCTGTATTCTTGGCTTCAGAGATTGTGGTTTTTAGCTGTGCAGCCATAATTATAGGAACTTTGCATTCTTCCGGTATAGAGATGGGCCCTTTAGGGGCTGTGGGGGGGGGGGGGGGTTAGCACTGAACCTATCTGCCAGGATGTTGGCAATATCAGTAGGTTCTGTATATTTAGTGCAATTGTGCTGTAACTCAGAGCAAATCTGAGTGTTGCCATTGAGATTCTTGACATAGCTATAGAATGCTTTGTGGTTGTCTTTAGAATCAGTGGCAATTTTGTTTTTGTAACTAGCTTTGGAGGATTTTAATATGGATCTCAGCTTCTTACTGAGGCTGACCTGGGAGTTTCTCTAATCATGGGATTTTACTCTTTTTTGCAAATGTTTCTTTCTTCTCTTGTAGAGTTTGTTTATGGCAGGGGACCACCAGACTGGCTTCCTTTTTTTGGAGGATAGCATCTTGGTTCTGTTAGGGATTGCATAATCCATGCACTCTTGCAAGTGCTTATAAAGTGCATTTGTGATATATAAGTATAAGTAAATATTTCTGGGTTACTGCTAAGTGAGGAGCAATATGACTTTTTTGAAGTCTCTCACCCAGCTGTGCCAGTAATTAGTGGACTGCCTAAAATACACAAAGACTGCCTCGAACCACCAATGCGTCTAATAGTAGCAGGAAGAGGCTGGGTTACAGAGCCACTATCTATCTATCTGGAGAATGAATTAAAGAAGCTATTGAGCAGAGCAAACACTGTTATAAAAGACTCAGCAGATTTTTTGCAAAATTTAGAATGAAGTATGGAAAATAGATGCTCGTTTGTAGACTTGTTTTTGGTAACTTGGGATGTAAATAGTTTATTTACGTGCATACCAAACAAGACTGGCATAGAATCCATTCAGAAATTTGCTAGTCCATTTATATCTAATACCCCATTAATTTGCAGTTTACTAGAATTGGTACTGGAAAACAATGTGTTTACTTATGGCAATACTTATTACTGGCAGAGATGGGGGTAGCAATGGGGAACCCCTGCTAATAGCTATGCCAGTCTGGTACTTGCCCAATGAGAAAAGGAATGGTTGCATGACACCAGAAATACTTGGACCAACAAACTACTAATGTATAGTAGATTTGTGGATGATATATTTATTGCATGGGAAGGACGTGAAACTTCACTTAACAATTTCATTGATTTTTTGAGCATGACAACTACCTTCCTGAAATTCCAGGTCAAAAGCTCACATCATGAAATAGAATTTTAAATGTGAAATTGAGTTTAGATCCTATAAAAGGTATTGAAACACTGATATACAGAAAACCTATGTAGAGTTATCATATGCTACACTACTCAAGTATGCATCCCAGACATATACAGAAAACTTATGTGGCGTAATCATATGCTACACTAATCAAGTATGCATCCCAGACATATTTTCCACAATATAGTGGACAATCAAGCAGTACGACTATCTAAACTTTGTACAAATGAAGACGTTTATTTGATGGAACATGAGAAACTGTTGAATAACTTTTTTTTTAAAGTGGGTGTAAAGAAAAAAAGATTACTAAATGCAAAGAGCAAATATTGAGAATAGGCGAACTTAAAGGTAAACCTCATTATTCTAAGAGGAGCGACCAAGAGATGAAGCAGAATAAAGAAAACTGCTCCAAAGAACACAAAGTAAGGTGTATGATCACATAAAGCACAGACAATGCAGCTATATGTGGCACTATTAGGAAATATTGGCTGATTTTAACTTCAGATATTAGAATTAAAGAACTGGTAGGAGGAAAACCCAGGTTTGCATTTAAGAACAAAAAGAATCTAAAGAGGCTTTTATGCCAAAAATATGGAATAGAGATGAGAAATGATATCACTCAGGCTGCTGCTACAAGGCCTAACAGAGGTACATGCAAATGTGGTTTCTATAAAGCATGCACTTGGATTAACACACAAGATACATTTATACATCCTGTAACAAATACAATATATACTTTCCAAGGGCTAGTGAATTGCAACAGCTGGAACCTAGTATATGAGGCAACTTGTAGTATCTGCACAGCTTATTATATAGGAAAAATGAACAGAAAATTCAAGGAACATATTCTTCGCCACCTATGTGATATAAGAAACAAGGTAGAAACTAGTTCTCTCTACCAACATATCTCTAGATGTGAGAACCACTCTTTTAGATTTATGGCTTTATCAAACATTAAAGAAAGTATAAGAGGTGGTGACCTAATGAATAAAACAGAAGCTGAAGAAGCAAGGTGGATTATAGATCTGAGAGCAGAATATCCCTCAGGCCTGAATGGGGTAGTACCCCTAAAACCTATATTAAAAGAGAGAGGCCTGAGAAATAAAAAAATAAATACAATCTAAGCTTTCACTTTAAGGAATGATGTCTTCAGAATGGGAGTGGCAACTGCTTTGTATATAAAAAGGAAGTTTTTCTTACTTCTAACAGGATCTGAAGAAGGTTAAGCATAACCAAAAGCACTTATCCTGTATTTTACTGTTGTTTTACTATTTGTTTTATATAATAAAGAGTTTTTAACAGTCTAATTAGAACTGGGAAGCTCCTACGTAGATTGCTGTTTGTATCAAGAGTGCTTTAGCTGTTTTTAACAGCTCAACAGTTCTTGTAAGATCTGGTAAGCTTTATCTTAAACTGCTGTTTATATCAAGAGTGCTTCAGCTGTTCTTACCAGCCCAACAGTTCTTGTAAGAGCCAGCAAACTTCCACTCTAACTGCTGTTTGTATCAAGAGTGTTTCAGCTGCTGTTAACATCTCAACAGTTTTAGAAAGCTTCAATTTAAACTGTTGTTTGTAACAGCTTAACAGTTCTTGTAAGAACTTCCAAGCTTCCAACTAACTGAGGTTTGTACTGAGTGTTGCAGTTATTTTAATATTTGAGATGAAGAGGTGGCACATTCATTTTTTTTTCTTATGACTAAAATTTGGTTTAGATGTGCTTTGCCTTAAGTGCTTATTTGGTGAGGCACTGGTGATTGTGTTTTTATGCATACAGAGTGCTGTAAGTGCTGTATTAGGTGTAGCATGTTTGTGTTTGGAAGGTCTGTTGTGTTTAGGTAGGTTTCTGGTGAGTATCTCCTCGTACAATGGCTTATGACCCAGCTCTGTTAGAAATGCTGCATCTAAAGAAATCCCAATCCCTCCACACCACACGCTCCAGAGACCTAAACCTCAATGCCACAATCAGCAGAACATGTTGGGGGAACAGGCTCATAACCCAGAAACTGCCCATGCTCTGGAATAGACTTCCCATACATGTCAAGCAGAGCACCTCACTAGTCCTCTTCAAGAGGATGGGACATAGAAAGTTCACCCCGGGATCACTCTAGTGGTTCTACTTGATAGAGGCACTGGGAACTAATGACGTGCAGCACAATGCCAGGGCACTTCTATGGGCTAGGCTTGTAAAGGCCACAGGGCCATTAATCTAGTATACACCTATGAACCTATGTGTTGAGTGCATGGTTTGTGTAGGAGTTGTAGGATGTGAGCTGGCAACCTGTTCAGTGTTACTGTTCTGTGCACAAGAGAGCAAGGATTCCAGATTCTTAGTGTAGATCCATATCTCACAAATTGTACTTGGGTGATTTAGGAGTAGAGTGTTGTCAGTGTACATCAGGCAGTTGCTACACTGCCTCAGGATACTCATGTCAATCAGGCTGGCAGGAGAAATGGAGGGAAACTGACCATCCATAATGCTTGGTTAAATCTTGTTTTCACAGTGGGGAGAGAAAATAGAGGGGTGTGGTATAACTGGGTCTTCTAGACAGGGTCTATACTAATGCAGTGCTCTATAAAGGATCTATACTAGTGGGAGTTCTCAAAATAGTATGAAAGTATTGTAGATTTGGAGGATGTGGGACTGTTTAAGGGGCAAAAGCACAGCTGAGATGATCTCTGAGCTGCTAAGCACAATTTAAAGACTTCTCGGCCAAATCAGGGGAAACTGCTAAGGGAAAATTTATCTATTGAAGTTTTTGCATCTATAACTACTGGTGGTTACACCCACTGTGTGGTAGTGCATGATGGTACATGGAGGGGCACTACACATAAACAAATGAATACAGCAAAACACTGGTTGGTCACTTAACTGTGTGGAGCTGTGTCAAAAGAAGCACAAACATGCACAAGCAGAGGGCTTAAGTTTCAACAGTGAGCAAACTGAATTAAACAATTTAAGTAATAAAAAAGCTTAAAACCGAGCCCTGTGCCAGCAACCTTCAATCAGATGAGTCCTAACTGCACTCTCCTGCCAAGAGGGTGCAGGAGGGCCCTCTCAAACAAAAGGCAGCCTGGTTTTGTGTTCAATTTAGCAAGCAGTTTTGTTCTTCAGCAGGTCTGAATCTAGTCTATGCTACAGCAGACAAAAAGTGCAACAAATCAGGAAGAACAGTTTTAAATAATCAGCAGTATAGCAAAAATACAGTTTAAAACTGCAAATACAGTATAACATTTTCCTTATGATTAGCAGACTGCAACAGATTCCTTGGATTGCACAGATGAATACAGCAGAGCAGTAGCTGGTTGCCTACCTCTGTGGAGCTGTATTAAAACAGTGAGCAAAATGAATTAGGTTCATAGGTAGGTACTAGGCTATTGGCCCTAGGGCCTATATAAGCCTAGCCAAAAAGGTACCCTGGCTTTTGCCACCCAAGAAAATTATTTTCCTGTGCCCCTGTCGAGCAGAGCCACAGAGATGATCACCGGGGTGAATTTCCTATCTCCCATCCAATCATCAAGATTTTGCTAATGAGGAGCTTTGTTTGATATAGATATGTAGTTTGTTCCAGAGTATGGGAAGTCACTGGAACAGAAATCTATGCCTCCAGCATATTCTGTTTATTGTGATGACAGGGTTTAGGTCCCTAGAGTTTGTATCTTGGAGGGATTGGGATTTCTTTAAGTGGAGCATGTCCAACAGCTCTGGGTTTGACATAGCTTTGTATGTTAGGCAGACATTGCCTCTGAGTAGGCGATATGCGATGGACTAAAGCTGGAGTTTTCAGACAATCTGAGTAGGGCATCTGTTTGAGGCTGGTAATCCTCTTTGTCAGGTATTTCAGTGGCCATTCCAGTTGTTGTAGATGTCTTGTGAGGTACACACCAAAAGGGGCACTGTATTCTATAATGGGTCTAATGAGTGACAAGTAGAGGGGAACAATGACCTCTTTTTTCCTGGATGAGAGACCTTTTGTGATGAGGTGTGCAGTGTAGAAGGATTTCCCGACTACTGTGGCAATGTGATTATCAAAGGAGAGACTACTGTCTATCTGTGTCCCAAGGTCTCGTATCACACTTTTGGTGTTAAGTAGGTTACCGGCTATATGGTAGTTTATGGGTACAGAGTTTTTACCAAAAGGGATGACAGTGCACTTTTTGGCATTGAGCTTAGGCCATGGCTTTGACACCAGGCATCTGTCTCAGTGAGGCCCGTTTGTAGGATGTCCACATCGTTAGGAGTTTCGATTATGGCTCCTAGTTTGCAGTCATCTGTGAACTTCATTAGCCAAAGACCTTTGTGTTAGCCTGTACTTCAGAGAAGTAGATACTAAACAGGAGAGGACCCAGGACTGAACCCTGTGGTACTCCACTTGCCACTGGTCTGAAGTAGGATTTGGAGTCTGCTACTTTCACGGTGTGGGTTCTTTCAGTGAGCCAGTTGGCAACCCATCTTGTGACATAGGGATTTATACCTAGTGTAGTGAGTTTATCTGTAAAGTGGGGGTGGTGTCAAAAGCCTTGGTGAGATTTAGATAGGCTGTGTGAACCACCTTACCTTCATCTACAGCTTTGGTGACCACTTCAAAGAAGTCTATCAGTTTAGGAGACATGATCTGCCTTTTACAAACCTGAACTGGGTGGGGTCCAGAGTTTGGAGATTACCAATGTCATTGTTTATAAGTTCCATGATGATATATTCCATAGCCTTGCAGACCAGGCTTGTCAAGCTAATGGGGCAGTAGTTCCCGGGGTCTGTGGTGGCTCCCCTTTTGTGGAGTGGGATAACCATCATTGTGCCTCATTCAGTGGGCACAAATCCTGAGGTGAGGCTATGATTGAACATGGTACTTAGGTGTGGTGCCAGTTAATTCTGTAGTTTGTGTAGAACACAGCCTGGGATGTTGTCAGGTCCTATGGATGCTGTATTCTTGGCTTCAGAGATTGTGGTTTTTAGCTGTGCAGCCATAATTATAGGAACTTTGCATTCTTCCAGTATAGAGATGGGCCCTTTAGGGGCTGTGGGGGGGGGGGGGTTAGCACTGAACCTATCTGCCAGGATGTTGGCAATATCAGTAGGTTCTGTATATTTAGTGCAATTGTGCTGTAACTCAGAGCAAATCTGAGTGTTGCCATTGAGATTCTTGACATAGCTATAGAATGCTTTGTGGTTGTCTTTAGAATCAGTGGCAATTTTGTTTTTGTAACTAGCTTTGGAGGATTTTAATATGGATCTCAGCTTCTTACTGAGGCTGACCTGGGAGTTTCTCTAATCATGGGATTTTACTCTTTTTTGCAAATGTTTCTTTCTTCTCTTGTAGAGTTTGTTTATGGCAGGGGACCACCAGACTGGCTTCCTTTTTTTGGAGGATAGCATCTTGGTTCTGTTAGGGATTGCATAATCCATGCACTCTTGCAAGTGCTTATAAAGTGCATTTGTGTAAGATTCAGCAGTCGTACCTCTATTGTCTATTTGCATGGGTGTCATGAAGTTTGTCACTTCATAGGTTCATAGGTAAGTACTAGGCTATCTGCCCATGGGCATTTATAAGCCTAGTCACAGAGTGATGGATTTCGCCTCCCCATTAGATTAGTAACCTAGGCCTCTGTCAACAGGGCTCCTGAAGTGATCCCAGGGTAGAACTTATGATTACCCAATCCACTCATCAAGATTTCTCTTGAAGACGGTCAGAGAGGAGCTCTGTCAAATATGGATTGGGATTCTATTCCAGAGTGAGGGGAGTCGCTAGGACAGGAATCTATCCCTCCAGCATGTCCTGTTTATTGTTGTACATAGGTTCAAGTCGCTAGAACGAGAGGTTCTGAGGGATCTCATTTTTTTGAAGTGAAGCATGTCCATTAGTTCAGGGTTTGACATGGCCCTATAGGTCAGGCATAGGTCACCTCTGAGCCGACGGTAAGTGACTGAGAAGAGCTGGAGCTTTTTTAGTCGTGCTTCATAGGGTAATTGTTTAAGGCCCTTAATCCTCTTAGTGGGGTACTTCTGTGGTCTTTCTAGTTGTTGCAGGTGTCTAGTGAGGTACATCCCAAATGGGGCATTGTACTCTATTATGGGCCTAATGAGTGAGGAGTATAGGGCCACAATCACCTCCTTGGATCTGGATGAGAAACCCTTTGTGATCAGGTGTGCCACATAGAAGGATTTCCTGACTGTTTTGGCTATGTGGTTATCAAAGGAGAGCATGCTATCTACTTGGGTACCCAGGTCCCTAATTACTTCTTCTGTACTTAGTGGATTCCCATCTATGTGGTAGTTTGTAGGTACTTTGTTTTTCCCAAATGGGATTACTATGCATTTTTTGGCATTTAGCTCGAGGCCGTGACTTTGACACCAGGTGTTTGTCTCTGTGTGACCCTTTTGCAGGATGTCTGTGTCAGCTGGAGAGTCAATTATTGCACCCAATTTACAGTCATCTGCAAACTTTATTAGCCACAGTCCCTCTGCCTTTGCCTGTACTTCGGAGAAATATATACCGAACAGGAGGGGTCCCAGGACTGAGCCCTGTGGGACTCCGCTTGTGACAGGTTTAGAGTCAGACATGGTGCCTGCCACTGTTACGGTGTGGGTTCTGTCTGAGAGCCAATTGGCAACCCATCTTGTGACATGGGGGTTGATATTTAAGCTGGTGAGTTTGTCTATGATTCCTGAGTGTGGGATGGTGTCGAATGCCTTAGCGAGGTCCAGATATGCTGTGTGGACCACCTTCCCTTCATCTATGGCCTTGGTGACTGTTTCGAAGAAGTCGATCAAGTTCAGGAGGCAAGATCTGCCTTTAACAAAGCCGAACTGGGTAAGGTCCAGTGTCTGGACGTTCCCAATGTCCCTGTTAATGAGCTCCATGATAATGTGTTCCATGGCTTTGCAGACAAAGCTAGTCAAGCTTATAGGGCGATAGTTCCCAGGGTCAGTTGTGGCACCACCTTTGTGGAGTGGTACGACTGTTGCTGTACGCCATTCTTTGGGTACATAGCCTGTAGAGAGGCTGAGTTTGAATAGTGATTTGAGATGGGGGATTAGTTCATTTTGAAGCTCGTGTAAGACACAATCTGGGATAGCATCTGGTCCCATTGATGCTGTGTTTTTGGCCTTTGCAAGGGCTGTCTTTACTTGTGTGTCTGAGATATCTGGAGCGCCACATTCTTCTGGGATGGGTGCTAGCCCCTTTGGCGGAGGGGGGGGTGAAGTTTGCACTGAACTTGTCAGCCAGGGTGTTGGCAATGTTGGTTGGTTCGGTGTATTTATGGCCATTATGCACTAGCTCAGAGCATATCTGAGAGTTTGCCCCTAGACTCTTGACATAGTTGAAGAAGGCCTTGTGGTTATCCTTAGAGTCATTGGCTATTTTTCTTTTGAAGTTGGCCTTGGATGATTTAATGAGGGAGCGCAGTTTTTTACTGATGTTAATCAGAGATGCCTTCTTATTTTGGGATTTTGTTCTATCTTGCAGGAGTTTCCTCCTTCTGTTGTAAAGTTTATTTATGGCTGGGGACCACCAGACTGGCTTCCTCTTTTTTGAGGAATTGGTCTTGGTTTTACTTGGGATGGCTCGGTCCATGCATTCTTGAAGATGTTCATAGAATGCACTTGTAAAGGATTCTGCCATTGGGTCATCATTTTCCATTTTATTGGGAGCTTTGAAACTTCCCACCTTTGTCTTGAGGAGTGTAAAGTTGGCTTTAGAGAAGTTTTTTACCTTGATTTCCTTGACTGGGGGGGGGGGGTCCGGATGTGGATGTCCAGTGTGATTAGTTTGTGATCTCATCTTACCAATGACAAGTTTACCTCAGGTGTAGAACATAGGTTCCCCATGTTGGTGATGACCAGGTCCAGTATGTTGTCATCTCTTGTGGTAGTGGTGACCAGCTGTTCAAGGGCGTTTGAATTTATAAACTCAAGGAAGCATTGGGCTAGGGCATTTGAGCTTGAGTAGTTTTCCCAGTCAATGTTTGGATAGTTGAAGTCACCCAGTAGCATGGTGTTGGGTAGAATCTTCATACTTTCTAATGTTCTCAGGAATGCTGCGTGAGGGTCCTGAGACAAGGTGGGAGATCTGTAGCAAGCTATAAATTGAACAGTCAATTTATCCACTGTCAATTGTACTTGGATGGTCTCAGATTCCGCGTGCTGTGCTACTAACCTGGAGGTGTGGGTGTTCTCGATGAATATGGACACACACCCTCCTTTTGTGTTCCGGTCCTGGGTTTGGGACCTAAAGGTATGGTAGGAGTTATAGCCTGGTAGGGCTGGGGTGTTCTCTGGAGCATTGAACCAGGTTTCTGTCACTGCACATACGTCAATTTCTTCCATACTAAGGAGAGCCTTGAGTGCGTGCATTTTGAGGTTTAGACTTCTGGCGTTGAGCAGCATTACCCTCAGTTTTTGTTTATTATTGTTGTTTATGGAGGTGGGTTTGTCTTTTGAGCCTTGCCTAAAAATGGCAGTATTGGGGCGGCAAGAGTCTTGGCCAGTATTCGAAAGCCCAGGTGCGACAGGTGCAAGCTGTCTCTGGCGAAGCAACGTGGCTTGTCAAGCATGTCGTCCCAGGCTGACAAGTACTGGATCCCCTTTGAATGACACCAGTAGTTTAATCAATTGCTGAAACTGATCATTTTTTCTTTGTATGCTGGCATAATTTTGGGTGAGGGCAGGATGCTACTCAGAGTTAGAGTCATACCAGCCTGGGCGACATGGTCAGAGAGCTCCTCCATGTCTCTTTTCATGTAGTCCAGGGAGGTACATCTCAGGTCATTTATGCCAACATGTACAATGACAGAGTCATATTTGTACTTGTTGTGGAGTGACCTGAGTGCATGTGTTATGTGGCGAATTATGGCACCCGACAGGCAGCTTACGGTAACCTTCTCCTTGTTCAGTCTAGTGAGTGGGATGTCTGTGTGCCTGATGATAGAATCACTGATTACTAGTGTGTTAGGTGAGTTATTTAGCCTTAGGGGCTGTTTTTGCTTGACACACTGATGTTGTGACGTATGTGTTACCTGGTTTCTGTTGTGGGGTGGGGGTTCCTGGGTGTATGCTTAGGAGGTCTCTGTTGTTTAGGCAGGTTCTTATTTAGAGCCTCCGAGTATGTTTTTGCGTGTTTCTGAGAGTTGTTTTCTGGTGCAGCTATGGCTGGTCTATGTCTGGTAATGTGGTGCTAGTGTTGCCCTTCTCCTTGTGACTGGTTGATCCAGTCGTGGGTTGAGAGAGCTTAGCCTCCAGTTTGGCTGTGTAGCTGCATCTCTCACATATATTTGTGTTGGTTGGGAGGAGGAGGGGGTTGTCTGTGTACATGAGTCAATTGTAACATTGCCTCAGGATGCCCAGATTCACCAGCTGGACTGGAGAGCACACCTGAAACTGTCCGTTGAACATGCCTGAATAGATGGTTGGGACTGTATTGCTGATTGGATGAGTAAAGAGCCTTATACTTCCTGAGTAAAGGGCTGAAGTGCAAGCTGTAATCTAGTGCTAGTTTTAGTGAGTTTTAGTAAGTGCCGGTCTTAAATTGCCTTATTTCTAGTGCTGGGTTGAAGTGTTTCAAGTTTCAAGGGAAAAACTGAAGTGCAGACTTCGTGGTGCCTGGAATAGTTTAACCACAGCTAAACAGCGCTGCGCGGTGCGCAAACCCGTGCAAAACCACACTAAGTGGTTTTTATACCAGGGAGATCAAAAAGGATAGAAATTAGCCCAAAACAGCCAATGAGCTACAAGTTGCTGGGCTGGGACCACTCCTACAATGACAGATAGGCTGCTCAGAGTTCCCTCTCTCACAGTGAACAAGGAAGCCACCTAATTATCCAAGTATGATATGGGCAACACAGGAACCTTTACCACAGTCCTGGATTCAGCAAAGCCTGACAACTGGACTAGACTAGTTCAGAAAGGCCGGAAAACAAGGAATTTTTTTGTGTTTTTTTTTTTTTTTTTCAGAAACAGAAATGCAGAGCTTAAATTACTTTAAATACACAGAGGAGGCTAGCGCACTTGTGTGTGTAGCCTGTGACTGTGTTACAGGTAACTTAAATGCAAAAATGGCAAACAGCAACTTTTTTCAAGTGCAACAAAGAAATAAGTACAGTAAGCAATGCAGATATCTCTAGGGATCCACAGAAGTGCTGAAAAGCTGTGTTTAGGCAGAATTAGCATTTCAGGGAAACAACAAGCAAAAACAATACTTAATCAAGTCCAAAGTCTCTCTTTTGTCTGTCGGCCGCTTGTAGGACTCCGCAGGGCACCACGAGGAGCTTGCTGAGCTGTATACAAGTGCAAAACTGCACTAAGCAGTTTTTATACCAGGGAAATTAAAAAGGGTAGAAATTAGCCCAAAATGGCCAATGAGCTACAAGTTACTGGGCTGGGACCACTCCTACAGGGACAGATAGGCTGCTCAGAGTTCCCTCTCTCACAGTGAACAAGGAAGCCACCTAACTCTCCAAGTATGATATGGGCAACACAGGAATGTTTACCTCAGTCCTGGATTCAGCAAAGCCTGAAAACTGGACTAGACTAGTTCAGAAAGGCGGAAAACAAGGAATGTTTTTTTTTTTTTTTTAGAAACAGAAATGCAGAGCTTAAATTACTTTAAATGCACAGAGGAGGCTAGCGCCCTTGAGTGTGTAGCCTGCGACTGTGTTACAGGTAACATAAATGCAAAAATGACAAATAGTAACTTCTTTTCAAGTGAAATAAGGAAATAAGTACAGTAATCAATGCAGATATTGCTAGGGATCCACAGAAGCACTGAAAAGCCGCGTTTTAGGTGGAATTAGCGTTTCAGGGAAATAACAAGCAAACAAACAACAAGCATACAAACAAAGCTAGATTAATCAGGCCTGGATCTAGTCTATGCTACGGCAAACAAGGTGCACCAATTTCAGTAAGAAGCAGTTCAAATATGCAGGCACTATAAGCCTTAAACCAGAAATTCTCAGCTCAGAAGGGCAGAGTACAGCCTCTCCTCCCACATGAGTGCAGACTACGAACCCTCTTAATGTAAAATAACTGGCCTGAAGCCCAAGTGCTTAAACCAGAACTAATACACTTTTAGAATAACAGACACTGAGCCCTCAGTCAGCAGTTCCCAACTTAGAAGGATGTAAGCTACCTGTTCTGCCACTACAGTGCAGACCACAAACCTTCTTAATGTAAAACAACTGGTCTGAAGCCCAAGTGCTTGAACTAATAGGCTTAGAATGAGTTACACCAAGCAGTAATACATAAAACTGAGTACTTTTAAGTTGACGCAAAAGCAAAATAAAGTAGGAAGAAACACAAATACAGTAAAAGCAGATAAAAAGAAGAACAATTTTTTTTTTTTTTTTTGACTGAGCAAATGAGATGGGCTCAGGAGGAGTATTGAAGTGCAAATTTACAAGATGGGTGGGCAGTTTCAAAGCCACCAAGATTAACACAAAAACAAAAACAGGGTGGGTGGGGACATACTGAAAAAACAGAGTCACAACTTCCAGCTAGATATTGCTCAATGCAACACAAACAAATCCATTTAAATCGTGTATTATTTGAAAAAAGTGCAGATAAAGATTTACTTAACTTCACTTATGCATTCAGTTGATTGCATGCAGGTCTTAGCTGGCCAAAGCTCACAGTTTAAGCAGAAAATAATTCACTGTACCACTTATATAAGTCAGAAACTGTATAACAATGAAGTAAACTACCCCCACTTATCACTGACTATGCAGGTTTTTTAACAAGCCTTAACTGAAAAAACAGAGTCACAACTTCCAGCTAGATATTGCTCAATGCATCACAAACAAATTCATTTAAATCGTGTATTATTTGAAAAAAGTGCAGATAAAGATTTACTTAACTTCACTTATACATTCAGTTGATTGCATGCAGGTCTTAGCTGGCCAAAGCTCACAGTTTAAGCTGAAAATAATTCACTGTACCACTTATATAAGACAGAAACTGAATAACAATGAAGTTAACTGCCTCCACTTATCACTGGCTATGCCGTTTTTTTAACGAGCCTTAACTGAAAAAACAGAGTCACAACTTCCAGCTAGATATTGCTCAATGCAACACAAACAAATTAATTTAAATTGTGTATTATTTGAAAAAAAGTGCAGATAAAGATTTACTTAACTTCACTTACACATTCAGTTGATTGCATGCAGGTCTTAGCTGGCCAAAGCTCACAGTTTAAGACTTCTGTCTTAAGAAGCGTGAAGTTGGCTTTGGAGAACTTTTTTACTGTGGTTTCCCTAATGGGGGTGGGGGCAAGATGTGGATGTCTAGGGTGATTAGCTTGTGGTCTGATCTGACCAACGAGGAATTGACCTCTGGTGTGGAACACCGGTTGCCCATGTTGGTAATGACCAGGTCTAGGATATTGCTGCCCCTGGTGGGGATGTGGATAAGTTGATCCAAGGCACTGGAATTTATGAATTCCAGAAAACATTGAGCAAAAGAGTTGGTACATGAGTAGTTTTCCCAGTTAATGGTGGGATAGCTGAAATTTCCCATTGTTAGGGTGTTAGGTTGTACCGTAATATTTTCCAGTGTATCAAGAAATGACGGGTGGGAATCCTGGGGCATGGTTGGGGATCTGTATCAAGCTACAATTTGGATTGTGGTCTTGCCCAGAGTTAGTTGCACTTGGATAATCTCGGATGCATTATGCTGAGCAACTAGCCTAGAGGTGTGGATAACCTTAATGAATATGGACACGCCTCCACCTTTAGTGTTTTGGTCCAGGTTAGGTGGCCGAAAGGTGTGGTATGAATTATAGCCTGGTAATGCAGGGGTGCTCTCTGTAGCCTTGAACCAGGTCTCTGTCACTGCACAGATGTTGAAGTTCTCCATTTTAAGGAGTGCCTCATGTGAGTCCATTTTGAGGATTAGACTTCTAGCATTGAGTAGCATTACCCTCAGATTTTGCTTGCTTGTACCTGTTACAGTGGTGAATTTGTCATTTGAACTTTGCCTAAAAACACATTATAGTGGTGGAAAGAGCCTTAGCCAGTATCCAGAATCCCAAAGATAACAGGTGCAGGCCATCTCTGATAAAGCATTGTGGTCTGTTGATCATGTCATCCTAGGCAGACAGATACTGGATCCTCTTAGAATGACACCAGAAACATAGCCAATTGTTGAACTCAATCATTTTGTCCTTGTTCTGTGGTATCATTCTGGCTTATGGCAGGATGCTACTCAAGGCTAGGGTCATACCTGCCTGGGCTACAAGATCGGACAGCTCCTTTATGTCTCTTTTCATGTAGACCAGGGAGGTATGTCTCAGGTCATTCACACCAACATGGAGAATGACAGAGTCATATTTGTATTGTTGTGGAGTAACCTGAGTGCATGCATTATGTGGCAGATCCTGGCACCTGACAGGCAGCTGACAGTAACTTTCTTCTTATTTAGCCTGTTGAGTGGAACATCAGTGTGCCTGACTATAGAGTCACCTATGACTACAGTGTTGGGTATGTTGTTATGCCTTATGGGCTGTGGTTGAGTGGCACACTGAGTTTGTGGGCTATGTGTCATTTGGGCTGTGTTGGGGGTTGGAGGTTGCTTCTGTTTCTGCTTTGGAGGTCCCTGTTGCTTGGGCAGATTTTTATTGAGAGCCTCCATGAATGTAGGTGTGTGTTTTGTGTTTTTATGTGTGTGTTTTGGTGGTGTAGGTTTTGAGGGACTATGTGATGAGTGTGGTGTGGTGCAAGTGTTTACCTTCTCCTCTTGACTGTCTGGTCCAGTTTTGGGTGAAGAGAGCTTGCTTCCAGTTTGGCTATATAAGTGAATCTCTCACAGGTTGTAGTGTTGGGTGGAAGGAGGAGAGGGTTGTCTGTGTACATGAGGCATTTGCTGCATTGCCCCAAGATGCCCAGATTCATCTGGTAGACAGGAGAAAACACCGGGAGCTGAACCTTAGACATGCCTGGATAGGTGCTTATTTATTAAGTACTAAAAACTGTTTTCTTCTAGACAAGTGATGAAAGCTGAGTGCTGTAGTAATTTGTAGCTTATTTAGTGTTTACAATGAGTTCTGAACAAGTGCTCAGCTCAAAGAAACAGATTTGATTGCTAAAATTAAATAACTGGCTATTTCTAAGGGAAAATTTGAAGAGCAGACTTTATGGCACTGGGAATAGTTTAACCCTAGCTAAGTGGTGATGCATAAAGTGTTTTTTTTTTCTTTTTTTAGATAAGCTACCTAGTGCTTACTGCTCCCACTGATAAGCTAGAAGGCTTCCCTCCAACACAGAAAGGCTTGGGGGCTCAGAAACTTACAAACAGTCCTGGATAAGGCAAATCTGTATCTGGACTAGACTACTTACAAGAAAGGCAGGAAACAAGCTTAGACATTTTTTTGTAAAGTGGAAAGGGAGAAAGGAGGAGCAGAAGATAATTTAAGGTTAAGAAATTAAGTGGGTTGGCCTTCTCAAATGTTCTCCCTGTATTAGGTAGAATGAGGTAATGACACTAGACTGGGAGGAGTGTCCCAGATCAGATTTACAGTAGGGGTGGGCAACTGCAAAGCCACCAAGTATAAGAACAGGATACCAATACGGCGGGAAGGTGGGAAACAAAAAATCAGAACAAACAAACCCAAACAAATGCTTAACAAATGTAAAACATTTCCAGTTAATACCTCACCCACAGTGAAACTAGCTTGAAAAGTATGCAGCAGACAATAACATTGCTATAAATAACTAGTAAAAATAAGCAAAAAACAGGATACTTAATGCTATATATCACAGATCAGAATTTGCTCAGTGCTCTTCCTCCGATTAGCTCAGTGTGAAATGTCAGAAACACTCAGAGGTTAACTTCTTAAGTAACAGAAAGTTGAAACCTGAAACAACTTAAAAAAAAGCTCAAAAGAACCGATGAGGTGCTTACTCCAAGCTGTAGTCCAGGTAACCCCGATCAGCCAAAGACCATAAACATTTCCCTCTCACTGAAATGCAAGAATTGCTTTGGATAAACTAAGATGGCCTGGAACATGTGCTCAGACACGCAGGCTCTACAAACAAACAACTAACCCCAAAACACAAGCCTGAATATGGACAATGCTACAACTATCCACACTACTTAGGTTGAAAAAAAACTGCAGAAATGTTTATCACAGCAGAAAAGCAGCATTTAGCCTTTAAATGAAAGCTTTAAACAGATAACTGACCAGGGAGACTCTAGAGAATGCTTTTAACTGCAAAGAAATAAGTTATATGATACACTCCTTGGCAGGAAATCAGAACAAACAAACCCAAACAGATGCTTAACAAATGTAGAAAATTTCCAGTTAATACCTCACTGGTATTAAACAATTTATTAAATTAAACAATTTAACCAATTAAATTAAACAATTTAACCAATAAAAAAGTTCAAAACTGAGCCCTGTTCCAGCAACCTTCAATCAGATGAGTACTAACTGCACTCTCAAGGAGATTCACAAGGAGAAGGTCATGGTTAGCTGCCTGTCAGGTGCCAGGATGCATCAGATCATGCATGCACTCAGCATTATTACTCTGTCATAGCTTATGTTGGAGAGAATGACTTTAGACATACCTCACTGGATTATATGAAGAGAGACATAACTGAGTTCTTCAATTATGTGTCCCAAGCAGGTATGTCCCTAGCCCTAAGCAGCATTTTACCTTCACCCAGGATGATGCCTGAATATAAACAAAACATTATTGACTTCAACAATTGATTTACCTTATGGTGTCAATCCAGGAAGCTCCAGAATCTGTCAGCCTAGGAAGATATGGTTGACAGACCACACTGCTTTGTCAGAGATGGTCTTCACCTGTTACCTCTTGGCTTTTGGTTACTGGCATAGGTACTTGCCTCCCCCAGTGCCTTTTTTAGGCAATGTCATAACAGCAAAATTCCCAAGGTAAAAAAGTCCACTAGAGACAAACTCGAGGTTATGCTGCTTAATGCTAGGACTCTAAACTGGAAGCTGCACTCACTGGAAGAACTCTTTATGTTGGAAGATGCTGATGTCTGAGCACTCACAGAGACATGGTTCAAGGCTGCAGAGAGCACCCCGGCCATGCAAGGTTACAATGCCTTCCACACATTCAGACCTCAAAACGAGGATGAAAGAACAAAAGGCAGAGGTGTATCCATCTTCATTAAAGACAAATACACCTCATGACTGGTCAAACTGTACGACTCCATAGAGCTACTCCAAGTCCAACTAACTCTAAGTAAACCCCCCTTCCGTATCATTGCTAGCTATAGATCCCCCACCATGAACCATGAGAACCAGTCTGCCTACCTGGACTTACTTGAGTCACTCATTGTACAACCAAACACCTTGATAATGGGTGATTTCAACTCTCCTTCCATCAACTGGGAGTCATATATTAGCACAAATACATTCACCCTACAGTTCCTGGACTATGTTATTATAAATGATCTGAAACAGATAGTCTGCACCCCAGCAACGGGCTTGAATGTCCTAAATTTAGTATTCACCGGCATAGGGGGGTCTCTGCACTACCCTGGGTGTGTTGCTCTCCCTAGAAAGGTTGGACATAAATCAGTCTCATCCAAAATAATGATCATACCTGACGCCTCCTCAAGAGGGATGAACATTTTCTCCAAAGCAAAGTATAGTCTCCTAATAGATGGCATAAATAGTTTAAACCCTCTGCTACCACTAACAACAATGATTCCAATAGAGAGGTGTACAAAAATGTCCTGTATAAACACCTATACAAATTTGTAGAATCTACTGTACCTGAACGGAGCAAAACAAAGGTCCTCACAAAAAAAAAAAAAAACAAGCCAACCTGGTAGGCATCAAGTGTAAATAGGTTATACAACAAGAGGAAGAAACTAATGTTGAAGAACAAAGGCAACTGACTCAGCAGAAGAAATAGACTTGTGCCTGGCCTACAGAGCAGTCTCGGACTCTGCCCTAATGGAAATGCTGCACATCCGCAAGTCAAATTGGACAAGATTCACTCACTCTAGGGATCTTAACTTAGCCTGTGACATTAACAAGACATATTGGAGAGACAGATATGTCTCCCAGAGATCGCCACTCCTCTGAAACCAACTCCTAATTTACTTAAAACAGAGCTCCTCAATTACCCTGTTTAGCGCAACTTAAGCAACTGGATGGGAGACAGTAAATTTACCCTGGGGGTTTCATCTATGTCACTCTTGGATAAGGGCAGTCGGTGCTGACCATAGACTCTCACCGCAAATGTACACCATACGACTTTGTCAATAAGGGAACAAGGCTATAACATGGCTAGGCTTATAAATGCCCTAGGGCCAATACCTTAGTAACCTCCTATGAAACTATGAACCTATATATCTACAGGTACAGTTAGTTTTGTCTTGGAAGTACTGTAGGTCAGAGTCTTCTTGCAAGCACTGGGTATGATTGGAAGGGCATATTCTAGTTGTACCTTCCAAATTCTTTACACTACTGCCATCATGGTAAAAGGGAGAGGAAGTGGTATTCTTTAAACTAGAAACAAAGTGGTATTTGCTTTTGATGTTTCAAAATTATAACAAAAAATGTTTTTTTCTAGTTGAGACAAACATACACATTATTAATTATTTTCATTTGTTATAGTGGAATTATCTCAGGCATTGTGCTACTTAAAACTGAATATGTTATTTAACATACACACTGAGTCGTGCACTGCTACAGTTATCCCACTCCAAAAGGGGAGATCCATCTTGGATCCCGGGAACTACCGCCCCATCAGTCTGACAATTCTGCTCTGCAAGGCCATGGAATGTATTATCATGGAACTTATAAACAAAGACATTGGCAACCTTCAAACACTGGACCCGACCCAGTTTGGGTTCGTGAAGGGCCAATCTTGTCCCTTGAACCTGATTGACTTCTTTGAATCAGTCTCCAGAGCTGTGGATGAGGGTAAGGCAGTCCACACAGCCTATCTGGACCTCACCAAAGCCTTTGACACCATCCCCCACTCTGGAATCATAGATAGACTTACTGAACTGGGCATTAATCCCTACGTCACTTGATGGTTTGCCAACTAGCTTACTGACAGAACCCACACTGTAAAAGTAGCTGACAACAAATCCAGCTCCAGACAAGTGACAAGTGGAGTACCTCAGGGTTCAGTCCTGGGACCACTCTTGTTTTACATCTACTCCTCTGAAGTACAGGCCAACACTAAGGGACTCTGGCTAGCAAAGTTTGCAGATGACTGCAAACTGGGAGCCATTATTGAATCCCCAAATGGTCTGGATACTCTACAAAATGACATTACAGAAACAGATGCTTGATTCCAGAGCCATGGGCTCAAGCTCAATGCCAAGAAATGTATAGTTATCCCCTTTGGGAAAAAAACATGTACCCGTGAATTACCACATACGTGGCAGTACACTAAACACCGAAAGTGTGATAAGAGACTTAGGGACACAGGTGGACAGTGGTCTCACCTTTGATAACCACATCGCCACAATAGTCCAGAAATCCTTCTATGTGGCACACCTCATCTCTAAGGGCTTTTCATCCAGATAAAAGGAGGTCATTGTCCCACTATACTCATCCCTCATTAGACCCATTATAGAATAGAATGCCCCATTTGATATATACCTCTCAAGACATCTGCAACCACTGGAAAGGCCGCAGAAATACCTCACTAAAAGAATCACAGGTCTAAAGCAGATGCCCTACACTGACTGCCTTAAAAAACTCCAGCTCTACTCTGTCGCATATCGTCTACTCACAGGCAATCTCTGCTTAACATAAAAGGCCATGTCAAACCCAGATCTGTTGGACATACTACACTTAAAGAAATCCCAATCCCTCAGAGCCACATGCTCCAGGGATCTAAACTCTGTCATCACAATAAGCAAAACATGCTGGAGGGATAGGTTCCTGACCCAGAGACACCCAGACTCTGGAATAAACTGTCCATACATGTCAAGCAGAGTGCCTCTTTGGCCCTCTTGAAAAGGAACCTTGACAATTGGATGGGAGAAAGGAAATTCACCCCGTGGATCACGTCAGTCACCCTGCTAGACAGGGGTCCAAGGAAGTAAATAGTGTGGGAAGAAAGAGCCAGGGAATTGTTATGGCTAGGCTTGTATAGACCCTAGGGCTGATAGCCTAGTACCAACCTATGAACATATGAACCTATTAACTGATCACTTCTCCAGAAGCCTTAGCTAATGGCTTATATTCTACCAAGGGTATAACAACCAGACAGCTTCCAAAGCACCTTCTATGTGCCCAAACTGTTAAGCACCTTGAAATGAGCTGACTAAAAGGCAGATTTGGGTGCAAAGCCCTTCAGAGCTTTACTGCTGTCAAAGTCTATACTCCTTTGAGGCTTTTGAAGATCAACAGTCACCTTGGGTTTTCTTTTGCTGGGCAGATAAGTTACTCTTGGGGAAAAAAACTTTTGCTGGGCAGATAAGTTACTTTTGGGGAACAAAACTTTCCATTTTCTTATATTTACTGATGTTTTATTACTTTCCTCTTCATGAAATTTATTTTAAAGCTAGGAGTACTGTGTTTTAATAGACTGCTGTAAGACTATAACATACTTTTAAATAGAGCACTCATTTTTTTCTGTCAGGTTGAAAGTAGTGTAAATTAACTGCTAACATTTTTTTCTGGGAAGAAATTGTGTTTCATTTTGCATTATGGGGCTGCCATGGTGTTTGAAAATGCTTTTTAGTGTGTTTTTTCTGTTAAAAAAGTAATTTCTGTGGACTGGTAGTTTTACCAGCACTTGCTGCTTGTCTTTCCTGGGAAAGATGTATTATTATCTGCTGACCATGGAGCAGATTATTGGCCCCAGTACTGGTCCTTCTTCCAGCCACAAAAAGAAAATGTTAAGCAAACAGCCCTTGTCACCACATATGGCTAGCAATTTGCTTGAACTGCAGGTGGGTGACTTTGCTGTAACTATTTGTTGTACTTCAGACTACTAATTTTTTATCCTGATCCCCTCTTGTGTAACACACAGTGTGGCTGCTGGAGTCCCCTCTGTAGTCAAGGAACAGCCACTCTTGTTCACTCTGGGAGAAGGAACAGGGAAGGTTTACCAGTTATGCCAATATGCTGGGCTTATCCCTAGGCTTGCAGCAGCTGCCATTAATAACGCAGTTGGCCCCATTTTTCATGTCAAAAATAAACAGAAAACCAAACATATATCTGCTTCTCCACAAATTTCAATGGATAGGAGTAGTTTATTTGGACCGGCTCGGGGTTAAATTCTGGCTATAGATCCTTCTTGTAGAGTAGTTTCTGGTAAAAGAAAAAGAGATACCTCTTTTCCTGAAGAGAATAATATTCTGAATCTGAATAGGAAAATCCAAAGACAGAGTCAAGGTTTTGTCCTCAGATTTCTGATTCAGACTCAGGATAACTCAGTTTCTGATTCTTTCTGTAGATGTTTCTCTTTCTCTGAGACTATTGCTAGAATGTGCCATTGTTTTCAGTGGAGAACACTGGGGTTTCTCATTCCATCAGAAAAATATTATAAGTTGTTACAGAAGGATTTTCTAGAACCTACACCAAATTCTCTTGTCTTGTCTTGTCTGCAGACAGGATGTGTGTCTTACTGCCTAAAGTTTTTCTGATCATCAACCATCTGTCCCTAAAAAGGCAGATAGGATGTATAAAGATCCTTATTCCTTTAAATGTTTATATACTATTCCCAAACCTGACCTTGCAGCTATAGTCTTAGTTGACTCCACTGCTGATAAGCACTTTGTTAATTCAAATCATATCCTTTCTAATAAGGAAGGGAACATTTATAGATATTCATAGGAATATTGTATACTACTGCAACTTTGATTTTCTGAATTTTAAATTGTCAGGCTCATATGTTAAAGTGCATTCCTAAATATTGTGAAAGTATGAGGAATGTCTTATTTACAGTTTCTTCTTTTGAAAAAAAAAACTGTTTTAAATAACTCAGTTTCTTCTGTCGCACAGGTCACTAATAATTGTTTGCAGTGTGTATATGATTCTGATGATACTTAGGGTTATGGCCCTTGGTACTGTTTTAAGAAGGTTTGCTTGTCTGCATTCTCTGAACCTTCCAGATGATTTAAAAATGAGATTTTAAATTCTCCCTTAGACAAAGATGTATTCTTTGGCCCTTTTGCTGCAGAGGTGATCAAAAAGTGTGATGAAAGGGGCAAGCTGATCCAGGGGATCTGTAAGATTTTGCAGCCCTCCTTTTCCAAATTTTCCAAGAGATTTTCTTTCTCCTCATCCAATTTAGGCAAAAAAAGAAAAAAAGAAAAGAACATCATCAACAGAACTCGGATAATAGACATTTAAGAAGAAGTGGCGAGGTGGTTGTAAAAATAAGTCTAAAACCCCCAGAAACCAAAGGCAGTCCAACAAGTCTGAATGACTTTTCAAAAGACCTTGCAACTCCCTCCCACCCTGACTGCTACTGTCCTCCAGAAAGCCTAAATCTCCATTTTTTTTCTTTGGCAAAAATTGTTTTATACAAGTGGGTTGCAAGATTCATTCAGTGGGGTTACAGATGGCAGTGGAAGGGAATTGTTCCTTTACATGGGGGTCATCTTTCATCCTGCAGATCAAACTCTATTGCTTTCTCCTGTTCTTTATCACATGCTGTCACAAGAGCTAAGAGAACCAGCCGCTCCTTCCCAGTTGGCAAGGAGGTTTTATTTAAGGATGTTCTTAATGCCAAAACAAAAAGAACCTGTTTGAAGGCCAGTTCTGGAGCTTTGTTTCCTAAACATGTTTTGTGATAGTGCCCAATTAAAAACATCACTTCACAACCTGTTAACTCTTCTTCTTCCTCTTTCAAGTTTTCCTGGTAACACTAGACTTAAAAGATGCTTAGCACCGCATCCTTATTCATCCAGACTTTAGGCATTTCTTAAGGTTTTCTGTGTCTGGATCACATTATCAGTTATATGCCATATGCTTTGGATTATCTACTGCACTGACAGTTTTAATAACGTGTATGGTTCCAATTATAATTCATTGTAGGCTACAGAATATCCACATTTTTCCTTATTTAGATGACTTGCTTAACTTTGCAGAGTCTTTTTCAAAATCTTTCCAGGGTGAGAGGTCTCTTGCACAAGCTGGGATTCCAAGACAACATTCAAAAGTCTTTCTTGACTCCCTCACACAGGATCATGTTCCTGAGATATCATCTAGACATCTCAGCTCATACAGCTTTTCTTCCACATAAAAAAATAGATGTTTATCTAGATATATTTCTAAAGTTTTCCATTCAGACTTCAGTCACCACAAGGGAGTACCTCAGAATTTAGGGTTTCATGGTATCTATAATTATCATGATAAACCTAACAAAACTCCACATGAGAAAAATACAGTGTTATCTGAAATACTGTATCATTGGTCCCAACATCAAAACTCTTTATTTTTTCACATCCCAGTATTGGAGATTGTTAGAAGAAAAATGTTCTGGTGGAGGCAACCAATATACTTAAATCCAGGTTTCCCCTTCTGCATCTCTGCTCCAAAGCAGTCAGTCACCACAGATTCTTTGGACTTTGCTTGGGGGCAGTTTTGGAAAGGATAAAAGTGCATGGGGTGTGCGGACCAAGGACAGATGCAAGCACATGATATCAAAATGATGCTTGCCCTGATCAGGACTCTCAACTCTGTGAACCAGCTATGGTCATCAGGACCTCTTCAAGTTGTTACATACAATACCACAGTCATGTGGTACATCAACAAGCAAGGAGAAACCAGGTCATACCCCCTTTGCAGACTAGCCATGTTAGTTTGGGATTTAGCTTCACTGCACAGTCTCACTCTACAGGCACCCTATGTTACATCAGAGCAAAGCTGTGGTAAAGACAAGCTGAACAGGACCAGGGCAGAACCCTGGATGGAAAATACATCAGGGAGCCTTCCAAGATTTGATCCATATATGGGGAGTTTCTCGAGTAGACCTCTTTGCTGCCGCTCTGAACTATCAACTGGCAAAATGATTTTACACATAAAGACATGGAAAATAGATGCCTTTTCTTTTCTTTGGTCAGAAATTTTCCTGGCTGCCTTTCCACCCTTTCTACTAATATCCAGGTTACTTCTGAAGGTTCAGAAGAAATCCTCCACATACATTGTGTTGGCTCCCTTCTGGCCCAGGCAACCATGGTTCTCCTTTCTTTTCGAAATGACAGGGGCAATTGCCAAAGGTTTCCTCCTAGAATGGATCTATTTACAGAAGAGTAAGGGTGTTTGATACACTCCATCATCAATCATCTTCAGTTGGCTGCCTGGATGATAGGGTCTTAATTCCTTTTAGGCACCTGTTTTCTGAGGTTGTGCAACAAGTACTAATGGAGGCAAGAAAGCCTGCTACTAGAAAATTGTGTATTAGCAAATGGAAAAGGTTTTCTAGTTGGTCCCAACAACATATCCACGCCATTCAGGGCTAGTTGTTCTCTAGTTTTACATTATTTGATTTAGTTACTATCCTCTGGCCTCAGTCAATGTTCAATATTCAGCCATTTCAGCATGTCTGCCCATGGAGCCTCATCTTTCAAGACAGTATCATAACAAAATGTTCATGAAAGGGGGTTTTCATAAGAGACCTGAAAGTAAACCAGGGACCCCTCCTTGGGATCTTAATTATGTGTTAGAGAAGCTAACACTTGCTCCATTTGAAGCAGCTCTGATTGCTCTGACCTTTGAAAGAAGGATATCCAAGTTGCAGGCTCTTAGGATGAGTCAACTCTAGCTCATTTTCTATAGGGACCGAATTTCATTGAGAACTTATCCTTCTTTTCCGGCTAAAGTGCTATCCATGTTTACTTTAAGCCAAGCTATCTATCTTCCCATTTTCTTTCCTGAACTTAAAAAAGAGGGAGAAAGGATACTACATACCTTGCATGTTCACAGGAAACTTGGGTACAGTCTTGACAGAACTAAATCTTTCAGGTCTTTGAAGCAATTGTTAATATCTTGAGAATGTAAGAAGGGAAAACCTGTGTCAAAGCAGATTATTTCCAAACAGTTGTCTAAGGCTATTACCTTTTGTTATACTCAGCATGACAGGCCTATTCTAGGCAGGGTCAAAGCCTAATCTACCAGGGCCTTGGCTTTGTCTATGGCTTTTTTGGAAAGTGCTGGATTCTAGAAGTATTCTAGAAGCTGCTTTGGTGCTCTGTACATAGTTTTACAAAGTCTGTAAGATTGCTTTCTTCTCTAGGTCTAGATCAGGTTTTGCTAGGACTATTCTCCAGGGGCTCCTAGACCCTTTTTCTTCCTCCTTCCAAATATAGTTAGCAATGGTAATATACCCATATAGCTAAGACTACTGCAGCAGTGATCAAAATGAAGAACAGAGTACAGTTGTGTAAACTGAACTTACCATAACAATAGATGTTCAAATGATCACTGCTACAGTAGCCACTTCCTCCTTCCACCCCGTCTTATATTTGTGTATGTTTTTATGACAGGTTGTGGGCATTTATTTGTTTGTTGTTCAGATTATTGTATTTCTGGGCTTTGCCTCCCTCTCTCTCTGTGCTGGCAGGAATGCTCTGAAGGGCTTTGTGCCCAAACTTGTCTTTTATTCAGCTCATTTCAAGCTGCTTGGGAGTTTGGGCACCATGGATGGCACCTTGAAACTTTGCAAGGTAGCCGTCTGTTACATCCATGGCAGGACATAACCCATATAGCTAAGGCTACTGTTATGGTAAGCTGAACTTGCACAATGTATTATCCAGATGTTACTTCTTAACTTTTTAAAGAAAATCATGAAGCAATGTAGAAAGACTGACATTTCTAGGCAGGGCCAGATAGATCAAGAACAGAGTGGCAATTATGACCTGGAGAACTGCAACATTTGCAAAAGCATTTATTTTAAAATAATAGTGTAGCTAACAGTTACAAAAGCTTTAGCAATAACATATGGTATATAACTGTTGGGGTGACTATTGAAAAAGCATATACCAGAATTGCAGTCATTGGACCTGTAGAACTAAAATGCAAATGAATGGATAAGCTGAATATTGTGATACCAAATAATGCTCCCTTCAACCATTGTGGCTGTAGTTCCATCCATGTTCAGAAGGGCAAAGGGGTTAAAATGCCCTATAAAACATGTGAAAGGCATTGCTGCAGGTGATTCAGAGACCTTCTACAAGTGTTTGAGTCTCAGGCACTTGAAGACTACTGTCGCAAAGTCTGAGTCTCAGTCATCTTGTAGCTTACATGGGATGACACTCATGCTTGAACTAGGCAACATGTTTGGGCAAAATGTAGCCGCTGTGGAAAGAGTAGGGCCGATACAACTCACCAAGAGTAGCTGAGTTTATGTAAAGTAAGTGCACCAGCCACAGGGAGAGGGTGCAAGGAAGCTGAAGTATAGGTTAGGTTTTTAAGCAGTGATCAGGATGGGAATTTAGGTTTTTGGGATAAGGGGAGTGTTCTTTAGGGTTAGTGAGAAAAGGAGGAGAGTTAAGGGTTACGGAGCAATCAGGGTCTTTAGGTTTAAGGAGCAGGAGGCAACTTTAGGTTTAGGGAGTAAGAGGTGAGTTTTAATGCTTGGAAGTTGGAGTGTATTGTAGTTTAAAATTTGAGCTCAAGAGGGGCGTTTAGGTTTACTGATTAATCAGGAACTTTATGAGGGGTACATTAAATTAGGATCAAGGACCTCGTGGGATCAGCATAAATGCTTTATTAGGGCTATGCAGTTTAGTAGGGTCAAGTGATGGGAGGGATAAGTAATGGAGTGGGATTGAACTACTGAGAGTTTGGGACTTGAAATTTAGAGCAAATGACAACAAACACTAGCACATGTTCTCTTGTAGACCTGTGATTCACTGTTGCCTGTCTGAATTGCAGTTTATTTTTTTTTAAGTATAGGATTTAGCACTAGCTAGACTCATCCTACCGGCAGTGAACTTTGATGAAGAAAAGAATATGTATGTCTGGATCAAAGCAATATTTTTATTCCTTTTAGAATAGTAGAGCATAACATGGCATTAGAATTGCTGCATTTTCATTAAAAGCTGCAGCTGCTCTTTTGCTTTTGTTTTTGAGGCTAGTAATACAACCTCTGGTTGTTTTATAGGGAATTATACATAATTGTATCAGTATTCCCTAAAAATGTTTTGACAAATCCCTATTGCTCCTATTTTGACTGCGTTGTTTCTTTATGCTGTTGTTCCTTATTTAGAAAAAATGTCTTCCCTGCAAGTCAGTTTATCAAATTATTGTTGTTATTCTTATAGTACCACCTTGCTGTTCCCAGGTCAGTTCATAGTCAACACCAAAAGTTATTGATATCTACACTTCCCTTTGTTGATAGGCTAGTTATATATGATAGCTAATACTTGGCTGCAGGCAATAGTGGCCTGCATATATGATAAATATGCATTATAAAATAATCAGTATGCACTATCAATTTGCACTATAAATAATCATTGTGTGGCACAACAGCCTTTTAACTCTACCATCATGGAAGCAATCATTGTATGATGCCTACTTTAATTATATGTCTAAGGTATGAATTTTGTTTTGCTTTGCGGCATCCTAGCCAAGCTCTTGTCATTCTACTAGTGACAACTGAACCTGCATCCATTCATACTATTGTTGCTGTCATATTACTGTAATTGTATACTGTACCAAAAGTATTGCTGTGTACTACTCTCAGTTATTACTGTGTTTAATTTATACTACCACTTCAGCTCTTATGCTATTGCTATGATAATTGAATATGTCTACTGTACTGAACTCTAGCTGTGTGCTACTCTTGGATAAGACTGTGTTAAAAATATTCTTCACATAAGTTGAACTATTTGTTGCATCACTGTTAGTGCATCTTTGTCTAACCTATTATCAACCTTTCTCTGATCTCTGGAGTGAATCAAAACAAAATCCAAGGCATCCTTTGAAATCTACAGAAAAATAAGTGTTTTATTCAATGCACTGCACTTTTAAATTGTGTATTACTGAATTGCCACCAACTTTAAGTGTTTTAGCCATTTAAAACTGTTTTGCTGTTTCACTGTTTTAACTATTTCCTGTTTGAGACTGTTTCTCCTGCACTTTGTATTTTCTAGTAATTGTGTATTTTATACCATAGGCTAGATTCAGATTTGCTGAATCTAGATTGATTGGAATTATCTGAGCAGTAAAATATTAAGAGGGCCCCCCTGCACCCTCATGGCAGAATAGTGTAGCAAAGGACCCATCTGAGTTGGAGATTGTTGGAATAAGGCTCAGTATTGAGCATTTCCATTGGCCAGCCTGTTTGAAAATTGCTTAACCTGTTTTAAAAAAGGGTTCTCACAGTTGCTACATAAGCCCCGCATTTGCATGGGTGTGATCCTGTTTTAACACAGCTCCACAAAATTTGGTGACCAGCTACCAGTCAACTATCTCCATCTGAGCAATATGAGGCATCTGTTTGCGTCTAGTGTACCTTCACGCAGCACTGCTCAGTGGAGGTAACCGCTGGCAGTTATAGACGCAAAAGCTAAAGTAGATTTATTTTCCCTTTGAAGCTGCCCGTGCTTCAACTGAGGAGTCCCTTAAATTGCACTTAGGTACTTGGAAAGCACCTCAGCTGGGTTTTGTACATCATTTGCCACTTGAATTGGAATCTCCTAATCCCTAATAGTCTTGTAACCCTTGTGCCCCATTAGTATAAACCCAGCATTAAACCCCCAATTAAACCACATCCTTCCTTATTAAAGTAATCAAATTTACTTCTAGTATTATGGGTGGTCATTCTCCTCCACTTCCTCTGCCAGCCTCATTGACATGGGTATCCTGAGTCAGTGTAGCAATTGCCTCATGTACACTGACAACCCACTACTCTTAAACCACTCAAGCTCAATTTGTGAGAGATGCATATACACTAAGAATTTGGAATCGTTGCTTTCTTGTTTACAGAACAGTGACACTGAATAGGTTGTCAGCCCAGATCCTCCTGCAGAAACCATGCTCTCAACGCATAAACCATCATATGCGGAGGTACTCACCAGAAATTTAGCTAAACACTAGAGACCTCTGAAACTCAAACATATTACACTAATACAGTACCTACAGCACTCAGTACACATAAAACCACAAGCACAAGTGTCGCACTAAACAAACCCCTAAGGCAAAGCACATCTAAACTAAATTTTTTGGTCATAGGCAACTCCATAGTGTTATACACAGATGTCCCACTCACCAGGCTGGACAAGAAAAAGGTTACAGTCAGCTGTATTTCATGTGCCAGAGTCCACCAAATCACACACACACCAAAGTTTCTCCACAAGTACCATTATGACTTTGCCATAGTTTATGTTAGTGTGAATGACATGAGACGTACCTCACTGCACTATATGAAGAGAGACATGACTAAGCTCTCTGAATATGTGTCTCAGGCAGATATTTCCCTAGCCTTGAGCAGCATACTACCTTCACCTAAGATGATACCACAATATAAACAAAAAAATGATTGACTTTAACAATTAGCTTAGTTTCTGGTGTCATTCTAAGGGAATCCAGTGCCTGTTAACCTGGGATGACATGGTAGATAGACCACACTGTTTTGGCAAAGATAGTCTTCATCTGTCACCTCTAGGATTTTGGTTACTGGCTAAGGATCTTGCCTCCCCCATACTGCCTTTTTTAGGCAATGTCACAACAACAAAATTCCCAATGTAAGAATATCTTCAAAAAGCAACCTCAAGGTTACGCTGCTAAATGCTAGGAGTCTAAACCTAAAACTGCACTCACTGGAAGCAGCCCTCACCTTAGAAAATAGTACTATCAAACAAAAACGGCTGTAGGTAAAACCAAGGTGCATAAAAACATGAAGTAAGAACAAAAGAACAATGCACCAAGGTAGCACACAATAGCGTCTTTAATAAAATAAACAAAAGAAAACAGTGGTAAGCGCTTTCGCAGCACTCAGTTGCTTCTTCAGACAAAATGTTAAAACCGCTCATTTCTTAAATACTCTTGAAACCAATTAGCATAATTAGTGATGTCATACCTGAAGGAGCATTTAAAGGCACAGACAAAAACTAAACATAAATCAGATAAAATACATAACATAAGCTTCTACTAAGCATAAAAAACCTTTTTAAAAAATCAATTATGTAAAATTCAGTCATAAGTAAGAGGCAATAAATATTATGCTTAAAATTATTTGTGTTTAAGGCGTCTGGCTTTCAAAAAAGGGACCAGAGATGTGGTACCATTAAGACCTGGATATTTGTCTGCATTAAGTTTCATTATCCATTTTTGTTCACAACCTTCAGTAATATTTTCTATATCCCCTCCTCTCAAATTTTTATGTATCTGTTGTAAGACAAAAAACTGGAAGGAATGTGAGGGATCAGTGTTCATGACATGATTAGCTAATGCATTTGTATGTTTTCTATTCCTGATATCACGAAGATGTTCCAAAATTCTATCTTTAAAAGATCTATTAGTCTTGCCAACATAGAAAACAGGACATCTCTTGCAGAAACCATAATAAACCACATCAGTACTTTTACAATCAGCATATGTATGGGAATACAGATGGAACTGTTTTGTTGGATGAGTATATGTATTTGTGCTATAACTGTAAGGACATGCACTACATGACCTGCTTGGATAGGTACCCTGACGTGTGGAAAGAGAATTTGGCTTGTGTGTCTCTCTATTACAAAGATGCTGTTTGAGTGATTTATTATTCCTAAAGCTAAACTGTGGAATGCTAGTGGTGATAGCATTTAGATTAGATACTTCTTGCAAAAGGTACCAGTGTTTCTTAACAACATCAATATATTGGTTTATGTTGCTGGCAAACTGAAACACTACTCTAAACTCATTAATAGGCAAGGTACCATTGCTATTAGTAGCAGGATTATCCATGGCTGGATTAAAATAGGGTCTGCATTTTGTGTGCCTCAATTTCCAGGCATCAGAGACTGTTTTATCAATCTCAGTAGTATTATAGCCTCTTTGGAGAAAATCACATTTGAAATTACTAAGTGCTGCATTTGCATCCTCATCATTGTTGTGTAATCTCAGGGTCCTGAATACTTGCCCTTTTAATACATTTCTTGGAATATGTCTGGGGTGCATGCTTGTTTTATGCAGGTATGTATTTTTTCTAGTAGGTCTGTGGTAAACTTGACTCCTTAGATTATTTAGATCAGATTTAGTCAAATGTACATCAAGAAAATCAATATTTTCAGCAGAGATCTGATATGAAAATCTTAGAAAATCAGTAGTAGTATGTAAGTAAGTCACAAAGGATGCAAAATTCAAACCATCACCTTTCCATAACATAAAAATGTCATCCACAAACCGTACATACCATAATACATGTTCTATAAAGGGATTTTGGCTGGAAAGAACAAATGTTTCTTCCCAACAAACTAAAGCTAGGTTGGCGTAGCTATTGGCACAGGGGATACCCATGGCCACGCCAACCTTTTGCAAAAAGAACTGTTCCTGAAATGTCATAACATTATTTTCCAATATGATTTCTAGCAAGCTACATATTAATTGAACTTTATTGTTCATAAAACACCTGTTAGTTGTAAGAAATTCTCTAATCATCTCAATACCCCATAAGTTGGGAATGCTGGTGAACAAAGACTCTATATCCATAGTAATCAATACAAAGTCCATATCTATTTCAATACTGGCTATTCTGTTATGTAATCTTTCGAGAAACATCTTGGTGTCTCTTAAAATGGTATGACAGTTATCCAGCAGACCATGTAAAGTGTCCTCAACAAAAATCGAAAGGGGCTCGGTGCACCAACCGGCCCCAGACACTATAGGTCGCATAGGTGGTAAAGTCAAGTCTTTATGAATCTTCGGTAAGCCATAAATTTTAGGGACAATTGGTTTTAAAACATTAAAATATTTAAACAATGACTCATCTATTAATCCTGTAATAAGTAAATCAAAAAGTAAAAATGAAATTTTATCAATAATAGCATTAACTGTGATTTTAGAGATAGGTAGATATGTATCATTATTTAATAATAATTTATGCATTTGCTGTATATATAACTGTTTGTCTAAGAGGACAACACCACCTCCCTTGTCAGCCTCTTTAATAACCAGGGAGTGTAAGTTCTTCAGTTCATACAATGCTCTTTGCTCATCAACAGTTAAATTGCTGAAATGATAATTACTGAAATCTTGCTCATTTATATCTCTGAAAGCCATCTCACACATGTCAGTAAACCTCTGAATACTAGGTGGAATATTTGGAATAAAACTGCTAGGGTGTTTGTATATATTATTTACATTCACTGTGCTGATGTGGATGTCATATGAGCCTGCGATATTGTCGAGGATGGCAAAAGGCGTGTTTTTTTTAGGAATGGCTCCTGTGTTAGCTTTATTTTGGTGTAAATCGATCGTTTCAATAAATTCAGCCACTAAATGCTCCTTCAGGTATGACATCACTAATTATGTTAATTGGTTTCAAGAGTATTTAAGAAATTAGCTGTTTTAACATTTTGTCTGAAGAAGCAACTGAGTGTTGCGAAAGCGCTTACCACTGTTTTCTTTTGTTTATTTTATTAAAGATGCTATTGTGTGCTACCTTGGTGCATTGTTCTTTTGTTCTTACTCACCTTAGAAAATGCTGACATCTGTGCAGTCACAGAGACTTGGTTTAAGGCAGTGGAATGCACTCTGGTCATACCGAGTTATAATGCCCTCCACACATTCAGACTACAAACTGAAAGTGCGAGAACTAAAGGAGGTGGAGTATCAATATTCATCAAAAGATAAATACACTTCTAGACTGGTTAAACAAAAAAGATTTCCTTGAATTAATCCAGGTCCAAATGACTGTAGGAAAGACCGCTCTCTAAGTTACTGGCAGTTATAGGACCCCCTTCATGAACCAGAATACCCACACTACATACTTAGATCTACTTGAATCATTCATTCAAGATGAAACCAAACACCCTGGTTTTAGGTGACTTTAACTACCCATCCATAGATTGAGTAAATTATATGTGTACTAACACACTTGCCCAAAGGTTCTTGGACATCATCAACTCCAATGCCCTGGACCAGTTGGATGACACCTCCACAAGGGGCACAAACATTCTACATCTTGTGCTCACTAACATGGGTGATTGTTGCACCATTCCAATGTGTGTGCCCCCCCCCCCCCAGTGAGGTCAGATCATAAATCAGTCTTATTAGAAGTAACAATAACATCTGATCCTCCATTAGCAGCAACTAGACTAAAAAACTTCTCCAAAGCCAATTACAACCTAATACCTGACAGCATTAGTAACTTAGTAGCCCCTGCCCTCACTGATGGCATGGACACTTTACTGGGATTTACACCAATGTCTTGTATAAGCATTTTTACAAATATATTGACTCAGCCATACCTGATAAGACCAAAGCAAGATCCTCAAGAAAGAACAAGCCTGCCTGCTGGACATCTGTCATTAACAGGTTATACAGTAAGAGAAATAAATTACTGTCCAAGAGCAGGAATAAACAGTCTCTGAATTGGAAGAATTCCCTCCTCGACTTAAGCAAGCAAATAAGACACATTGTAAGGCATTCTAAACGTAACTATGAATCCAAATTAGCCTCCTTCACTAAGGGTAAACATAAGGCCTTCTTTAGATATGCCAGAAACCTTAAAGAAAAAAACCCAGCTCTGAGAAGAACTGGTTGTTAATTGCACCACATATACTGAACCCGCAGAAATAGCCAACCTGCTAACTGACAGGTTCAGTGAAAATCCCCCCCCCCATCCCTGCCACATATCCACCAAAGCATGCCTACCACCTGCCCTTCACCTAGTATCTCCAAAGAGCAGGTCATAAACTCTCTCTCCAAAGCCAAAAACACAACATCTATGCCACCTGATAATATCCCAGGCTGCATTCTAAATAGATTACAACAAGAGTTAGCTGCACTGCTGGAGACTCTTTTTAACCACATTCTAAGCACTGGCTTTGTACCCGCTGAAAGGAAAACAGCAACCATCGGCTCGTTACATAAAGGAGGTGCCTCCACTGAGCCTGGGAACTATAGGGCAATAAGCCTGACCAGCCTATTCTATGGAAAGAATAATCATGGACCTTATCAGCAAAGATATAGGAGACCTCCAAGTACTTGACCCATCCCAGTTTGACTTCATTAAAGGGAGATCCTGCCTTTTGAACTTGGTGGACTTCTTTGAGATAGTCACCAAGTACTGGATGAAGGCAAATCCATCCATACAGCCTACCTGGACCCGGCCAAGACCTTTGATAATATTCCCCTCTCAGGCATCATTGATAAACTCACTCAGTTGGATATAAACCCTTATACTGTCAGGTGGGTTGCAAACTGGCTCACTGGTAGAACGCACACAGTCAAAATAGATGACTCTGCCTCCACCAGCAGACCTGTAACCAGTGGTGTTCCACAGAGATTGGTGCTGGGGCCCCTATTGTTTGGAATCTACTTCTGAGATGTACAGACTAAAACAAAAGGCCTATGGCTGGCAAAGTTTTCTGATTATTGCAAACTGGGTGCAGTCATTGAGTCCCCAGATGATATCAACATCCTACAAGAGAAACTTGCACAAGACAAATGACTGCTGGCAAAGTCATGGGCTAAAACTCAATTCAAAATGATGCATTATCATTCCCTTTGGTAAGGACAATGTCCCTGCAGATTGCTACATTAATAACAACACCCTAAGCATGCAATCAGTGGTGAGAGATTTGGGCAAGCAGGTTGATAGTAACTTTTCCTTTAACCACCACATCTCCCCAGTGATAAGAAAGGCTTTCTATGTCACATACCTCATAAGTAAGGGCATTGCATTCAGAACAAAAGAGGTTATAACCCCTCTGTACTCCTCATTCATCAGACCAATAATAGACTACAATGCTACCTTTTGTATGTATCTTACCAGGCATCTGCAGCAACTGGAAAGACCTCAATGGTTTCTTACAAATAAAATTCAGGGTCTTTAGCATATGTCATACATTAACAGATTGAGTTCACTGTCACTATACTTTGTGTCTTATAGACTACTCAGAGGTAACCTCTGCCTTGCATATAAAGCAATTTCAGATCCTGCTCTAATGGAAATGCTGCACATTCATAAATCAAATGGTATAAGATGCACTTGTTCTAGGGAGCTAAACCTAGTATGTGACATCAACAGGACTTGCTAGAGAGACATATATGTCTCACAGAGGTTACTTCTCCTCTGGAACAAACTTCCAATTCAGGTAAAATACAGACCCTCACTGACCCTATTTAAGTGTAGTTTTGACGATTGGTTGGAGTTTCACCCGTGTCCCTCTTGAACTGGGCAGTAGTTGTTGAATTAGTTCAACTTGATACCTTGATATTCTTGAGAACATGGGTTGTACTTGGTTAGGCTTGTAAGGGCCCTAGGACCATTAGCCTAGTAACCTCCTTTGATCCCCTGATCCTATGAACATATCATCACTGTCTACTGACTAAATTGGTTCAGTATATCATTCCTGCCCTCAGTAAATTGAGTCTGCTGACAAACATAGACGTTCAAACTCACTTAATCCCTTTGGTCACTAGCTTCATTACACTTAGTATTCTGAGACAGGGAGGGAACTGCCTAATTGTCTGGCAACCCCTTATTATCAGGCAAATATTACTTGACTTATAGCGTAAATTTATATATACATCCATAAGGACACCTTCTCATTTCCACAAATGGTTGGCAAGCCATGTCTAAACTCATTCATGCCTCTAAAACATCATACTAAATCACCACCTGCTGAGGTTGTTAAAACAAATCACTCTCAGGCCTCCAAGAATTAGGATTAAAGAGCCTGAGCAGCTTCCCAGTAACACAGCTCCACCGTAATTCCATAACTTTGGGAGTTACAAGGCTGAAGGCTTCAGCTGTTCTACTGTTACTAAGTCTGCTCATCCAAGTAGGAATGTCCAAATAACAAGCCACGCAGTTGTTAGGCATATAGACTCGATACTTACTAGGTTGAACTAAAACAGGTTGTTAATTGCCTTTCTTGTGTCAGGATCCATGATCTTATAACAGTTGCCTTGTTTCTTAAACAGGACAAATATGGCTATGAACTGTAGAGTTTCATGTAGGTGTGAATGACTTGAGATACTGAATTCAAAAATACGTGCTGAGAAACATAATGGAACCTATTATGGCTGCGTAAGCTGAAGGTAAGACACTGGCCTTAGAGCAGTCCTACCTTTCCAAAGATTAATGCCCAGATTCAAAGAAAGGCAATTCACTGTGACAATTATTCAAGTAGTTGATGTTATTCCAGGGGGAGTTCAGTATGTGTCACCTTGGGATGAGAAGATCAGCAGTCCAATTTGCTTCATCAAGAATGACCTGCACCTTTCATTACACATATTCTCATAGTCACCAAATCACTGGCTGTCTCCATAATAATCAAAAAAGTTAATAGTCTAAAAATTTGGGGATACTTTTTGAGAATAGTAAGGAGTAAATGGTGCAAAAACACACTTATAAATAAATAAGCATGCACTCATATCACAATTACAATTAAACCACTAGGTTTAATCAACATTCAACCACTAGGGTTGTCTCCTGGGAAGTGCAAACAAATTATTATTGTTGTACTCATATTTAGGGAATTTGTAAATGTGTGGACGTTGCTTACAAACATGTTACTCTTACATAATGCCTTATGAATATATGACAATTTTATTTTCATCTGATACTTAAAATGGCTGCAATAAAAGGTAAATCCTATCTCAAGTGTTATATTTTGCCAGCACAATATCCTGATAAATATATAGATAAATCAATGCTGTTAAATGGATATCTTGTTTAAATAACTTATTCATGATGAATAAACACAACTTCACATATTTCTTTCTTTTAACATGCAGGCAGAACTTTGACGAAACCTTCCATATTTATTACTGGTCCTTCACAAGACATGATAACTTTAAGACTTAATGTGACACTTGTATGTTTGGTATATGACCCTCCTGAAAGCATGCAGATTTATTGGAATGTCTCTGGAAAACATTTGACAGGAGGAATGGGTTTTCAAATTATTAGTGCTGAAGGTGACTACAGTATTACTAATGATTTGACACTATCCTATGACACCTGGATCAATCAGCCTTCCATTCAGTGTGTAACTGGAGAAGAAAGTAAGACCTATAACTACACAATGATCACCGAAGGTAATGTATGTTATTAATAAGAAAGGGATACATTTACGTAGTATGGACTTTCACTTTAAAACATTTATTAACAGCAATGCTGCTGATTTAACACTTGCTGATGTGAAAAAGTAGATTTTAAAAATTATCTTTCTAGGTTGTATGCTGTGGAGTGTTTTATCATGTTTCCTTGCTTGCCATACCTGTAACAACACCGTTCAATCTCAGAATCCAAAAAGGTTTTGTACGAAGCAAATGGAGAACAGCTACAGTCATTCCCCTTCATAAAGAAGGTCCTTACACAGACCCAGGGAATTACAAACCCATAAGTCTGACAACCTCAAATGCAAAGCCATATAAAGACTTGTCATGAAACTAATCAGTCAGAATATAAGGAACCTCCAAACGCTGAATTTGTCAAGGACAGGTTATGCTTATTCAGCCTAATGGATATTTTTGAAAAGGTCGCCAAAGCAATGGATGAAGGTAAAAATGATACACACTACATACCTTGACCTCACCAAAGCTTTTGACACAAATTCCCACTTAGGGAGAGTAAAAAAGCTAAATAAACTGGGAATAAACTTCTGTGTCATCTACTGGAATGCCAACTAGCTCATAGATATGATGCAGGAAATCAAAACAGGGGAAATTATCTCCACAAAGAGAGCAGTCAGCACTAAAGTTCAACAGAGTTCTGTGCTGGGACCTCTCCTGTTTGGCATTTACTTTTCTGAAGTAAAAACCAATATCAAAGGTTTCTGGCTGACTACATTTGCAGGTGATTGCAAGCTAGAAGCAGTTATTGAATCCCCAAATGACTTTTCCACCCTGTAGGAATGTTTGCCCCAAATAAATAACTGGTGCCTAAATTATGGATTGAAACTAATGCCAAAAGGTGCATTATTGTATCCTTTGAGAAATCATCAGTCCCAGAGAACTACCACATTAATAATATGCCCCCAAGAGTTGAACCAGTTGCTTGAGATGTGGGAACTTATGTGGACAGTGACCAAACTTTTAACCAACATGTGTCCAGTGTTGTAAGAATGTCCTTTTATATTATACAGATTACAAACAAATGGCTTGTGTCTCGATAAAGGGATGCCATTATTCCCTTTTACTCGGCCCTCATTAGGCCAATCATTAAATATAAGGATGCCTTTGGTATGAATCTGTTCATACACATGCAACAACTGCGACACCCACACAGTTACATTGCTAAAATAATACAAGGCCTAAACAACATGTCCCACATGGACAGAGTCAAAGTCCTGCCACCATACCCGGTTTTCTATAGACTGCTAAGAGGTGACATCTGTCTGACATACAAAGCATTCTCTGACCCAATACTAATGAATTTACTGCACATCAACAAATCAAATGGCTTCAGAAATACTCATTCCAGGGATCTACATGTCTGTAACATTAACAGTATGGTTTGGAGGGGCAGGTATATCTCAGAGGACTCCACTGCTCTGGAACAGACTCCCCAGTCACATAAAACAAACTTCACCCTTGTCCATATTCAAGGATACCTTGGATTTATGGATGGAAAACAGAAAATTTACCCCAGACTGACCCTGTACTACTAATGGATGGAGGCAGCTTCTAAATGTTTTATCCCATGCATGGGTCCACTTAAATTATCTAAATAATGATCCAGTTATGCTCATTAGAGGTAATATGTAATTATAAACCATGAGATGGGTAATGTCAATCTCTAACCAAATGGGTTAAGTTAATTTGAGCACATAAAGAGAAATCAGCTTGGCTTAATACGGCTTGCAAGGGCAGCTAGTCCACTACTTAACTATGAACCTATGGACCCATAAAATATTGTTGCTCAATAAAGTTTAGATTAAGAGAAGTCAGCTACAGTACCCTGGTTGGCTAACACACATTTTGCTACCAGAATATTTAACTTTTGACAACTGGAGAGATTTCATTAAGCATACATTTTCTTTCACTGTTCATGTGCTTGAACCTTTTCATTACTCATTTATATTTTAGTAACTTAGCGAGATCAAAATTCATTATTCTTGAATCAGATGATGGCAATGTCAGATAGCATAATCTTGAAAGCTAAAAGAATAGTAGAAACACCTGTAGATCAATATGTGTGTACATCCTTTAAGAAGCTATTCAAGGGCTTGCACATGTGTATAAATACTGAGCACATGCAAGCCTGACTGCCATTTTGGAGTAGGCAGTTGAGATGTAAGCATGTATGTATGTAAGTTCTGTCTGTTAACTAGTTTGTTTATATTTTATGATGCTACTATCCATCGTGATGTGTTTCTATGTATTAAAGCATCTAAACAAAAACCCCAGCCAACTTGTTATATGTGTTAGAGACAAATGAGCGACATGGTGTCAGACGAGCCATATCTAAAAGGACATGTTATAAGAAACGGCATATCCAAGGGGCATGAGGTCAAAGATGGCCTGGGTAAAATGACTTAAGGTGTTTGCTAAGAGCTAGGGAATATACAGGAGTGGATCATTCCTAAATGTGCAAAACCTTGCAAAACAGGTCAGAAATGAATTTCAGGCATTAAAACTTGCTCAGCACTATTTCTTTTTGCATAATATGAATCAAGGCATACAGAACACTCTAAATGGTTTTCCCATAAACAGATATGTACGATATTCATAGGTTCATAGGTTCATAGGTTCTATCTGCCCTAGGGCATTTATAAGCCTAGCCAGAGTATGTTTGGCTTTCGCCACCCATTTTAAATTAATTTTGCTATGCCCTTTTTCGAGGTTAGTACACTGTGCCTCTGTCTAACAGTGACACAGAAGTGATACCCGGGGTAAACCTATGATCTCCCATCCACTCATCAAGATTCCTCTTGAAAAGAGTCAATGAGGGACTCTGCCTAACCTGGACTGGGATTTTATTCCAGAGTGAAGGGAGCCTCTGGGTTATGAATCTGTTCCTCCAGCATGTCCTATTTATTTCAGTGCTGAGGTTCAAGTCTCTCGAGCGCGTAGCTCAATGGGATTTGGATTTTCTTAGGTGCAGCATGTCCATTAATTCCAGGTTGGACATGGCTTTATACGTCAGGCACAAATTGCCTCTGAGCAGGCGGTATGCCACTGAGTAGAGCTGGAGTTTCTTTAACCTGGCAGCATATGGCATCTGTTTGAGCCCTTTGATCCTCTTGGTGAGGTACTTTTGGGGTCTTTCCAGTTGCTGCAGGTGTCTGGTAAGGTACATCCCAAAAGAGGCATTGTACTCAATTATGGGCCTGATGAGGGATGAGTAAAGAGGCACGATGACCTCCCCTGATCTAGATGTGAATCCCTTCATGATTAGGTGGGCTATATAAAATGTTTTTCTAACCACTTTGGCCACGTGGTTATCAAATGAGAGATTGCTATCAACTTGGGTCCCCAGGTCCCTAATTACTTCTTCTGTACTTAATGGATTACCACCTATGTGGTCATTTGTGGGCACTTTGTTTTTGCCAAAGGGGATGACTATACACTTTTTGGTGTTTAGCTTGAGGCCATGGCTCTGGTACCAGTTGTCTGTTTCTATGAGGCCCTTTTGGAGGATGCTTGTGTCAGCTGGAGAGTCGATTATGATGCCCAGTTTGCAGTCATCTGCGAACTTGGTCAGCCACAGTCCTTCCGTGTTGGCCTGTACCTCCGAGAAATATATACCGAACAAGAGAGGTCCCAGGACTGAGCCTTGTGGGATGCCACTTGTAATTGGTTTGGAGTCTGACATGGCTCCAGCAATTCTAACCATGTGGGTTCTGTCCTTGAGCCAGTTTGCAACCCATCTAGTGACATAGGAGTTTATATTTAAGCTGGTGAGCTTATCTATAATGCCCGAGTGGGGTATTGTATCGAAGGCTTTTGTGAGGTCCAGGTAGGCTGTGTGGACCACCTTCCCCTCGTCAATGGCCATGGTGACTGTTTCGAAGAAGTCGACCAGGTTTAAGAGGCAGGATCTGCCCTTAACAAAGCCAAACTGGGTAGGATCCAGTGTCTGTTGGTCCCCAATATCTTTATTTATGAGGTCCATGGTGATCCTTTCCATAGCTTTGCAGACCAAGCTAGTCAGGTTTATGGAGTGATAGTTTCCAGGATCCGTTGAGGCACCACCTTTGTGGAGAGGGACCACTGTTGCTGTACGCCACTCTTTGGGTACATATCCTGTAGTAAGGCTGAGATTGAACAGTAGTTTTTTGTTTCAAAATCCACCTGCCATGCCCACAAAGTATACACAAACACACTGAAAATATGTCTCTTGTAATTATGTATGGACAAACAGTTTTGTGATCTTGTAATAACATTCAAATGCACAATAAACTCTTCAAAATACTGTACTTTGCGAAATATGCAATATGGTAATCATATTGAAAAAATATTCACATTACTATGGAAAATGTTTGAAATAAAGTCTGAATTACATAAAACAAATAAAAGGAAACAACCACATTTTCACAAAGCATATGCATTTTCGTTTTAAGCAAATATATTTGAGTTATCAGAAGTGTATAGAGTATTCACATGTTTGTGCAGTGTTACAGTAAAGTTATTTCACAAAGTACAGCCATTACAAGGCATATTTCTCAAAGTACAGCTATTACAAGGCATATTTCATAAAGCACAGCCATCACAGGGCATATTTCCCAGAGTACAGCCATTACAGAGCTTATTTCGCAAAGTACAGTATTTTGAAGAGTTTATTGTGCATTTGAATGTTATTACAAGATCACAAAACTGTTTGTCCATACATAATTACAAGATACATATTTTCAGTGTATTTGTGTATACTTTGTGGACATGGCAGGTGGATTTTGAAAACCAAGTGCACTTGTGTTTGACAGTAATATTGCTGAGAACTGGAGAGTGTTTGAGCAAGAGTATGACATTTTCATACAGGCTGTACTTCCTGACAAAGATGACCTTACAAAAGCATTTATTCTGATTAATTTAGCTGGGTCAGAAGCCATAGAAAAGGAATACTGATTTGTGCATGCACCTGATATGTATACCGAAGAGAGGGAAAACCATCATGTTGTTGTACATGTTGAGTCAAGGGAGGACCCAGAGTGCTTAAAATGTAAATTTCGAGAAATGTGTAATCCTCAGACAAATGTTACAATGAAAAGGCACTTACTTTATACAAGGGATCAAAAGCCTGGTGAAACTTTTGCAGCATATATAACTGACCTGAGAAATAAAGCTAAAACATGCAGATTTGGTGATTTAAGGGATGAACTTGTAAAGGACAGACTTGTGTGTGGTACGAAAGATGATGCTGTGAGAAAGATTTTGCTTCGTGACAGTGATTTAACTTTGAATAAGGCCACTGAGATTTGTCAGATATATGAGCTCACAGAAAAGCACACAAATATGCTTACAAATGAGATCAGCTCTAGAAGGCACAGTGATAAAATTCACACTGATAGTATGCTGCACGTTATTAAAAGCAACAGGCACAAGCACATGTCAATTGTAACCCCTGCAGCACTCACTGGTAAAGCCCAGAACTTTCCAGCAAATTCCAGAAGTCGCACAGTCTCAATGAAGCATAAGAGTATGTCAGCAACCTCAAAGCATAGGCCCGAACCTGGTTTCATTGCCAGCTGTTGGAACTGTGGTGGTAATCATGAATCTAAAAGGGAAAAGTGTTTAGCTTTTGATCATCAATGCCACAAATGCAATAAATGGAATAATTTCAAAGGATTCTGTAAATCAAAAGGCCCACGTTCTTTTATTAAAAGGGAACATTTTAAGAAACAACGTGATGAGTTAGACAGAGGCAAGCCTACTCTTTATGTTGATGGTGTGTCAGTGCTTCATGAAATGGTCAATGCAGCAGATTTAAGGGCAAAGAATGAAGTATTTTGTACTGTTCGGGTATATGGAAAACCCATAGAGCTCAAAGTAGATACAGGCTCCAAGTGCAATGTCATGTCAGCAGAAACATTTGCTAGAGTATGTTAAGGTGTTAGGCTTCATTTGGCAAGGTGTGAAAAGCTTGTTGCTTATGGAGGTGAAGAAATTCAAACCGAAGGCTCAGTAGCGCTTTCATGTTACTCTGCTGGAAGAAGTTATGACTTATTTTATGTGGTCAAGAGGCATGTCCAGTCATTATTAGGGCTCAGAGACACATTAAAAATGGGACTGCTTTCATTTAATAAGGAAGTCCATCATGTTAGATTAAAAGACCACTACTCTAATTTCGCCCAGTACAATTTTTCTACCTGTGCTGATCTGTTCAAAGACAAACTAGGCTAACTTCCAGTTGAGTACTCCATTAAATTAAACCCAGAGGTCAATCCAGTTATCAGGCCAGTGCGTAAAGTTTCAATAGCCATGAAGCACAGAGTTAAGGCCGAGTTGGATAAAATAGCATGACAGGTTGTGATTTGTCCAGCTGAAACTCCAACTAAATGGGTATCGTCCATGGTGATAGCTCATAAGAAAAGCTCAGATGACATCAGAATATATATTGACCCATGAGATTTGAACAAAGTGTTAAAAATACCTCATCATCCAATGCGCACAATCAAAGAAGTCACAGCCTTGATGCCAAATGCCACTATTTTTTCTGTCTTAGATGCAAATTGTTCATTTTGGCAAATTCAGCTTGACAAGAAATCATCATTGCTTACTTTATTCAGTACTCCATTTGGCAGGTACAGATTTTTAAGAATGTCATTTGGGATAAATTCTGTAAGTGAAGTCTTTCAACTAGCAATGGAGCAAATTTTCTTCTGGGTATGCTTGTGCTATTATAGTAGAAGACATACTGGTAGGAGGTCACGATGAAGCCAAACATGACAGAAGCCTCAGAAAAGTTCTAGAAAGGGCACGTCAAGTGAATTTTAAGCTCAATGCACAGAAATGCAAGTTCAGGCTACAAGAAGTTACTTATGTTGGTCATTTATTTACGTGTTCAGGCCTATGACCAGACCCTTCAGAACAAACAGCCGTCATTGAGATGCCAGCACCAGACAATGTTCAAGTCCTGCAATGTTTTCTTGGCATGGTCAACTACTTAGGCAAGTTCATTCCAGACATAATCCAACTATCAGTACCACTCAGAGAGCTGATACATAAAGATATATCCTGATCTTGGTTAGAGCAGCACCAAAGAGTATTTGATGTCCTGAAACAGAGAATTGCTCGTCCACCAATACTCAGAAACCATGATGTTCACAAGCCAGTAACACTTTCCTGTGATGCTTCAAAATTTGGTTTAGGTGCAGTCATTCTACAAGAGGATCAATCTGTTGCCTGCTCATCGAGAACTCTTACCCAAACTGAGATGCAGTATGCCCAGATTAAGAAAGAGCTTTTGACAATTGTGTTTGCATGTTCAAAGTTCCATGATTATGTTTATGGTAGACCTATCCAGATTGAAACAGACCACCAACCATTAGTCACTATCTTGAGAAAACCTATGCATTCAGCTCCAGCCAGACTGCAATGTATAATGCTGAGATTGCAAAAGTACAATTTCAAACTTGTCTACAAGAAAGGCAAACTTTTTTATCTTGCTGATACATTATCCAGATCACCCAGAAACACCACAGAACCGCACAAGAATGAGAATTTTGATTTTGAAGTCATGGAAGTGAGAAATATTTCTTCCACACATCTTGATGAGCTGAGAGATCACACAGCCACAGATCCAGTTTTACAAAGGCTCAATCACTTTATCAATCACGGATGGCCATCAAAGCAATTTAGTTTACCTCAAGAAGTGCAACCTTATTTTCCATACAGAGATTACATTTTGTCAGACAAAAATATTATGAAAGGTCCTAAAGTGATTGCTCCAAAGTCCTTGCAACCAGAGTACATTGCTATCTGGCATTGTGGTCACCCAGTAGTTGATTCTACCAAAAGAAGGGTGACATCCACAGTATTTTGACCTTCTATGTCACAAGACATTGAGAGAGCACTTTTATCTTGTTCAGTGTATAATAGCACAAAACCACATCAACAGAAGGAACCATTTCAGCTTAACCAAATTCCAGAACTACCTTGGTCGACAGTAGCCATGGACATTTTTGAATGGAATAGTCAACATTATTTGGTATTAGTAGACTGTTACTCCAGTTGGTTCGAGATTGACCTACTTCTCAACCTAGCATCCAGTACTGTCATTACTAAAATGAAACATCATTTTGCAGTCCATGACAGTCCACACAAACTTATCTCGGACAATGCTACTCAGTTTATAAGCCAACTGTTTAAAAGATTTGCTGAAGAATGGGACATTACTCATGTTACAAGTAGTCCAGAGTACCACAGATAAATGGTTTGGTGGAACGTGCAGTTCAAAGTACAAAACAGTTACTTGAGAAGTCAAAATGAGATAAAAGTGATGGTTTCCTGAATTTATTTAATCTCAGAAATATTCCTCATGATAAACATCTTGGTTCACCTGCTCAGAGACTTCTGTTGAAACAAACCAGAACCACATTATCAATCAGAAGTCAATTATTGGTTCCATGTGTCAAGAACAACAGGCTATGGAAAGCCAATCTGTTGAAGAAGCACTTAACTCCAGAGTCCTACTACTATAAAACCAGCAAACCATTCAATCCATTACAAGAGGGATCAGTTGTAAGAATGCAAACATCCAATGGTTATGAGCGGATTGGTGTCATGAAGATTATTGGTCCAGGGCCGAGATAATACATTGTGGAATCGGAAGGAGCAATTTTTAAGTGGAATTGGAATCATTTGAGACCAGTGTCTGAGCCTATACCACAGCACATAGCCTGTGAGAAAGACTTTTTTTCTCAGATTGAGTTGTCTGGTGTTCTAATTCCAGAAGAAGTTCCAGAGGGCATTCCCATTCCTGTGAGGAATCCAAAAGTTCCTGATACAAGCTGTGCACCACAGACTCTCCCTGTTGCTATGCTTGGTCCAGATTGTTATATTACAAAATATGGTCAAATCTCTAAACCCTGTAGCAAATAAGAAGAACTTGGACATGAATATTGTGTTTTGTTTCCAATGTGTATACTAATTCATGTCAATCTCTGATATTGTTTTTTATAAAAGGCAATCTTTTTAAAAGGGAGGAGGATGTAGATCATTATGTGTGTATATACCTTTAAGAAGCTATTCATAGGCTTGCACAAGTGAGTAAATACTGAGCACATGGAAGCCTGACTGCCAGTTTGTAGTACGCAGTTGAGATGTAAACATGTATGTATGTAAGGTCTGTCTGTTAACTCGTTTGTTTGTATTTTATGATGCTGCTATCCATCCTGATGTGTTTTTATGCATTAAAGCATCTAAAGGGAAACACCAGCCTTCTTGTTAAATGTGTTAGAGATGAATGAGTGGCAGCGCCTTTATGATAAATTATTTAATAATCTGGTCTCCAAGAATCCCGAGACAACAGCAAGCATTATAGCGTGCATAAACCCTAAACTGTAGAAACTAAATGGGACATGTACAGACCCAAAACAGCTGAGGTGCTGCAAACAGAAGCAACTGCTTAATCCTTGAAGTTACAATCATCTAGTACTAGTAGAAGATAACCTAACAGCAACATTTTACATTAGAATGATTAAAAGTAAACAGTCTTTAAGATTTTACACTGTGTACCTTTGTAACATAATTTTCTTCCTTTTAGAGTTTTGCTTTTGTAAGAGATCAATAGAAAAAAATAATTGTCCAAAGCAAGGCACCATAAATAATGTCCAGCTCTTTACTAAACCAAGTGTTTTCGTCCACTAGGGACTTCATCAGAATAAAATACATACAAAATAGCTGGTAAATAAATACAAGACAACCAATAAGTAGAAATACTTAATTAACGAATTATCTAATATAATTAATATTACTTAAAAAAACACTTACAAGGGAATTCAGTAAAGCCTACACATTTTGTTTTTGTGTACCCATCGTGCCACTATGCATACATGAGTGCAAACAATTTTAGATTCAGTAAGCGTTGCTTACCTGCGTGCAAGCACATGCAAACAGAGAAAGTGCTGTGGAATGCAAATTAGCTAATAAGCAAATTAATCTTAGACAAAAGACCCAGGTGGAGTGATCCAATAAGCAGAAAGTCATCTGTGTAGATCCACTGTTCATGTCTGTAGTGTATGCAGAATTTTTCTGCATACAAGAGTCTACACTGACAGAAGGGATGTTAAAGTCCACAAATATGGACAAAACTCCCCTGAAGATACTAGATCACATACATACATGTGAAAAACATACATTGTGGATGTTTATAAAAGGGAGGGATATGTAAAAATAGCAATATTATTTTTAATAACTGTCGTATGTTTGCACTATGCACTACATTGCACAAATATGCATAATAGAGAAAAAAATTAAAATAACAGCTATAATGTATTTTTCAGAAATGTACTGCAGGAGCATGCATGCAGCCCATACAATGGTGCATTCGTGCTGTTACCCAGCTTACACGGATATGAACCATGTAGCTTCTACTCTGTCAGCATGCATATGTATGTAAATGAGGTTCCTTTGTTGAATCACTAAAAGGAGCAACTGTGTCCACATATTCACTTTGTGTAGGCTCCTACATGGTTTTGATATTCCCACTGGATGTGGTTGACATCAGGGGGTGTATCCTGTTACTTTTAGGAATTTTTGGTGCTCAGTGCACATTATACCTCTCAACCTCTTAGAGCAAAAAATCTGGACAAAGCCTAAAATGATGGGGGACAAACAGAGACAGATTTTAAATATTGCTCTTATGAACTTAGAAAGGAGATAGGATAATAGGTTTTGCATTAGCATGAATTTTCTGAAGGATTTGGAGTCTTAAACTCAAATGTTTGTCATTATTTAATGACTTCAATACTCATCTATTTGCCAGAAAAGTACAGATTGTAGGAGGAACACACCAAAAATATGAGGCACAAATCTTGACATTCTGAGAAAATATGTACAGTTGAGAGGTGTTGTGCACATGTTTGTGTATTGCGCCACATAGCTGAGCATATTCACATGGATAGACTACCCCGTGATAGTGATGACATAAGCATCTGTCAATGAAAACTGGAAATATTCAATTAAGTCCATATACTTTTCTATAAGCTGTGCTATGCAATGCTGCACATAGGGCCACATTGAGCAATAAAGTAGGGCCATTAAATCATCTCAGTTTCATTCGAGGCAGGTGAACTGCATCATAATTAGCCAATCCCACATGGTGACCCTACAGCAGACCCATATAAAGTATGTATACACCCTTCATTCTGATTTTCCCTCAATACTCTGAACCATTGGAGGTCTGACTGGGAAATGTTAACTAATGAGATAATGCTAGGGGCTGCTGCAACTATTCTACATCTGCATGTAGTAGAGGCTGAAGTCAGTGCTGCTAGTACTGCTGGCAATAGGCCTAGGCCGAGAATGTGAAGAGTGTTTAGGCCCAGGGTAACCTACCAGGAGCTACATGAGCTGGAGATTGTACAGTGCTACAGGGTGGACAGGGACATATTACAAGAGCTCACTAAGCTCTGCCTCCCTCAACTCATAGCTAGAGCTAGCAGAAGAGAACCCATCCATGTGGAGAAAAAGGTATGTGTGGCCCTTAAAATATTAGCTACAGGTACTATTCAGAGATCAACTGGGGACATGATGAGGGTGTCACAGGCATCTGCATCCAGGATACTCCACCAATTTCTGGATGGTATGCTTCCACATGCCAGTGAGCACATGCGTTGTCCCCTAGACCCTGAGAAGAGGGTCAGCAATATGCAGCAATTCTACTATCTATCTATCTATCTATATATATATATATATATATATATATATATATATATATATATATATATATATATACCACATTACCCTGAAGTACTGGGTGACATAGATTGCACTCATGTACACATCAAGGCACCACCTAGTGAGCAGGGTAGAGTTTATGTTAACCACAAGGGATACCACTCCATCAACTGCAAGTTGTGTGCAATGCCCAGGGCATTATCCTGAATGTGTGTGCTGGCAACCCTAGCAGTTATCATGACTCCCATATCTGGCACACATTACAGCTGTACCAGATATTTGCTAGAGGGGACACCCCCACATGGCCATGTACTGGGGATGCTGGCTATGCCCTGGAACATTGGATGATGATTCCCATCAGAAATGCACACACATCCATGTATGAATGCCATAATGAGGCACATGCACAAACTAGGAACATCATAGAGCATGTGTTTGGGCTTCTGAAGTCACAGTTCCGGTACCTAGATATATCTGATGGAGCCCTGCAGTATGCTCCAGCCACATGTCCACAGATATTCACAGTATGTGCTATGCTACACAATCTGATCCTGTAGAAACAGCTACAGTAGGATCAGCAAAGGGAAGGGAGACACAGACCCCTTCCAGTGTCTAGGTCACCACAGCCACAGTCACAGGAGGACTCAGAGGACGAGCCACCTGCTGATGTGACTGTAGGCAGATGTAGGCATGCTCAGTATGCCCTGGCTTTGGCTAAGGACAATGCATAGCACATTCACTGACAATCTAAGGACCTAGGGACTAACACCTCACTCCTATTCACATACAGATATTAAAATTGATGCCAGCCAACTCACACATCCTGTACCTATCCATGTATTGGCTGTGTACTGCTTGCATCAGATAGAGTCAGCCCTGAACTAAACTTGTGTCAACTGCTGCACTTGCAAGGTAAGTTCATGCCTACACAGTATTTTAGTGGATTGTAATGTTATGTCTTTGTAGCTATGAACCTGGTACATTATGCAGGCAACTATACTGGGCTATTTGGATAGAAATCTCATCCACATGAGACTACAGATACCCATACCAATAACATGTCACCATTTTTATTTGGTAAGCCACATGCATGGAGTTATCATGCAGTCTTACTGCAACAGATTACTGGTATCTCATTCAGGGGACATTTTAGAAAGTGAGGTTCAATGATACTCTGACTAGTGTGTGTCCTAGCAGAACATGTGCTTTTGTACTCCCACCCCTCAAAATAGCAGTGTCCCCTTGTAACTCCCCTAAAATAGGTTCATAGGTAGGTACTAGGCTATTGGCCCTAAGGCCTGTATAAGCCTAGTCAAAAGGTACCCTGGCTTTCGCCTCCCAAGAAAATTATTTTCCTGTGCCATTGTTGAGCAGAGCTACAGAAGTGATCCCCGGGGTGAATTTCCTATCTCCCATCCAGTCATCAAGATTTTTCTTGAAGAGTGCTAATGAGGAGCTTTGTTTGATATACATATAAATCATGCATGCTGTATGGGCATTTCACACAGTTAGTATGACACACAGCATCAGGACATTAATGGATAATTTGAATGTACATATTATGTGTTACTTAACTTAGAAATGCAAAGTACATATTCATGTAGGTGATGTTATGATCAATGACCCCTGTCTGTCAAGTTGCGCTTGTGGCTCAAAGGACTAATCCAGGTAATTTATATATGATGGTGTTCAGGGTTCTAATCCTGTGATATACAGCTATTTGCCATGTTAAGGATTAATAAGTATTGCTTTACAGAGTATGGCTCTGTGTGTGCTATTCTAGTATTAACCACATATCAATTACACATTTTTGTCAGCGGCGCATATACAAGACCTATATAAAAAGTCATAGGTAATATTGGATTGGATTAGTTAGTATCAAAAATGTAAAGTTTGGGGCTTGAAACCACATATCAGCATGCATATACTGAAAATAGATCTAAGTACCACCTGTAACATGATGTACTATGACAATATAATAACAGCTTTGAATGAAACTTGTGCTGTTATGTAATTTTTAGAGATTTGTCAGAGCCATACACAAAACACTGATCAATACATCGGAACAACTAGGTATTGATGCACTCTTGATAAGATGAATAGCTGCATGGCTTATATATAGGATATGGCAAGTCTCATACAGCAATTGCACAAGTGAAATAATTGTCTACATTCAGGGTGCCCCACAGGCCTCTGTCCTAAGCCCAAACTTGTTCATATTTCTCTTTAGACCTATCCATTTCATGTGAGTTGTTCTGCAATCTGTATGCAGAGGGCTTGAAATCGGGTACACTGATTACATGTTACAGATGAGGCACTTTTACTAGATCTTACTAAATTGACCATTTGGTCACAGGTGTACAATATGTTGAGAAATACTTTGCAAATGGAGCATATGAGATTTGGAAGACATATACAGACAGGTGAATATTGCATACAACAGACAATGATTGAAAATGTAGATTCATCTATGGACCTGGTTATGTAGGTAGATCCAGGAATGAGTTTCCCTAATCATATCATAATCCTGGGCTGGTGTACAGTTAGCTGTGAACTGGAACAGTTGCAGCTGGTGACTTCAAATCAAAGGGGGGGCTGCAGGAGACAGCTGAATGGATGGGGCCAACAGGAAGGGGTGCGACCAACTAGAAAGGGGTGGAGCTATGCTCAAAACCACAAAAAAATAGGACTTTAATTAAATATGCTACCCTGCATGCCAAACTGAAATTATGAGAGTCCAATCAAGACAAACTGAAGTGGAGAAGAAAAAAAATATTTCAATGCATTGGCTACATGACAGCTTACTTAATAGGTTGTGAGGCATGAAAAATGAATTACTTTTTAAATACATTACTGGAATGCCAGCCAAAATCAAGTATAAAAAAGCAAGCAGCACTCAACTCAAACCACTTTTCCTTGCACTGCAGTTCTAATTATAATTTATATTCAGCTTTATAAAAGTACCAAGTAACATACAGCCAGCAACATGTATTTTCTGAATAAGAAGCATTAATTAACAGTATAAAAATATGACAGAATACCAGAACATTTTGCAAAATCAAGTACAGATGAAAAGCCACTGTACTTGTGTCTACCTTGGATGGGGGGGGGGTGGATACTTAGTCTGCACACTTACACTGCATAACTGCTCCTTGCCTAGCTTGGACACGTCCATAGTCACTACATGTGGGAGTGGGGTACACGTATGTCACAATTTGAAATATGTCTGGCTGATGGTGATGGCCCTGAGACATTTGTCATACTCTCAACCTCAGAGCAAGAAATCTGGACAAAGCCATGAAATAAAAGTGGGACAAGTCACAATGGCCCAAAATAAGGACAATTTTTAAATATTGTTTTTACAAACTTAGAAAGTTAATAAAATAGTAAGTTTTGCATTAGTATGAATTTTCTGAAGGGTATGAAATCTGAAACTCAAATGTCTGTAATTATTTTTTAACTTCAATCTTTAATGATTTGCAACTAATTTCCCAGAAAACCACAATTTTATGAAAAATGTACCAAACATTTGATGTGAAAATCTGTACACACACAGACATACACACAGTAACAAATTTCCATAAATTAATTCTAGAACAGATGATGGAACTAATCAGTATGTGCACTTTTAAACAAAGAAGAGTACGCATTATAAGGATCAGCTGATCATTCTGCAAAACATTTCATTTAGAAATGTGGAAGATGTACTACTTATTTCAGTCGTCTATTTTTTAAGGTATATTCAAGAGAAAATAGCTGTGATTGAAAAATATCTATATTTCAGAATTCACAACTGGTCTCATTGATATAAACAGATCTCTTCATTCCACATTTATCAAACAGCTTCAGCCCTATATCTGATTGGAACTAAATTACAATACCAGGTAACAGCATGTCACCAAAAACCATGGCAGAAAAATCACCTGACAAGACAACCACAGCTTACCATTTTCCTTTCAATTAATGCTAGGCCTTACAGCCCAGTACAACCCCCACAACAATGCTACTTTAATAAAGGGTGTCTTTCACAGGATGAGCCATTAGAAAAGTGCTACAGACTGCATCTCACAAGGGCATATAGTGCTTTCACTATGCTGTTAGAAAAATAAAAAAATAAAAAAATAAAGTGCATATATTTTCACAAAAAAATGAAGGGGCTGTGGCAGTCAGCATTTATTTGGGTGACACTGGATGATTACCTTAAGTTATGAAGTTCTTGACAGAAGTAGAAAGAAGTTATATTTAATTTGAAGATTTTATTTTGTCTGATTCCCGATTGAAGTTACGAACTCCATGGTATGAACAAAACAAAGTACTGTCTGTTACTACAGTGCTACTGACTATTTCTCACTCTTGTTTTCCCAGCACACAAAGTGCAAGAAGAGAGCGAGAACCAATCAGTAGCCATCCAGGCATCTACGTCACCTACATGACTGCGGACGGGGCAGTCCAATCTCCTTCCAGTTTACTGCAGTTACACTGCATAGACTTCTGGGCACCACACACTGATACCGTCTCTCCTTAATCTGGACTACATTTACAGCTGTCCGGATTTAGTATTTACAGAAACTTTTTTTTTTTTTAATCCGGAACTCAACAAGCATGCACAGTTCGAGTTCCAGGACTAATAGAGAGTCAGTCGGACGCGCAGCTGAAGTAGAATACAAAAATAAATATTTAATTTTATTTTTTTAAAATGTTCAACAACTTCTTTCCTTTTCTTTCCATAGCTGGGGGGGCTGCAGTCCAGTGGCATGAGCCGCCACTGGACTAAAGTCAGTTTAAGGAACATTAACTTTCTGATGTAAGCAATGTGACTTTGCATGCCCATACACTTTGTTAAGCAGAGTGCAAATCTGTTGCTCCTAGCACAATCTTGTTGACAAGAAAAAAAAACATATATATATATATATATATATAAAATGTAGGTATAGTATTATATTTATATACATATATATGTATGTATATATGTGTGTGTGTGTGTGTGTGTGTGTGTGTGTGTATTTATATATTGCCCTACGTACCCAGATCATGTAGAGTAAAGCTGCATTCCGACACTTTTAATGCTGGATGATGGACCAAAAGGATGGGATCAACATTAGCCAATTCACTTACAAATATGTGGAAGTGTGTAGAATGACATGTGTTGTGATTGGAGGGCTACTTGGATATCTGAAGTTCAGAGTTCTTGCAGTCTTCTTACATGTCATGCATAAATGATAACACATCTGACAGCAAACCACACTTTAGTGTTAGACACACATAAGTATGAGTAAAACCTGTGTACGTGCTGCAAACATCTCGGGAGTGGTGAGTCATACCATGTCTCTCTATTTCAGCATGTGGAAAACTTGAAAATGTATGGCTTTGTATAGTAATATGTACAGATATTGTCAGGCCATATATGTTTGCATCTATGGCAGAAACAACATCCACATTCACTACAACTGTCTGTGTCTGCTGGATTTCACCACATATACATCAACAACTGAGCAAGCTGGGCAATGTAGTATGTTGGGTGCTCACACAGTGATAGGCTAATGTATTTTTGCAACAAGCTTGCCAGTCAAAATGTAAGCAGAAACATATGCCTAATATGGGTACTGTTGTCACATAGCTAGGCTACAAAACAGGTTTCTGACTGATAGGCAACTAGCTGCAGATGACATACACCAATGTACTGTATGAGCACATACACAAGTGCATGGAATGGGCCATACCAAACAGAGCCAAGATGGTCTCCTTCAAAAAAAAAGGAAGCCAATTTGGTGGTCCCCTACCATAAACAAACTCTGCAACAGAAGGAAAAAACAGTTGCAGAAAAGGGTGAATACCCAAGATTGGAAAAGTTCACTTGTTAGCCTTAGTAAAAAACTGAGACCCATCATAAAATCCTCTAAAGCTAACTCTGAAAGCAAAATTGCTGCAGATTCTAAAGACAACCACAAGGCATTCTATAGTTATGTCAAAAATCTACATGGCAATACTCAGATCTGCTCTGAGTTACTGCACAATGGCAATACATATACAGAACCAACTGATATTGCCAACATATTGACTGACAGGTTCAATGCGAAATGTATCCCCCTTTCACCCCCTAAAGGGCCTATCACAATACCCAATTAATCCCAAGTCCCTATTATCACAGCTACACAGGTAAAAACTGCACTGTCCAAAACCAAGAATACAGCTTCCATGGGACCTGACATTTTCCCTGGCTGTGTTTTACATGAATTACAAAGTATACTGGCACCACACCTGAGTATCTTGTTCAATCACAGCCTCATTCCAGGCTTTGTTCATACCGAATGGTGCACTGCTATGGTCATCCCACTCCACAAAGGGGGAGCAACTACAGACCCTGAGAACTACTGCCTCACTAGTCTGATGAGTCTGATATGTAAGACTATGGAGCATGTCATCATGGACCTTATAAATAAGGACATAGTGAATCTCCAAACTCTGGACCCCATGCAGTTTTGGTTGGTGAAAGTTAGATCATGCCTGCTCAACCTGATAGACTTCTTCAAGTCTGTCACTAGTTCACACAGCCTACCTAGATCCTGTCAAGGCCTTTGACACCATCCCTCACTCAGGAATCATAGATAGACTCACTAAACTAGGCATAAACCCCTATGTCATAAGATGGGTTGCCAACTGGCTCACTGATAGAACCTGCACTGTGAAAGTAGCAGACTCCAAATCTGAGTACTGACCCATTACAAGTGTTGTCCTACAGGAATTATTCCTAGGTCCTATCCTGTTTGGCATCTACTTCTCAGAAGTTCAAGCCAATGAAAAGGGACTCTGTTTGACCAAGTTTGTTGATGATTACAAACTGGGAGCCATTATTGATTCTTCAACTGATGTAGATATTCTACAAAAGGCCTCACTGATACCAATAACTGGTGCCAGAATCATGGCCTTAAGCTCAATGCCAAAAAGTGCATTGTCATTCCCTTTGGGAAAAATGTGGCGCCCATGAACTACCACATACGCAGTAGTCCACTAAACACCGAAGGTGTGATAAGAGACCTGGGGATATAGGTTGACAGCAACCTCTCCTTTGATAACCACATTGTCACTGTAGTCAGAAAGTCCTCTTATGTGGCACATTTCATTACAAAAGGTTTCTCATCCAGGAAGAAAAAGGTCATAATCCCTCTCTACTTTACCCTCATTAGACCTATTATAAAATAAAATGCCCCATTTGGTATGTACCTCACTAGACACCTACAATAACTGGAAAGGCCATAAAAATACCTCACTAAGAGGATCTTAGGCCTTAGACACATACCCTGTATGGACAGACTCAAAAAATGCCAGTTACACTCTGTCTCTTATCACCTACTTAGAGGTGATCTCTGCTTGACCTACAAAGCCATGTCTGACCCAGAACTGCTAGACATGCTACAACTAAAGAAATCCCAATCCCTCCATGCCACACACTCCAGGGACCTAAACCTCATTACCACAATAAACAGAACATGCTGGAGGGACAGGTTCCTAACCCAGAGACTTCCCATACTCTGAAAAAGCTTCCCATTCATGTCAAGCAAAGCACTTCGCTGGCCCTCTTTAAGAGAAATCTTGATGAGTGGATGGGCAATCGGAAGTTCAACCCGGGGATCACTTCAATGGGCTTGCTTGACAGGGGCACTAGGAACTTAGTTTTGGAGACATGATGCCAGGGGGAATCTTCTTGGGTTAGGCTTATATAGACTCCAGGGCCATTAGCCTAGTACACACCTATAAACCTAAGCAACGTGACTCTGCAGGCTTACCATGCTGTCCAAAACAGGGCTTAATTTATGTTCTTAAGGATTACTTCACCAGCAGTCATTTGCAAAACAGACTTGAGTCCTGGTGCATGTGTTAAGTACTGTGATTTGTATTGTGTAAGCCTAGATAAGTTAGGGGTTCTAATCTCATGCAGCTCACTTGCTGTGAGTATGTGCATAAATCCCCTCAGAGACAAAGATTGAATACCACACTGATCTCAAAACTGGCATCATTTTGCACTGTTTTGGGGCTTAGCAGTTGCTGCAGGCCTCTAAGCTCTTGTCCCCCACATGACCTGCTGATGTCAACTATGGTAATACTGCCTACAGCCATGTTGCTGCCAGATTTAAGCCATGGTGCATGAGATAAGTAATGTGTTCTATAGTGTGTAAGCCAAGGTAGGTAGGGGTTCTAATTTCACTCCAGCCCACTTGTTGTGTTAGTGTGAGTGTGTACAACATCCTAAACACAGAGATGTAGCCCACACTGACTTACAAACAGATGAGGTTTTGCACAGTTTGGGGCCTGGCAGTTGATACAGGCCTTCAAACTCTTGTCCTTCACAAGGCTTGCTGATGTCATCTACCATAAGACTACCTAAAGCCATGTTACTGTCAGACTTAAGCTGTGGTGTGTGTGATAAGTAATGTGTTCTGTCACTTGCAAGCCTAGATAGGTAGGGGTTTTAATCTCACTCCAGCCCAGTTGTGGTTTTAGTGTATGTACAATGGTCTAAACACAGATATGTATCCTACACTCATTTACAAAGAGATGAGGTTTTGCACAGTTTTGGGCATGGCAGTTGATACAGGCCTCTAAACTATTGTCCTCCACAAGGTCTGCTGATCTCATCTGCAATAAGACAACTTAAACCCATGTCACTGTCAGACTTAATCCATGGCACACAGGATAAGTACCGTGTTCTAGAGTGAGTAAGACTAGATAGGTAGGGGTTCAATGTCACTCCATCTCAGTTAGTGTGTGTATGTACAATGTCTTAAACACAGATATGTATCCCACACTGAAAAACAGACAAGGCTTTGCATGGTTTGGGGCCTGGCAGTTGATGCAAGTTGCCAAACTCTTGTTCTTCATAAGGCCTGCTGATGTCCTCTACCATAAGACTACCTAAAGTCATGTCATTATCAGGTTTAAGCCATGGTGTGTGAAATAAATACAGTGCACTGTAGTGTGTAAGACTAGATATATAGGGGGTTTAATCTCACTCTGGCCAGATTGGTGTCGGTGTGTGTGTGTGTATGTGTGTGTGTGTGTGTGTGTGTGTGTGTGTGTCTGTATGTGTGTGCTGTGCAGTGTTCTGTAGATATAAATAATTTGCAGTACTTCTCTCACTGCAGTTAACTTTCTGTGTGTGTGTGTGTGTGTGTGTGTGTGTGTGTGTGTGTGTGTGTGTGTCTGTGTGTGTTAATCAGAGCATTTTACATCAGCCTATGGGATCATAGGCTCATTGTAATTTACTAGGGTGATGGCCATATTGCTTTTAAAATCCTCAACACAGTTTTACTGCTATTTACGTGATCAGCACCTATCGCCCCTGTCCAAGAGTGACACAGGTGGAACTGCTGTGGTGAAATACAGCCACCTATCCAATCATGTTGCTTGCATCTAAAGAGGGCCAATGAGGTGCTCTGTTTAGCATGCTGTCAGTCTTTTCCAAAGGTATGTAAAATCTGATAGACAATTCTCTCCCTCCATCAGCTTGTATTAATGTCACATATCAGGTTAAGGCCTATATAGTGAGTAATCCATGTACTGTTTGACTTACTGATATGCATCATTTCCATAACAGCAGGGCCAGAGATTGCCTTGTATGCAAGATGGAGATCATGTCTGAGTAGTCTGTATGACACACACTAAAGTGACAGTGATATCACACAATGACCATGGACAGATGTTGAATACCTGAATTTCCTTTGTGAGAAACCTATGTGGTCCCACCAACAGCCACAGGTGCTTGGAAAGATACATGACAAAAGGTCCATTGCATGCAAATATTGGACTTCTGAGGGAAGAGGACATGGAGATTATAGCACCTTCTTTTTCAGGGGACCATGCCATCGCTTATTGCATGTGCGTGATAGAATTCCCTTCATACTAATGTGGAAACATGGTGATTTAAGCTAAGTTAGCTGTCAACCTGTGTGCCCAGGTCTCCCACCCCAAGTATGTATGTCAGCTGTTGCTATTAGTGTGGTACTGAGCATGAACATAGATGTTACCAGAAGTAATGATGATGCATATATTTTCAGAGCTTTAGGCCATAACTTTTGCAACAATCATTTGTTCAAGTAAGACCCTCATGTAGGATATTGACATACTTTGCAGATTCTATGTCCACTCCCATTTTGCAGGCATCAACGAACCTTATCAGCCACAGACATTTACTTTGTGCTTGTACTTTAGAGAAAAGGATTCAAAACAGTAGAGGACCCATGACTACATGCTGTGGAACAGCACTGATTACATCTCTTCTATCGGAGGTGGATATCCCTATTGTGACTATACTGACTCCTATTACTGAGGCAATGCCTGACCCCTATACTGATGTAAGGGTCAATGGCTAGTTGGTTGACTTTGCCAATGATGGCTGAGTGGTGGATAGTGTCAAATGCTTTGCCAAAGTACAGGTAGGTGGTACACAAAGATCTCCCCTCATCCAGGACCTTGATGACTATCTCAAAGATGTCCAACAGGTTTAATAGTCATGATGTACCTTTGACAAATCATAAATATGAAGGGTCAGCTGTGTGCTGATTACCTATATCTTTGTTGATAAGGTCTGTGATGATTTGCCCCAAGACCCTGCAGATATGGCTACTCAAGATCATAGGTCTATAATCTCTGGGGTCAGTGGATGCACAGCTCTTTTAAAGGGGATAATGGTGACTGTTTTACATTCAGCTAGTACCAAACTGGTGGTTACACTATGATTGCAAAGAGGTCCCAATGGTGTTAATCCTCCATGTTGGATAACATGTACGACTCAGCCTGGTATGTTTTCAGGTCTCATAGATGCTATGATTTTGTCCTTAAAGTGACCATTTTTGATCTGCTCTTTACAGATACAAGGTAGGGGGCAGTTGTTATGGATGTCATTGGGTATGTGTGGTGGGGACAGGGGATTGATGGCTTTACAGAACCTGTCATCCATCAGGTTAGCTATGCTTACAGGCTCACTAAATGTATTATCATCAACTACGAGTTTGGCACAACTGTGGGCCTTTCCTTATGGATTACAGAATGCCTTGTGGCTATCCTTTGTAAAGGAGGCCACTTTGGACCCATACTTTATTTTGGAGGACTTCACAACAACTCATTTTCTACTATAAGCTGAGTCAGAGTGTTTTAAGTTTTGGAGGTCTTCCATCCTCCAACCCTTAGACATCAATGTCTTCTTACTAATGTAATGCTTGTTACTAGTAGTTGTCCACCAGGTTGGTGTGCCTTGACATGAGGAGCTTGTGCTAATGTCAAGTGCAGCTGAGTCAATGCAGTCATACAGGTGTTTGTATAAAGCATTGCTGTGGAGCTCGGCATAGTTGCCAGATACTTTTGAGGAAGGAGGTGCATTGATGTATAGCATCCCATAGGAGGTTATTATCCAGATTGGTGAATTTCTTTACTGCAGTAGCTGTAAGGGGTGGGGGGGGTGTTTCATGTGTAATACCTACTTTAAATGACACCAATCTGTGGTCAAATATCATCAACAAGGACTTCACAACGGGGGGTGTTACAGTGGTCACCCATACAGGTAAGAACCTGATTCAGTATGTTATCTCCCCTTGTGGTGGTGTCATGTAGCTGGTCCAGGTCACTGGGGTTTGTGAAGTCAAGTAACCTTTGGACAAAGTGAGTTTGAGCATGAGTAATGTACCCAGTTTGTAGGTAGTAATAGTCACCCTAAACCATGGTGTCCAGATGTATTAAGATAGATCCATGTAGATCCAAATAAGCACAGTGGGTATCCTGATTCATAGGGGGGTCTTCTGTAAATGAAAATGACTTGAATAGGTGCCGCACAAATAGTCAGTAGCACCAGAAGTATACCAAAGGAATCATACTGTGTGACTTATGTGGGTATGTATGTATCTTTAATTACTCTTTATACATTTCCACCATTACTTTGCACACCTTCATTTTGCAGCAGGTTGCATGTGTGGAGGGAGGTGTAGGTTGTTATGGCTGTAGTGTGCTTCACAGCCTTGAATCAGGTGCATATGACTGCAAGAAGGGCTGTGTGTTCCAAGTTGAGGACAGTTTCTGTTGAGTGCAGTTTCCTGTTTACACCCCAGCATTTACCAGCATAACCTTGAGGTTGTTGATACATGGGGTTTTTACATTGGAAATTTTGTCCTTGAGACATCACCTAAAAAGGGCACTATGGAGGTGGCAATAGCCCTGGCTAGTATCTGAACTCCCAGGTGTGACAATGAACACCATCTGTGACAAGGCATCAGAGTCTATTGAGCATGTCATCCCACACTGACAGATAGTGAATACCTTTAGACTGACACCAGACACTAAGCCATGAAGGTCTGTGTCTTCCATGGTAGGAACAGCTTTTGAGTGCAGTATCCTGTTGACACCCCAGTGTTTACCAGCATAACCTTTAGGTTGTAGGTGCATGGGGTTTTTATATTGGAAATTTTGTCTTTGTGACATCACCTAAAAAGGGTACTATGGTGGTGGCAATAGCCATGGCCAGAATCCAAACTCCTAGGGGTGATAGATGAATACCATCTCTGACAACACATCAGGATCTGTTTAGCATTTCATCCCACACTGACAGACAGTGAATACCTTTATACTGATACCAGATGCTAAGCCTATTATTGAAATTAATCATCTTCTGTTTGTATTGAGGCATCATGCTTGGTGAATGAAAAATGCTGCTGATTGGCAAGGCCATACCTGCCTGGGACATATAGTGTGGGAATTCAGTCATATCTGTTGTCATACAGTCCAGTGAGGTCAATTTCAAGCCTTACACACCAACAGGACCTATGCTGTGGTCATAACAGTACCTGTTGTTGACAGATTTTAGTGTATGTGTGTTATGCTGTATCCTGGCACCTCGTAGACAGCTGATTGTGAACTTTCCTTTATTTTGCCTGGTGAGAGGGACATCAGTGTGACTCACAATGTACTAACCTATGACTAATATGTCTGAATTTGTGTTTTGCAGTAAGTGTTTGAACAGTGAGATGGTGTTGAATTAGCTGTTATGTGTAAAGTGTTATGCAGAGGTAGTATTATGTGTAGCGTCCTTTCGTTTCTGTTTGTGAGGTGCCTGGTGTTTAGGTATGTCTGCAGCATGCACCTCTGCATATGTAGGTATGTGTCATGTGGGTTTGGGATGGAGTATGGTGCCAGGTGGGCATGTTGGCACCCCGATCATTGCCATATGTACTGACAGGTGTGTGAGCTAGCATAGATTCAAGGTATTTAATCTTGATGCATCACTCACATGTTGAGTTTGTCTACAGTTGGAGTAGAAGTTTGGGAAGTCTGTTGACATCTCTGCAGCAGTCAGACATAATACCATTAGCAACAGATTATTGCTTGCTTGAACGCCACAACAGGACATGGTTAGGCAGTAGTCTAAGAGATGCTTACATGTAACAAGATATTACCTTTATGGTGTCATTTTAACGTACAACAGTAACTGATAGTGTGAGATAAAATTGTAAATAGAGTACACTTTTTTGCCAGGCTTAGTGCACCTGCATGACCCATAATCTGGTTACTAGGCAGGGTCACAACAGTATACACACAAATGTGACGATGTACAACTCCAGCAAAGTAAGGCTGAAGATGCAACACCCTTGGGGTTCACAGCCTCAAAAACACTCCCTGTAGGCACTCTTTACAGTGAGGATGTACATGTCTGTGCATGCACAGAAAACCTGTCCAGCTTTGCTTTCATTACATTAGCCTTACATATCTACAATGTCTATCAAACAACCAGATAGCACATGGGTGTTGTGTGAAATTATATGGAAACACAGTTTAGTGTCCCGTCAGCATAAATCTACAGTATGACATAGCTAGGACATGTGAGAGGGACAGTGACATTGTCCAAATGTGGCCATCCCTCTGCAGTAGGCCTCACGTTCATGTTACACAGATCACCACCATTATGCTGTTGAAAGGCAGGCTGCAAGATTTGCTATGAAACTGTTACCTGACATGGATCACTGCTACTGTGGTGCTTGATAGAGCAACCTTTGACATCTATGTCACCTGTTACTTAACCTTATATTGTGAAGCAGCAGCTGTGCTCCTAATCACTGTCAGGTCAGTATCTTAGTCAAATGCTATGACCCTCAGAACCTAAGGCATAATACATGCCAATGTCAAATGATTGATATGCTCGCTAATGAAGGGATCTGCCTGGAAAAGGCTAGAACAAGGCTGCAGAGCTTTGCTTCATGTGTGGCAAGTGTGTGGGTCAACAAGCAGGTGTTGGCCTGCTTCTTATCTTGAGCTTGGTGCTAATGTTTTGCTTCTGGTGAGTGACAAAGTCTATGGGATTTGAATCCCACTAGAGTGAGGCCATGTTGAGACAGCAGTAGTAGTAACCAGGCAACAGCAGTTCAGCAGAATCACCTCTTTTCAACATTCTCCATAAAGTAATTGCTGGCCTTCAGTATGCACTGCTGTATTAGTGTGTAACTTCAGAATGGGCAATCCCATGCAACTATTGAAGGAGGTATAAGGCCTCAATTTAGAATCCACCCCCTTTCTCATATGATGAGGTGGAAATGCTGGACTAGAGATAGTATGGCAGCACAGAGAGGATGCTTGAAGTAGATACTTATTACATACACATGTGTGTGCTACAGGCTACAACTGATGCTGCTACAGGCAATAAGCATAGTGAGAGAGGCTGCAGAATGTGGAGGATAACAACAGTAACATTGTGATCAGTGGCAGTCCTGGTATACAGCCAGAGCCTGATTAAGGGAACTCATCCCACAGGATATTGAGGCATATGTTTAAGGCAAGTATGTTAGCCAAAGGTTATCATTAACAGAGTAAAAGGCCACATGTGTGTTGTGTCCTTGAACAAGGTAGGGAGGGTACATTTATCATTATGTCAACCATTTTGACAACTGCCAAGCCATGTGTTACATCATGGTAGCTGTCTGAAATGTCTGTGCTGGCAACCCTTGTTGCTAGCATGACCTCCATATGTGTATGTTAGTCATGCAGCTGTGTTTATCTGTAATATCAGTAGCAAATGATTGTGTGCTGCAGTTTGATATTACTGAGTCTCTTTTGTATTACATAATTTAAAATCCTCTGTGATTGCATAGTAATGCATGACCTGAGACTCTATGTACTTTCTAGTATTGTAATATGAATATGCCAACTGTATTCCTATCTGCAGGTCTTTGAGTTTCATCATTGTCCAGCAGACATTCCATTTGAAATGATTTGGGTGGATAAATAGTTGATGAATTCACTACAGAATTTACAGTGGTGATGTACACATACATGTATTGTAAATGCTAAACACCAGTGGATTTGAACCCAGGACCATGTGTACCAAAAATGTATGTTTTCAAAGCATTTGACAGACTGAACTGCTGAGTCAGTGTCACAGGAGGTGTATTTTTTAACATATAATTGTAAACTCACATGCTGTTACATACCTCATATACATGCATTATTATGTGCATGGCTTTATAGGGATGTAGTTCTCCACCAGAGTCCCAGTTAAACTTATACTTTTCCATTAATGTTTTAGCAGGTGCATTTTAAATGTTGCAGATAGACGTGCACAGTTACCTGCTGTTAGATACCTCACTTACATCCATTATTCTGTGTCTGGCTTTCTAGTGATGTATTCCTTTACCACACTTCAAGTTACACTCCCATTTTTTCTATTGCTCTTTAGGTAAATTTGCCTGATGCAGCACAATGCCCTGCACTGCTTAAACACGCTATATTACAGGAAAATAGCAAGTACTATGTTTTGCTTAAAACACTTGTAGTACTTAACAGCTGTGTGGTTTGGCAGGTTGATGCACTGGTCTGTAGGTGCCATGGTTGTGGGCTCAAAATAGGGTGCAGGTATACATTACATTTTGAATGTGATTATTATTATTATTTCACACACATATCAGTATAGCGCTATTTAGCTTAGTTTAGTGATGTGGTGCACTGCACAGCATCCTGCAGAAAAATCATTAAAGAAAAGAAAAATGAGGAGATAGAACAGTGGTGAAATGGGGTGCAAGCAGGGGGAAAATATAGTGAAAGGAAGGTAGGTATGTGCAGGAAAGGTGTAGGAAAGAACCATAGCTATCAACTTCTTCTACTACAACAACTGTGCACTTTAACAGATTTTCACCTGAATTTGCACCGTTACCCCTAGACAGAGTAGTGAGGACAACACAAGTTCATTGTCAAGCCAATTGGATCAAATTAAGTGTGTCCAGTGGACGTGTGCAAAATGGAGAACTATGTATGGGATAATTTTTTATTTTGGGGACAGGTGCCCATTTTCTTCATAGGTTCATAGGTAGGTACTAAGCTATCTGCCTGAAGGCATTTATAAACCTAGCCAGAATGTGTTGGCTTTTGCCACCCCCTTAGATTAGTTCCCTGTGCCTCTGTTCAGCAGAGCCATTGAAATGATCCTTGGGGTAAACTTTCTGTTTCCCATCCACTCGTCAAGGTTTTTCTTGAAGAGGGTTAGCAAGGAGCTCTGCATAATGCAGATTGAAATCTTGATCCAGAGCATGGGAAGTATCTGGGACAGGAATCTATCCCTCCAGCACATCCTATTTATTGTTGTGGTGAGGTTTAGATCACTAGAGCATGTGGCTTGAGGGGATATGGTTTTCTTTAGGTGGAGCTTGCCCATCAATTCTGGGTTAGACATAGCCTTGTCTGTCAGGCAGAGATCACCTCTGAGTAGGCGGTATGCAGCCAAGTACAGCTAGAGTTTCTTCAGTCTAGTTTCATAGAGCATGTGTTTGAGGCCAGTAATCCTCTTGGTGAGATACTTTTGTGGTCTTTCCAGCTGTTACAGGTGTCTTGCAAGCTACATCCCAAATGGGGCATTGTACTCTATGATAGGTCAGATGAGTGATGCATAGAGGGGCACAATTACCTCTTTTGATCTGGATGCAAACTCTTTTGTGATTAGGTGGGCCACATAGAAGGATTTTCTAACCACTTTGGCAATGTGATTTTCAAAGGAAATGTTACTATCTACTTGGGTCCCCAAATCCCTTATTATGTCTTCCGTATTTAGGGGGCTACTATCTATGTGGTAGTTTGTGGGTACTTTGTTTTTTCCAAAGGGGATGACTATGCACTTTTTGGCATTTAGCTTGAGGCCATGGTTTTGACACCAGGTATCTGGCTCAGTGAGACCCTTTTGTAGGATGTCTGTGTCAGCTGGAGAGTTATTTATAGCCCCTAGTTTGCAGTTGTCAGTGAACTTGGTCAGCCATAGTCCTCCTGTGCTTGCCTGTACCTCTGAGAAGTATATGCTGAACAGGAGGGGTCCTAGAACTAAGCAGTGGGGAATGCCACTTGTAACTGGTTTAGAGTCAGACCTAGCTCCCACTACTCTTACCATGTGGGTTCTGTTCGTGAGCCAGTTGGCAACCCATCTCGTAATGTAGGGGGTTTATGTTCAGGCTGGTGAGCTTGTCTATAATACCTGAATGGGGAATGGTGTACAGGGCCTTTGCTAGGTCTAGCTAGGCTGTGTGGACCACCTTTCCCTCATCTATAGCCTTGGTAACTGTCTCAAAAAAGCCCACCAGGTTAAGGAGGCATGATCTTCCCTTAACAAAGCCAAACTGGGTAGGGTCCAGTGTTTGGAGGTTCCCAGTGTCTCTGTTAATGAAATCCATGATGATGTGCTTCGTAGCCTTGCATACCAAGCTAGTCAGGCTTATAGGGCGATAGTTCCCTGGGTCTGTTGTAGCTTCACCTTTGTGGAGTGGAATAACCGTTGCTGTGAGCCACTCTATGGGCATGTAGCCTGTGCAGAGGCTGAGTCTGAGCAGTGTGTTTAGGTGAGGGGTTAGTTCATCTTGGAGCTCATGTAGGACACAGCCTAGGACACCGTCTGGTCCCATTGATGCTGTGTTTTTGGCTTTGAAGAGGGCTGTTTTAACCTGAGTGTCTGTGATTTCAGGGGCACTACATTCTTCTGGTATGGTTATGGGACCTTTTAGGAGTGAGGGGGGTGAAGTTTGCACTGAAACTGTCTGCCAGGATGTTGGTGATGTCAGTCAGTTCAGTGTATTTTGTGACATTCTATAGTAACTCTGAGCAGATCTGAGAATTGCTACTTAGATTCTTGACATAGCTAAATAATGCCTTGTGGTTATCTTTGGAGTCCATGGCAATTTTTCTTTCAAAGCTAGCCTTGAATGATTTTATGAGGGATCGTAGTTTCTTGCTGATACTGATCAGGGATGTCTTCCCTTCTTGGGATTTTACTCTTTTCTGTACTAGTTTCCTTCTTCTATTGTATGGCTTGTTTATGGCAGGGGTCCACCAGACTGGTTTCCTTTTCTTGGAGGAGTGAGTCTTGGTTTTGCTTGGGACAGCATGATCCATGCATTCTTGTACGTGCCCGTAGAGTGCATTAGTTAAGGATTTTGCAGCTTGGGCAACATTATCCTTTAGCATGGGGGCTTTGAAACTTTCCATCTCAGTCTTAAGTAATGTGAAGTTTGCTTTTAAAAAGTTTTTCACGGTGTTTTCTTTGACTGAAGGGCGGAATGTGGATATCCAGAGTGATTAGTTTATGGTCAGATCTAACCAGCAAGGGGTTGACCTCCGGTGTGGAACACTGATCGCCCATGTTGGTGATGACTAGGTCCAATATGTTGTCACCTCTGGAGGGGGTGTTTACCAGTTGACCCAGGGTGTTTGAGTTTATAAATTCAAGGAAATGCTGGGCAAGGGAGTTTGTACTTGAGTAGTTCTCCCAGTTAATGTTTGGGTAATTGAAATTACCCAATAGCAAGGTGTTTGGTAGGACCTTTATGCTTCCTAGTGTTTCCAGAAATGTGGAATGGGGGTCCTGGGTCTTGGTGGGTGATCTGTAGCAAGCTACAATTTGAATTGCAGTTTTGCCCATTGTTAGTTGCACGTGAATGATCTCTGAAGCATCGTGCTGTGCCACTAACCTGGAGGTGTGGGTATCCTTGATGAATATGGACACACCCCCACCTTTTGTATTTCAGTCTGGGTTTTGTGGCTGAAATGTATGGTATGAGTTGGAGCCTGGTAGTACTGGGGTGCTCTCTGGAGCCTTAAACCAGATTTCTGTTACTGCATATATATCAATATTTTCCATACTGAGGAGTGCCTCGAGTGCGCGCATTTTGAAGTTTAGACTTCTGGCACTGAGTAGCATTACCCTCAGTTTTTTGTTACTTGTGCTATTTATGGTGGTGGGTTTGTCTTTTGAGCCTTGCCTAAGAAAGGCACTATGGGGGTGGCAAGAGCCTTGGCAAGTATACGAAAGCCTAGGGGTGACAGGTGCAAGCCGTCACTAGTGAAGCTTGTCGAGCATGTCATTTCAGGCTGACAGACACTGGAACCCCTTTGAATGACACCAGAAGCTTAGCCAATTGTTGAAATCAATAATTGGTTTCTTTATACAGTGGTATCATTCTTGGTGAGGGCAGGATGCTACTCAGGGTCAGGGTCATACTGGCCTGGGCTACGTGATCAAAGAGCTCCTCCATGTCTCTTTTCATGTAGTCCAGTGAGGTATGGCTCAGGTCATTCACACCAACATGGACAATGACAGAGTTGTATTTGTACTTGTTCTAGAGTGATCTGAGTGCTTGTGTTATGTGGTGGATCCTGGCACCCGACAGGCAGCCAACAGTAACCTTCTCCTTGTTCAGCCTAGTGAGTGGGACATCAGTGTGCCTGACTATAGAGTCACCTATTACTAGTGTGTTGGGTATTTTATTTTGTCTTAAGGGCTGTGATTGCGTGGCACATTGGTTTTGTGAAGTATGTGTTTCATGGTTTGTGCTGAGGGGTGGAGGTTGCTTGGATGTCTGTTTTGGAAGTATCTGTTGCTTTTGCAGATTTTTATTTAGAGCCTCCGGGTATGTTTTCTTGTATTTATGTGTGTTTTTTGCTGGTGCTGGATTCATATGCCTGTGTGAGACTGGTGGTGTGATGCAAAAGTAATTCCCTTCTCCTCTTGACTGTCTGGTCTAGTCTTGGGTTGAGAGAGCTTAACCTCCAGTTTGGATGTATAATTGCATCTCTCACATGTATTCATGTTTAGTGGTAGGAGAAGAGGGTTGTCTGTGTACATGATGCAGTTGTAACATTGCCTCAAATCCCAGGTTCACCAGCTGGACCAGAGAGTACACCTGAAACTGCCCTTTAGACATGCCTGGATAGGTACAGTGAACTGTTTTACTGATTGGTTGGTAAGGCCGAATAGAGAGCCTTGTCCTTCTCTACAGTATAGGGGGTCTAGTGCTAAGGTTTATTAGTGCTTGCTATGAGTTTTGAGCAAGTGCCGGACTGAGAAGTGAATGGTTTGAGTGCTTAAGTTGACAGTTTGTCTAGTTCCAAGGGAAAATTGAAGAGTAGACTTTGTGGAGCCGGGGATAGTTATATCCTAAGTTAACCGGCGCTGCCCGGTGCAGAAAACCGTGCAAATACAGGTTTTATAGCAGGTAAATGAAAGAGGTAGAAATTAGCCCAAAACGGCCAATAAACTACTTATTTCTGTGATGAAACCACTCCTCCAGGGACAGATAGGCTGCTCAAAGCTCCCCTCCCACAGGTGAACAGAGAAACTTCCTTCTATCCAAGTAGGGTATGGGCAAACACAGAAACAAGTATATGTTTTGCTTTTTAGTTTTTTTTTCAGAAAATAAAGCAGATACAATCAAAAAAACACTTTAAATGCACAGAAATGGCTATCATACTTGAGTGTGTAGCCTACAACAGTTAAATAGCTAATTTAAGCACAAAAACAATGTTGTAAAAATGCAGGCAGTAAAATAAGTACAATATGTAGCTGAAACAAGCTTTTTAAATCACAGACACTCTAAAAAAATGATCTTTTACATGGAATTAACTAAAGGATGCAAGAAATTGCAGAAAAATGCTACTTAATCACTCCAAGGTCTCTCTTTTGTCTCTCTGTTACTGTATAACTCTGCAGGGCACCAGGCAAGAGCTTGCTGAGCTATATACAAGTGCAAAAAACTCACAAGTGTGTGTTTTATAGCAGGGAAATAAAAGATAGAAATTAGCCCAAAATGGCCAATAAACTACTTATTCCTGGGCTGAAACTTCTCCTCCAGGGGCAGATAGGCTGCTCAAAGCTTCCCCCTCTCACAGGTAAACAGAGAAACTTTCTTCTATCCAAGTAAGGTATGGGCAAATACAAAAATTTGCAACATAGCCCTGAATTCAGCACTAACCTGAAAACTGGACTATACTAGCTTAGAAAGGTGGGAAACACGTATGTATATATATATATATATATATATTTTTTTTTTTTCAGAAAATAAAGCAGATACAATCAAAAAAACACTTCAAATGCACAGAAATGGCTATCATACTTTAGTGTGTAGCCTACAACAGTTAAACAGGTAATTTAAACACAAAAATGACTTTGTTAAATTGCAGGCAGTAAAATAAGTACAATATGTAGCTGAAACAAGCTTTTTTTTTTGTTAAGGTGAGATTGGAATGTTGGGGAAGAAACATACGTACATGTGGGGGAGGTAAGTTGGGAAGGCGAGGAAGCTTTTGCAGACAGACAAGACAGATAAAACAGTAGACAGGGATGGTGTGTGACACAACATGGGGTTGAACACCTTGGATGGGGAGGGTGTCATGAAATGCCAGTCCCATGGACATCAGACATGGTAGCAATGTGATTCACATCCTCACCCATGGGACTATCAGCACTGTATCTTCACTATTCCATGGGAGGCAGTGGTTGATGCCAGTGCCTGGGGTGAGGCTGCCTCACCTGGATGGACAGCATGCTCTCCATCTGGCATAAGCTTGCACCAACAGTTCAGTGCAGCAACTCATGCACCATGCCTGGCAGTTCCTTACAGGTGACAATCACCCCCTCCACTTCCACTCCCCTAGCCTCTGGCGCATAACTACCTGATGTCCTAGGTAGTGCAGGGACAGCAGAGAGGGTGCCACCAGGATGTGGCCCAGAAGTGTTGGGTCCTGGTGCCACTGCCAGGGGAGCCAAGGTAGGTGAATCACCTGGAACTGGCCTACCCTGCCACGTCGTAGTAAATTAAATATAAACATAAGGTAAAAATAAATATAACCAAACAAATGTTATTATTACCATAACAGAAGATAATAATGATTAATCAAAATAAATTTAAAAGAATATAATGAGGGCCACAACAATAAATAACATAGATGAAAGTATTTTAACAGCAAAGCAATATGAAATTATACATACAGCCAACATAAGACATAATTACAAATAATATATTAATATCAAATCATAATGACAAATATTAATAAATTAAAGAAGAGAAGGGATGGGATGAGAGAGAAAAAACAAACCATTAGTAACCTTGAAGGTAATATTACTACACAAACAACTATTACATACTTCTACATATGTCAGATTACAGTTGTGAGTACAGTGTATGCAAATATTGTACAGATGATCTTGCACATACATAGATCTCGACCTGTTAGGATGGGATATTATGAGCCAAGCCCTACCAAATAGTGGTACAAAGGCACAACTACAGGGAACATATTTACACAGTGTACCCATACATTAGTAGCTGGGTGTTTTGTTAACGGATTTGCCAGTAAATTGCATTCCAAGTAGTGCCATAAATCTGCAAATCAGGGCCAGACATAAGGGCCAGAATTCATTAGATTCAGCATTAATCGTGACATTTGACAGGTATGTTTGTATACAGTTATTACACTAGACAGTCCATTTATCAGTTGGCTGTCATGGGACTGGAACCCACAAGCAGTGACTACAGGAATAATGTGCACTGTATTTAAATGTAATGATTTATCAAAACACCATCTCTTTTAAAATGTTTATTGTGGCATGTTGTGTGAAATCATACATTTACAGACATGCATAGCTGTGTGTGCTATTAGACTGGATCCCAGCAGCAGTGATCAGAAGAATAATGAGCACTGTATTTGGAAAATTAGTTATCAGAGCACAATCTCCTATTACACTTTTTATTGCTTCATGTCAATTAAAATTTGGAATTTCCACACATATGTGGCTATCTAGGGTGTCTTTTATATTACTGGTATAACTTATTAATTTATGGAGTGCTATCTACAGCATATTTCAGGATAAATTATCAGAACTGAAGCTTGACCCATAATCTGGGTATTGCACTACATTTATGCCTGCAGTTTCTTGGCGTATTACTTTTCATCCACATGTCACAGTTGACTGGTGTCAGATTAGAACACACATGCAGTAAATACAAGAATAATGAACACTTTTTTGGCAATATTACTAATCAAAGCACCATCTCGTTTTAAACATTTTATTGATATTGTTGCTGCAAATCTGGAATTTGGACATATGGATAGCTGTCCAGCACTTCTGTTAACTTACCATATACCCTGTTCATGTACTGAGTGGAATCTACAGTATATTTCAGACAAGATGATCAGAACACAGGCAAAACCCTTAATGTGGGGTATGAACTACATTTATTTATGATATTTACTGGTGCATTTCTTATTCATGCATATGAAACAGTTGACCGGTGTCAGACTGCAACACACACAAGCAGTGAATACTGGAATAATGAGCACTTTATTTGGAACATTATTCATGAAAGCACCATCGCATTTTAAAAGTTCTTGATTAATGTTGTTTCAACTCTGACATGTAGAGCATGGAAAGCTGTGTAAGACTTCTGTTACCTTACCCATATACCCCGTTCATTTATTATGTGCAACCTACTGCATATTTCAGGCAATGAGCAGACCAGAACAGTGACTGTTCATCTGGGTGGACCAATACATTAACTGATGTTTGGAAGCTATGCTACACCGTACTGCATGCTTATTTGCTTTAACTTGCTTTATCATTTCAGATAGGCAGTGACACATTAATAAAGATGTAAGATGTCCCAGTTATGTCATATGTGACTGATAAGACTGCAAACTCTGTAATTAGTTTATTGTATAATTACACTATACATTAAGTTTTGACTTTGTTGTTTTCCTACTTACCACACGATTGCCTCATCCTGGCCAGTTGCCCTGCATGGGACTGGACATTGTGAGCTCTTTCTTCTGCAGCTGTGGTAAGAGAATCAAACCATTGTGCATACCAGTTTTGCAAAGATTCAGCTTGTATATTTCTAAGTTAATGACAAACATACTTACATATCTGTGGATGTGCCCATCCCTAGCCTCTTGGACCCAGGTGTCCAAGGTTCCCCTCTTTCTATGCCTCAGGTCATCATAGTGATGACACTGTTCACCACAGGATACCAGTAACACTGGTTAGTTCCCTGGCCAAATGATCGCATGCCCCAGACTTATACTCTGAGCCCTGGTAGTCACTCTGCAGTAGCTGAGGTGCATAATTCTTAACCAGGAGTCCAACAAACACTCTGGACTCCTGCACTCCCAACCTTTGCGCTCAAAAGCACACTCCTTCAGCAACAGCACTAGACATATCCACAGCCAAGTTAAGACTCCAAAGAATGATATGAAATTCACACCTACTGGCCTTTAAATAGGCTGCATTCTCGCACTTGTATGTCATACTGTAACTTTCAAAAAAGCACTGTGCCACTTGTCATTGCTCAGCTTTTCTAAATGTCACAATTTTTTCATTTTAAACTACACTAATGTTTCAATCACATGACACATTTTCACAGGAATATATTTAAAAATATGACTCCTCAGGACTCGAGCCCAGAACCTACTACATTGTAGGTCATGACTCATAGCCACTGGGATAATGAAGGGAACTTGCATATCTTCAAATACACTGCAAGGTACTTGTAAGCTGGTTTTGCACATTACTAGGCACCACAGGACCACAGCAATTGAATACATATGGTTTCTGTTTTTAGATGTCAAGCGTATGTCTGCTTTATCTCTACAGGCACAGCTGAGCATAGCTGCGCACCTCGCTGCACAACCCAAACAAGCACATGCAAAAAAAAATACAATTTATTTTGTTAATATTGATTACATCCAGTTTTTATTTTTAGATGTGTAGCAGATGTCTACTGTATATGTGAACAAAGCTAAGCATAGCTGTGCACCACACCACACCGAGCAAGCAAATGTAAAAAAAAAAAAAAAAAAAAAAAAAAAATCATGCAGTAAACTGTATTGTTTACTTTTCAACCCAGGTTAATAGGCTGACAGGTATTGTGCTGTGTTTGCCAACTATCCAGATTTTTTCCTGGACAGTCCACAAGCATGGCACAGCCTCTGCACTGTTTTTTTATTACATGGATTCAATAACCATGTGACTGTGATCTCCCTTGGCAATGCACCATAATTAGTATGTATGGCACACTGCCAAGGAGGAATCATGGCCATGTACACAAATACATTCCATGTAGGTTCTACATGGAGCCTACATGGATTTTATGGCATCCTAGTCTTAATGTTAATAGTTTCATTAAGACCTGGAAATTTACTGGCTTGCAACTTGATCAGCCAAGGAGTTTCACACTTTTCTAAAACATTTTTATAGTTTTCTCCTCTATAGTCCAAAGAAACACTTTCTAAAATAAAAAAAATAACATTTCTTAGAAAACATATTTGTAAGAAAATATATGTTTGTTTAAAGCATTTTTTTCATCTTTTATTTTAATAGAACACAAGTGCTCTTTAATATGTGTAGACAGCCTGCACATTGTCCCCAATGTAAAAGGCATTACATAAAGAGGATAAAGCAATATATACTATTTCTGCAGCATTAGAATTTAAATGTTGAAAATTTTGAATAGATCCACTAAATGAAGGTGGATTTATATTAGGTCCTTCTAATATGTATTTTTATATACCAAAAGCACAAGAATGGTAACAAAAGTAAACTGTAGGCAAAATAACAAAAAAACAAATGGAGAATAATCCAAAGAGCAATCCAAAACACTTTATTCACCATAGCACAAGAAAAAACTGTTGGTTAAGTGCTTTCATCACAAAGTGACATTATCAGAACCAAAAACAGTAAAAAGGAAATCCTTTTATGTATAAAAAGGCACCAAACTAGTGCTAAACCTCTCCTCAAATTAAACAGAAAACATCATCAAAACTGCTGATGCAACATTCTGCAAATGAAACAGAAATCATCCTCAAAACTGCTGAAGCAACATTCTGCAATAAAGAAAATGCAGTTAAAAAGAAATATGCAAAATAAAATGCCACTGGAAATAGATATACCCCGGGATTCAAGAAGCTTGGCGATAGGATGATTTTAGCCTTGTGCAGAGCATCCTCATTACAGATGGTGCAGCAGCGCCATATGAATATGAATGAGGGCGTGCCTCCACACCCTCGACGTGCACAGGAAATGTGTGCGAGGGCAGGGGGCATGTACAAGTGCTCTACAGAGGCGTAAACATACCCCAACATTTGCACAACCTACTATGCTTAATATTAGAGCCCGCCTCTAATAGTAAGTCAGTAATTCAGTGTCCTTGGATGCTGAAATGTATGCTAAGCATACAAGAGTTTCCACGAACAGTGAAATAAAATCAAAGTAGTAAACACACAAGCACGTAGTGGAATGTTGAGCCCCGTCCCTAGAACCTTCACAATTAGATTCCCTGTGTCCCTATTATACATTTATATTACTGCAATATCGAAAGTGTAAGCAAAGCTCAGCATGTTTGCACGTCGCTGCCCTCCACCGGGTGTAGCTTACACATCAAAATCATTCAAATAGAGAAATACATGCGGAATCAATGTAAACGTCAATAGTGTAATGTTTAGAGCATTCACCTAATGAACAGGCATTCACGATTCATGCCCAACAATAGCACATATAATTTTCCATGTGGAATGAATGTGCTTTTGCTGTAAAACCTACATAAGAGTATCGGATGAGATGTTTAACTAAATGTCATTCAATCAAAGTGGTACTGTCATAATGAATAAGGCACTAGTAAGCAGGTGTAAGAACAAATAAGCAGCAGTAAACATATAAGTACCAGTAAGCAAGTCTGAGTGCGCTTGCACGGGTGTAAGCAGTGCCCAGCATAGGAAATGTATATAAGTATGTACAGATATATATATATATATATATATATATATATATATATATATATATATGAAGAATGAACAACATAACAATAAAGCATACAAAAGGAATGAGAAGGGAATCAACAGCAACCCCAGTATTATATGGCGCCGTCAGCGTATGTCATATCAAGCTGAGCAGGAGTGAGCAAAGCACTGCTATTCACACCACAGGTGGGATATTACCAGTGGGAGTAACACTGTTGATCTGCTAAGTCTTCTTTACAATCAGAGGGTAGTCCCTGCTGGGACCACCCAAAACTTGATAGGATGTTTGGCCATCTGACCATTACACAAGCAAGGACAGATATGTTCAAGGATTAAATGGTGGGAGAGCCTGAGAATACAAGGGTTGGGACAACATACATGTAGGGCCCCTAACACTGGGCAATGTGTGGAGGTGTGTCATGGCTGCGATAGCAACTGGACAATGGATGGTATGCTTGTATTTTGAACTCAGGTAGGGTGGAGGAACTATGGGTATGAAATTATGGATCCAGGTGTGCCAGGGTTGAATGGGCTGGTTCTAATTGGACCTCATCATGGTCAGCAAGTTCGTTATAAGTATATATGCATACACACTTGCATACATCTATATATAGAAGTACATTCTCTGTAACACATTAATTCCATTTGCAGACATAAATAACATGAATGTGCCCTTACAAACTTCAGCAGTAGATAGAATAATAGGTCGTGCATAAGAGGGAAGGGACAAAACTGCTAAAACGCAGAAGTGTGTACAATGTCTGAAGTCAGTACTGTGCTGAAAAAAATCAAATGTGAAGGCTTTCTCTCACATGGAATCATTCCTGTGATCTGCCTGCTGTGGCAACGCCAATTACTAAACTGGTCTATTTGTAAAAGAAATACTCCGAACTCATACATAATTAGGCTCTCATGTGTAACGTGTGTTACCACATAGTCATACTTTATAATTTATTGTAGAGTCATGTTAACAGGAGTAAGGATGTAATGAAGTATAGAGTCTAATCTTGAAATAAAGACATGCGTGTCCCATGTGGGACAACCCAACAATTGCAGATAGTGTCCTTTTGGTCACTCATGTCACCAATGTTTGTGGACTAAAAGTTTGGGAGTTCTGAGGATACGTGGAGTGAGTCAACTGATGGGATGGGTCTACAGAAGTAGGGAGGGGCCAATGTGTAGTCATGTGGATACACCACAAATCCAACTGAAGAATGGATGACTGCAGTGTTAGTGAGACATTGGGTTTGGTGTTTGGGGAACCAGGAGTCATGGGTATATGGGTATATATGCAAATGAAGCAGCACAGCAATAGTGTATTAGTTAGAGCATCCGCCTAATGAACAGACATTCCCGTTCCGAATCCCACTGCAGCACATACCATTTTCCAATGGTAATCTGTACATGAACATATTTCGACAACTGTTCACTGCATAACCTGCAAAATAACAACTAAAAGTGAAATGGAGCGAAGTGTCAGTGTCATAATGAATAAGGCACTAGTAAGCAGGTTTAAGCATATATAAACACCAGTAAGCGTGTGTAAGTGCATTTGTGCGGGGTATGCATTGTTTTACAGACACACACACACACACACACACACACACACACACACACACATATATATATATATATATATATATATATATATATATATATATATATATATATATATGGGTCTAGCTGATAACACCGGCATGCGAAAACTCCGACAACGAAATCACTGACACCACAAATCTGAAAGTTCAAAAACACGAAACTTCACATGCCTGACAAACCACAATCCCGACAATCAACAAACAGAACAAACCCCCTGTCCAAAAAGCACACACACAACACAAGCACACCAAAATCCTTACAAACCTACACTAAACCTTACATACACAGCTATCTATGCACTAACCTTAACCCAAACCCTAAGCCTAAGGTCCACCACTATCACACACTCACCTAACACGCACCCTAACCCTAACTCACTTAACCCACCCCTAACCCTACAGTCTGTCACTATTGCACACTCACCTGACCCGCGCCCTAACCCTAACTCACTTAATCCACCCCTAACCCTAACCCTAACCCCACACTTACTTTAACATGTTGGTGCTCTCAGCATCGGGATTTTCAACTGTCGATCATCTCTATTGTCGATCTTCCGGTGTCGGTGTTCTCATTGTCGGCATTTTGCAGTTTCGGCATTATCAGGTAGACCTATATATATATATACGTATATATATATATACATATATACACAAGAATGACATATGTTCACAGGCTATGCCAATGGAAGTGAGGGGCCCAAGCAAGAAACATGAAACACATAGCATGACCTTACACCCCCCCAGCCAGACATGGGAAACATACACACAAACCCGCAAAGAATGCAAAAAGTCCACTGCTCCCCAGACCACAGGCAGGATACAACTGGGGGGTACACAGTGCACCTGTGAAATCTAATCTTGGAACACAGACAGGAGCGTCCCTTGTGGGACACCCCAAAATTTGACACAAGACCAAAAGAAGGTGATACGCCAAACATTTTGGCTGGGGTGTGTACATACCCAGAATACAAGAGTGGGAAAGCCTGATGACCCATGGATTGAGACAATGTAGGACATGGGTCCCGTGAAGTGGAGAGTGGGCAGTGTGTAGTGGTGTATTCAGACCTGACCAGGGCTCAGAGTAAGGATGGATGCTGTAGAGGAGGTGTGGGTGGGGGAACTATGGGTAGCTAGTTATGGGTCTAGGTGTGCAGGTGTTGGCTGATGTGGGCCTATATAGACAACGTCCAAACACAAATGCCAAGAGGTCCAGCAAGACAAACAACGTTCTCAGTAGAAAAAACACTTTAATGTGAAGAAGCAAAGCTTTCGGATAAAATCCTTTATCAATACTGAAAATACAAATGCAAATGCAGAGTATATATAGGTCTAAAAAAGTCATATGACTGGCAGCCAAGAAGTCACATGACTCAACCATTAAAACAAAACATGTAAAAATAAATAAATATGCAAAGCTAAAAAATACACAAAAATGCAACAGCATAATGCATATATGAAAACAGAAAACATTTAAAAAAGCAAGAGTGTATATTTTGAAAAAAAAAGCATACTTTTATACCTAAAGTGGTTTTCCTACATAGACAACCCCTGGGATGTAAACAAATGTGTTCATTGGGCAAAGGCATCACCCAACGAGCAGCCACACCCACTACGAGTCTCACTGCAGCAAAGTGTAATCTACATGGCAAGGAACGGAATAACCAGATGTAGATGTATATATGTAGAGGTCTGTGTGTGCATATCTACCCATAGCGACATAGAGATATACCTCTCCCTCCCCATAGTACAAATGTATACATACAGAGACAGAATACATATACATACCCACATATAGATATATACATATATAGACCCATATGTTGTTAGATATATATATATATATATATATATATATATATATATATATATAGACAGCAAGTTATAAATATATACATGTATGCATACATATACAGATATATATGTATATAGTAATGTATATATATATATATATATATATATATATATATATATATATATATATATATATATATATATATATATATATATATATATATGTGTGTATGTGACTGTAAATATATACATGTATATAGCTAGGAAATGATACAACAGTTACGAATTACATATGTTCACAGGCCATGCATATGGGGGTGAGGGGTCTAACCAACAAACGTGTAACATGTAGCATCAACCCCCCCCCCCCCAGCTAGGCCAGTGAGACATACAGACACACAATAAAAGTAAACACACCACTGCTTCCCAGCCCACTGGCAGGATACTACCAGTGGGAGAGACCTGCCAGGTCTAATCTTGAAAAAAAAGACATCAATGTCCCTTGTGGGACACCTCAAAAATGACTGATCATTGGAGTCAATCCCTGTAATGATTCATCAAACCAGGCTGTAGATGTACACAGACAAGTAGGTTGTGCAAGCCTGATAACCCATGGGTCGACACAACATACGACATGTGTCCCGACACGCGAAGAGTGGGCAGTGTGTAGTGGTGTGCTTATACCCCACATGCACCCACAGTAAGGATGAGTGCTGTAGAGCAGGGGTAGGTGGGGGAACTATGCGTATGCAATTATGGGCCTAGGCATGCAGGTGTTGGCTGGCACAGTCATATTAGGACCACCCCGGGGGTGTAAATAATATTCCAAAATGGGCATACCTCTAATCCCCTAAGAGCAAATCCACTGGACAGGACATAAACCATTGGGGAACAAATAGGGACCATACCTCTCAACTGTCCTTGATTTAAAGAGATGTCCCTGATTTTGACTCAAATTCTAACTCTGTCCCACTTAATCCCTCCTAAAACTAGTGACTTTTGTAAGAAAGGTGGTGAATTACACATAATGAATAATGACAACAATTAAGAGTTATAAACTTCATTTACCTCGGAAAATGTGTATCAATTCATATGCTCTGAGTCTGTCAATGTGTCAAGTTAATAGCACTAATATTTTAAATGTGTCCCTGATGTTGTCATGACTTGTCCCTGATTCAGTTGATATTTGTCCCCAGTCGTTTGAGAGGTCTGATAGGGACAGAAAGCACATATTCCACTTACAACCTTAGAAAGATGATAGAATAATAGGTATGCAGTAGCATGACTCTGCTGAAGGATGTGGGTTCCAAAACCCAAATACTTGTTTGTATTGAAAGGTGCCAGTTCCCATGTATTAGCCAGATAGGTGCAGATTGTAAGAGGAACACACCAATAGTATGAATCAAACTCTGGACAGGCCGCGGATTCTGTACAGTCGAACAGCATGCTTACGCCTAATGGGCAGCCTTTCCCGAAACTGTAGTTTGATGTAATAGGCATCACAAGGTAATATCATAGTCTTCACTCCCACCCAGGGGTGTGAGTGTCAGACACAAACACAAAATGCAGTGCATTTGCAAGTGCGGCAGCAAGCGGGTGTAAGCCTGTTTGGCCGCTGGTATGTGAGTATCACACTGGTGAAGCAATGTAGAGGCTAACTGAGTGTAAAAAACTGTAACTGGAGGTTAGCATTGCTTAGCTCCATGCAAACCCATGCACACCCATTCACAACTGCTTTAATGTTCCTTAATCACTTCATATCCAATGGCCTTGTTCTGCCCAGCAACAAAATAAACGGCCTCTGCAATGCTTGAAACCAGGACCCTGTACACACAACCAATGTGATTTACCACTAAACCATGGCAGATATGCAGACATTGGATGTTATCACAAACATATCATCTAGAGCAGTTATTCAACAGTATAGGAAATGTATTCCATCATGTAGATGTATGTGTGTGTGTTTATGTCCAGATATAGATACATACATATATATATATATAGATATATCAAGAACATCCCATGTGACAACAAAGCATTAAAAAAGAATGTAAAGGGAAACACCAGCAATGCCTGTATTATGTAGTGGTGTTGTCCTATGTAATATCAAGACTCCCTCAGACAGACACGTGTCATTAATTGGAGTATGTTGTGATGCAAATTAAAAAGGTTACATGTGTCCAGTGGACACGTGTGTGAAATGGATAGCTATGTATGAGGAAAATGTTGTTCTAGGAACAGATTGGCCTTTTGTTTTTGTAGGGTGAGAGTGGGATGTGGGGGAAGGAGAGTAGGTATGCTCATGGAGGATAGGTTGGGTAGGATGACAGACGAGACAGCATACAGCATATGACACATGTTGGGGGATACACCATGGACGGGGAGGGGTGTTCAGCAGTCACAAGCCCATGAGCCCCCAGATGGAAACAGTGGGACGGAGGTCCCCACCCATGGGCAGCCATCACTGCACCAAAACAGCAGCAAAGGTGGCTGTGCTGGGGGCTGTCTAGGAGGGGCAGGCTCACCATCTAAATGTGACTATTTGCCCTCAAGCTGGCATATCTGGCCTTGAAACTCCTTTTTGAGCCCCCTATGCACCACATCCGGTACTGTATGACAGTGAACAAGTTCCTGTCTGGACCTTCTCCCAGGGAGGACAAGCCCCATCCTCAGTGGTGGTTCCACCAGAAGGTGGTGCAGAGCCAACAGAGGGGGAGGTCCATGGCTGGGCCCCAGATGTGCTGGTGCCCAGTGCCATGGCCAGCTGAAATGGGACAGAAGGTTCTGCCGGGACCTCCAATCCCATACAGCCTATGGTGCTGCAGTTTTAACACAGATATGGCTTAGTAATAGTCAACAGCATTCAGGATTACTTATAACAGTATGCATAGATATGACCATCAACCCAACACAACAGATGGCATACATTTGCAGAGGGAGCACAACAGATGCATATATACTGCATGTCATCTGTACAAAGTGTAGAAGACTTGTGAATGCAGCTATGAACAGTGGCCCATTACTGGCATGTCACTGTGAGAACCTGAGACAGAGACTGTCATACCACTTTTTCATGTGACATATGTCCAGTCAGGGATGCGATGGCAGTAACTCTCATCACTATCACCATGTACTGACTGCAATCCTCACACTATGCAGTTCACAGATGTATGTTCAGTGAGTAACACAGGAAACAAATGGTTCCACACACTGACCAGTCCACAGATGGCCCTACAGATGGGGGTTCCCTAACAAACAGACCACTGTCTTGTCAGTTTTAAAACATGCAGAACAGCCATTACCACACACAACTTGTTAAACTGTCAGTAGCCTCAATGAAGGATAGCTACACTTAAATACTGTAGTCATGTCTGGCAGATCACCCTCTTGTCTTTAGGCTATTTACCACAGTGTATGTTGTTTGAGGAATATCTAGATATCATCTGTGATGCTGTTTACCAAACACCAGATCCAGGTTCTACTCACAGCGGCTGTCATGGGCAAACACCAACATGATGTTCCTAGATATTGTACTGTGTTTCCATGCGATTGGCTATGGGAACATTACCACAGCTGTTTCACATGAAATCAGCTAGAGGAGGACTGCAATAGATGCAGAGGCCATCACCTGATCATGACCATCACTTACAAAACACAAGCTGCTGCAGACCAGGTGTACAACTCCACATCCACCAGAGAGTGTGTGGGAGGGACAGACAGAGGCAAAGAACATCAGAGAAGGGCTTGGAGACTAAAACCTAAGCATTGTCTGTTACACACCTACCAGTACAAGGGATCAAACCGCTGACTGATTATCCATTACTATCACAAGTGCATGCAGTTACTCCATGTGCCACAAAGCTCACATGTTGGTGGGCTGTAAGAACATATATGGGTGCTGATGAGTGACATTTGCAACAGAGATATAGTAGACATACATTAGGTGTAGCACACATGGCTGTCCACATGAACGGATGTCTTTGTCAACACAACCACACTCTCTAAGGGACTCATACACATTGCCACACTTTGCCAGGCTCACAAATACACTTCCTAACTACTTAGTTTGCCACACTGCAGTAATGCACAGGTACTACATGCACCACAAGGGATATCCGGAGGTTCTGTGGGCTAGGGCATGTGAACGTGTCTGACATCAGTTGGTATGCCAATAGGAATTATACTGGGTGTGACTGTAGTTGGGAGCATCATACCCCACACGCAGACACAAGGTGCCAGTACTGACATGCATGTGTGCATTGCTTCATGGGTGCGTAATGGTTGGCTGTGCAAGATGGCTGTACAAGGCTGGGTGAGGGGTAATCCTTGGCATCACACCACCCGACAATGGTGTGCAGTGAGTTTCAGAGGTGTAGTGTCTGCAAAGTCCCACACAGATGGGTATTGTATGAACTGTCCTGTCATCCTGGTTACCATTGTGTATGACCATTGCTTTGCAATGCATGCCATGTCTGTGTTTGATAGTCCTTGACATGGACATTGCCATTGATGTGCACATCCCACAATAATGTACAGTGACATGTACAAGTGTACCTGGTTTGGCTGGCACATGTTGTGTACACAGACTGTTATCATCAGATATGCCAATACTAGCCTGATGTGGCAGGACCTGCTTATAGACAACAGGTTGACCTTGCACCTGCATTGACAGCTTGATACAGGTATTCCCTGGTTCAGTGGCATCTGTCCATGCAGGGCATGTGTGTAAGGAATTGTATGGCCTTTGTGGATCACATTTGATGGCACCACACATGTTGCAGGCATCCACTGGGGAACATAGTGAAGACACATCGTCCACAATTATGTGCCTATTGAACTGCTGGACAGAGTACCATGCCCTCTGCAGCCCACTGCAATCCCACCATGCCTACTATCTGTCATCAATGTGCAGGGTACTAGCAACATAGTGGGATATTCTAGGCAAGTGTGTTTGTGTATGACACATGTGTTCAGAACGTATTCCGGGTAATAGTAGGGCTGCATACTTTGTTCACCAGGCCTTTTGCCAGATGTAGGGGTGTGGCTTGCCAACACAGTCCCTTGGCTGATTGACATCTGTACTCCTCCTGAGGTGGACATTGTGACACATAATATGTACACCATATAGGAAAACTACAAAAACAGCTCTCTAACATGTCCAGTGGTTAGACACTCACAGCCACCTCCACACAAACTCTGATGGTCAAACACACACACACCTGCCATGTCTTGTAATAAAACCCCTACCTAACTAGTTTATTACACTGCAGCATTATGCAGTTACACCACACGCTACGGAGATTACTGGGTTACAGCACTCCCAGAGGTATATTTCTAGGTGGGTGACATCAGCAGGATTGTCAAAGGTATTTATGTGAATTGTAAAGAGTGTGCATACTCTAAAAAGCATTGTTTATTTCTTAGGCAGACAGACACACACACACAGTTGGTTTGTCTTGGAATAGAACTCCTACCTAAATAATTTATCACACTACAGCATTATGCAGTTACAGCATGTGCCACAGAGATTATTGAATGACAGCAGTCCCAGAGGTGTATTCGTAGGTGGGTGACATCAGCAGGATTGCCAAAGAAGGGCATTTCAAGTGTACTATAAGTTGTACATGTCTGCTACCAGCGTGTACCCGCTGCTTACTGCCACAAAAAAACATTTACACCTGCTTACAACTGTCTTATTCAGTCCTAATTGACAGTATCAACAAGGCTTACAGGTCATGAACACTGGACCATGCACACTGAGATCACTGGACTTACCACTAAGCCATTTGGGTTATATATATGTCTCATGGATTTTATAATGCACATCTTACTACAGGTATTCCACAGTACTGTAAACAAATGGGACAGTCACTTTGTGTACATATGTACAGTACCCTTGAATGTACTGTACTCTGTAAAACAACAAAGACAAGTCTACATCTGTACAACTGTCATAACTACATATATGTGTGTGTGTATATATATATATATATATATATATATATATATATATATATATATATATATGTATATATATATATAGATATAGATATATACACACCTATGGGATGTGTACACACACACACATAAATATATATGCATATACACAGACACAGCTATAGCCATATATATATATATATATATATATATATATATATATATATATATATATATATATATATACACTTGACTGAACACCCTTTGTGACACAGAAGGGTTCCAAAGGAACTGACGTGTACACAAAACAGAGTCATATCTTGTTTTATAACATTTAAATCTTAATCAGTTCACCGGAGAAGGGATGGTTGTTGTGTATGTGGAGTTTGGGGTGGGGAATGATGGCTAATGTAATCTACCACAGAGACTGTGGAGTTTGGGTGGGGGAATGATGGGTATGGACTTACACCCCGGTGACCACTTCTGTGTCACTGCTCAACAGCACAGGAAAATAACATACCCAACTGTAGTCGTTCTTGACTGTGTATTCTTTACCATTCCTAACTATGTAATACTTTGTAGACTCCACTCACCACAGATGGCTACCATGATGTGCAGCATATTAAAAGACATTACAAATGTGTATGCCTGGCTACAGGGTAGTCACACACACAAACACACACACTTGTCAGTATTGTGCAAACATGTCTTGCCTATGTAAAGGTTACTAGTACAGTGGAAGGCAGTTGGGGGTATGTGACACAGAACATATACAATTACAATTATTCTGATTCCACTTTTGAGCTGGGTGACATCACAGGACTGATTACTTGCAGTGGGGAGGGGGTGGGGGGAAAAGAGAGGTTTAGCAGTTGACAAGGATAAAGGCCAGTGCAAAAGGTGGTACCTCTTTGGAATGCAGCAAAACCCACTGTCATGACAAGATGCAGACACAAATATACACACACTCAGCCATTTGCTAACACACACACAAACACACAGTTGACAGTGGTGAGATCAGAACTTCTGCCTATCTACAGATAACGATTATAGTACTATGCAGTTATGAGATGCGCCACAGAGATTACACATTGCAAGGTAGTCAGAATGCCTTTCTAAGATTGAGGACAACAACAGGGATACTAACAGTCACGATGTACATAGCTGTAAACCTGTGCGTTTAAAGTAGGTGTCCATTACAACCTGTATGCACAAACAATACACATCATCTGCAGGTAGTACACAGGTAGGCCTGAGAGGTATAGTTGTAGCACAACAGGAACCTGAACTGGAGTATGCCCATCTGTGGAATGGACAACTACTATCACTATACAGGGTTACAGTGGTCATGCTCATACACATAGAATCACAGAACTTGTTTGGATGCATTAACTCCAATTGCCCAAGGTGACAGTGGACATGCTCATACACTTAGTAGCACAGGGCCGTTTGGGATGCACTATAACTATATCTACACAAGGTTATACTGGGCATGCTCATACACTTAGTAACAAAGGGCTTGTTTGCATGCACTGACTCAAATTACACAAGGTGGCAGTGGGTACACTCATACACTTAGTAGCACAGCGCTGTTTGGGATGCACTCCGATTCTAAACACAGAAGGCCATTGTGTGCATGCTCATACACTTACATGTACAGAACATGTTGTAATTGACTCCTATTGTAAACACACAGGTTTACAGCTATGTACATCTTACCTGTCAGTATATATGCACATCATACTGGTTTACTACCAGATACCTGTATGTGGCCCGTAAATTATATATCTGTGTCTGTCCTGTGTGATACACATGCATAAATGTATATGAAGTACTGACATATATATGTTAAGTATACACAATCATGCATGTATGGATGTGACAGACAATAGGGTAACTGGGACACATAGGCGGATGCTACCTACAGCATGTGTCACACACCTTGCTGCCCTGAAAGGCATACATTGATAGCAGATTGTGGACAGTGGCATTATACTTGGAACGGTGGCATGTGCAAGCATAATGTATGAGCCACATTGTGTAATGGTACTGAGGTGCAGGTGTCAAGATGACCTCTCCCGGCTGTGTTAGTAGTTGTCATTATTAGCAGGACTGCTACATTAAGTATATCTCACATTGGTTATATACACAATGTCTGCTGCTGTCCGTCACCTTACATGTGGCATTTGCTACCAAGCACATTACTGCCACTTGCAGTGATGTCATGGTATGAGTGGCAACTGCTAGACCAAAACAATGAGCCAATCTTCTACTGTTATTATGAGGTTGTCCAGTGTCTGTCATTCTGGGCTGTTGTGACTGAACGACAAGCCTTCAACACAGAGCACATGTATCCATGTTTCAAGTGAGTGTGTATAATACCTAAGCCGCATTTACCCATATAGTCACATTCCAAGGCAAATGTCCTACACACAGAAGTAACACCCTGATACCTACAAGACAATTGCATTGGACGCTTAGGCTAACCAGTGCTAGATGTGTGGCTTTAGTAATCCATTTGCTCACTGTAGAACCTACAATGGGGAATACTGACATCTGTGCAGTGAGGTACACCTGGCTGAAGGCTCTGTAGTGCACAACTGCACTACCACCATATAACTCAGATCCAGACATGTGGGTCATAACACTGGTATGGACCATTCCAGGTGGTGTCCACATATTCATAAAGGCTACTCATGTAAAGACCACTACTCTGACATAACTCATCACAGATGAGTCAGGTACAGATGACAGTGGCAAATGCTGCATTCTAGGTTGTATCCTCATATAAATCCACCACCTTGTCCCCAGACTACCAACACACATCCATACATGGTATGACATAATATGGTAGACCACCAGATAACCTTCGATTGGTGAACTGTACCTATGCCTACATCAGCTGTGCAAAGTACCCATGTACAGACACAGCTGCATAATGTGTTATGCAATGCAATAATACCACTGTTTGTAACCAGCTCAGTTGTACACATACCAGGGACCCTCGGATGTTGTCAGCATTAACACAGTTGGCTGTTGCTGTACACCAGTAAACAACACCCTCATGGTTGGATATGACCTAACTGTACCTGCCCTGGATATGTAAATCCCACACTCATACAACATAAATGACATTACCATAGCTTTCGTTATCCTTTCTACATACAGGTGGCTACAGTCATTACACACATGCACATGACAGATAGCATGCTAACAGTACATAAGATCTGATATCTGTTAACAGAGGTAATATTCCCTCTCTACTGGTCCTCATGACACCTATCATATTATACAACAGCCCATGTGGCATGTATGTCATTAGACATGTCCATCTAAGGCTATGCCTACAAACATACCCAAATAACAGGATCATAGGATCTACACAAGGCCTGTATTGACAGACTCAGGGAAATACAGCTCTGCTCTGTATGTTCCTGAGTAGTCACAGGTGATATGTTCATGACATGTACAGCCATGTGTGCCCACAGCTCCTACATACACCCCATGTCAACAATTGCAAGACATGCATGCCGTGTGCTGTCTGGACATTAGCCTTAGTACTACGATAGCCAGTATGTGCTGGGGTGAGATGTTTACAAGCCACAGACCTCACACATGCTTGAATGAGTGTACTGCCTAGCTCTCACAGAGCACATTGCTGGCACACTTCCAGTAAACATGAGGTATTTGTGGCAAATATGATGTGCTCACTGTTGACATTACAGTGCCCTGGCTTCACCATGGCACTGTCAAGTAACAGTTTATAGGAGCATGACATGGAATAATGCTGTGTGTGTCTTGCTGATATGTGCTGTTTTCATATATGTACACTTCGCTACTTGGTGAAGGTGGTTGTGTCCTACCAGTACATGAATACAACATCCATTATGGTGTAATGCTCGGCTATGTTTCACACATGGCACGAGGAAGGTGTGGAACGTATCCTCTTGTCCTGTTAGTCCACTTACTGATGTAGACTGCATATGTGTACATGTATTGATGTTTGTTTAGATTCCATGTGTGCACAGTGTTTGATGTTTGAAGGTGACTGTTGTCTTAGTACATCATGCTGTTGCAATACAGCCTCAACATTGCCAACTGTATATGGTGATATGCTCAAAGTACAGTAAGCTGTACATGAGGTATGGACAGATGTGTGGACATGACTACTAAGTGATGGAGCTACTTTGCAGATGAATGGTTACTGAGGACAGCTCACTGGTGTGTTACAACCATTCCTACAATAACCTGTGTAACTGCTAAGGTCTGGTTTTGTTAATTGAAGTGGAAGACAGACAATGTAGAATGCATTAAGGGTGACACTGAAGGCAATCCTCTTGACACCTGTAACAGTAATACCTCCCCTGTGCATATATTATGAATATATCAGCACAGCTGGCAAAGGAAAGAGTCAGTAAGCTTTGAAGAAAATGCGATAGTGCTGTACTTATATAATACCTATCATGATATAGGCAGGTGTTTGAGTCACAGTACTGGCACGTGTCAGTGTGTGTGTGTCCATATATGTCACGTATGGTTGGGAATACATCCCACATGTTTTTCACTCTCCTGAACACTGTTGTTGACATCAGTACAGAGTAAAGTGTAAAAAGAAAGGCATAGGCAGGTGGTTGAACCTCACACATGACAAGTGCCTGTATGTGTGTGACATAGGTGTATATCTTTGTGAATGCCACAGTGTGTGTGTGTGTGTGTGTGTGTGCGTGTGTGTGCGTGTGTGTGCATGTGTGTGCATGTGTGTGTGTGTGTGTGTGTGTGTGTGTGTGTATGGCTGTCTGGTCCCTGGAGTGAGGCTGTATTTTACCATAGTGAAATGTTAATGCCCCCTCCCCCCATCCTCTCAATGCAATCTAGTATCCCTGTTGATATCATCAATCTTAGATGGGCATTCTAACCACCTGTTAACGTGTACACCCTGGGGTGTGACTTGTTGTTACATAGCCTACTGATGAACCCCCTTCCCCACATACACTCACTGCATTGTAGTATCCCTGTCGATGTCCTCAATCTTAGGCCATTCCAACTACCTGTACATGTGTAATCTCTTTGGCGCATCTTGTAATTGTGTAATACTATAATGATGATTTGCACATAGCCAGGGGTTCTCATTCGAACACTGGCAACTGTGTGTGCATGTGCGTCTGTGTGTCAGAGTGTGTGTTATTGTGTCTGGAATCCCTGTGTGTGTCTGTTTGCATCCTGTCATGGCAGCGGGTATTACTGCTTCCCAATGAGAAGCCACTATTTCCACTGGCCTTTACCCTTGTCATCAGCTACAGCACTCTTTTACCTCCTTTCCGCTCCAGGTAACTATACCTGTCATGTCACCCACTATGGATGTGACGGCTCTGAACACAGTAGCTTACTACACAGCTATCATGCTTTTGGATTATTAGAACAGTAAACATAACTGAAACATGGGAGATTATAACTGTGATGTGGAAGCTACAAAGTCCATGCAGGTATTGTCATACAGATCTGTGAGTAGTCAACATGTACATATGGGACACTAACCGCAAACACTGACATCCCCTGGCATATGCAACTACACCTGAAAGAGGAAGGCAGAACATCAAGAGCAACATGCTCTTATTGTTGTTACACATGATACATACTATCAAACATACGAAATGCATTCTAAACGTGTAATACATGGTATGTCTGCTGCCTGTCTACACTATTCAGCAATAGTAATCTACAATAATCTACCTAGTATGTTCACCCAGTGCATCAGATCATATGAGCATGTCCTGGCACCGATGGTGTGGAAGACAGGGATGCAGCACAGGCATCATCATATGCATAGGGTGATAATGTTTGCCAGAGGCCTAGGCTGCAACATTGTATGACATCATGTGTGTGTGTTAGGGCCTGCGATATCTTTGGGCATGTGTGGATGTTATGTGTGTGTGTGTTGAGGTGCCCTACATTTGTTTCTGGTGTGTGTGTGTATGCATGCACACAGGTCTGGTATGTGGCTGGCCTGCACATGGATATTACTGATAGCTGCAGACTGTACAAGGCAGGTTTCAGAGTTCACGGTTTCCAGCCACGGCCATGTGACCTGCGCCTGCCAAGGGTTGCACGGGCGCTACCAGGCAGAGGTCCAGATTGGGTACTGTCTGATACACATGCCCACTGGAATCTTGTCCCTGTTGAGACCATCCAGGACCATGTGCACATGGCCTGCTGTGTCCTGGTGTTGACTGCACAGCACCAGCCGCACTGCTGCTGTTACTGACACTATGGGAGCAGGCATGTGCAGTAGCATGTGCACTTAGACCTTCAACAGGTGATGTAGCTGACCTACGTCTATGTGCCTGATGCCTCACTCCCACCAGATGTTCCAGCACAGACATTCCACGCTCAAGGATTGACATGCCATGGTAAAGGACTCCCACCATGTCACCCAATCGTCTATCCAAAACATCTACAAGATGATGGCGAGCATTTGCAATTGCCTGGATGTTTTCAGTTAATGAATGGACAGCAGCCCTCTGAAGCCTCAGACCTTCTCTGTTGTGCCATTCAGTACGTGCTTGTGCCTCCATTACAGCCCAAAACATGCGTCTGGTGACTCCGGCTGATGTGCTTTATTTCACAGGGGCATGTTGGCCAGTGGTCCTACTACGAGCAGCACTGGACGCATGCCTGTGTGGGGCATCACCAGTCAGTTGACTGGGGATCATGGTGTGCAGGCACACCTTCCATAGTCTCCATACTTCACTGTTTCATGCTACCACCTGCCAACTGCCCTTCCTCTATGGCCAGTGGTGATGGGGTATGTGTAGGCAGGGGAACTGTGCATGAGGATGAGGGGGATATAGGTGGAATGGTAACCAATGGCACAGATTTAGCCCCTGACAATCCTGCCTGTGCCTCAATCATATTTTCATCATCACTGCTAGAGTCTGTGGGGACACTAACATACTAACATCAGGTGGACTACAGGAGGGCAACGCACGTACATCAACACCTGTGAGGGGAAGACAAGAACTGTACATTACAAGTTATACCACACAGACACACACAGATGCACACAGACACATGCTATGGCACCCAGCGGCATGTAACATGCAGGTGATATGGCAGATGGCATTCAGCTTAGACAGTTATAGTAGTAGTTATCATACATCCCTGAGTTGCACACAACAGCATGCATGTGTTATAGCAGATGGCATGAACCTTACACAATTATAGTGGTGGTTAGCATACATACCTGTATTGCACCACTTGTGTTAGTAGCTTATGCCCCATACCTGCAACACAATGCATGCACTTTGCACCATTGCACCACACTGCCATGGTGTGTGCAACATACATCACATGTAAACAGACCATTGATGACCTTTGTACATTTGCCACTGATGTTTTGTGTTGGCCACCACCCCTATGTGTGAGGACATAAGCAGAAGGGTATGTCGGCTGAATACTATGTTTGCCTGAGCCATAGCTTGCATATCTCCTCCAAATCAGTGCATGTCTGTTCAACATTATTCCACCTACCCCTGAGCTGAGTCTGCAGACATTGTGCATGTGGCTGTGCACACTTTTGACATGGCTGTCCCTACTTTGCAATGGTGCCGCAGACCAGCACAGGTTTACAGTACACCAGCCAGATGTGTGGAGTATGACCTTGCCAATTACATGTAGTATGACATGTCTTCTGCTGACGTGTTGAATGACATGCATACTTGTGTAACACAATGGTGTCCTTTCCATTCTACAGTACGGTAATGGTGTCTCAATGCAGAGATGTGTTATACTAACATGGGCCTTCAGCTGACGCAATGCTGTCTGCCCACCCTACAAATATGCAGTGACATACTGCACATTGAGCTGATGTGCATAGCCATTGCAGGGCATCATGTGGCTTCACTATTGCTATACAGTGTGAGTTACTGACACAGTTCATAGTCATGACTGTGTTCACATACAATACATATCTAATGTGGAATGTGACCCATGTCACTGAGGTGTATACAAACTAAACCCTAATGTGGAATGTGTGACACAGGTCACAGAAGGGTATATGAATGACACCCCTGCACAGCTGTAACCATATTACTGATGCCTGGCAACTATGCCCACACATGGCTAACTTAGCAGTTCTCTATGTCCCACATGCCATCTGTGTACCTCACACACATGAAGAGCAGGCATGACAGTGATGTTTGACACCAGCAAGGTGAATGTACTGTATCTGTGGCCTGATGTGGTTGTATGTGTATGTTGTGCAACACATATATGTATTTGGATACTGTATAGGTGAATGCTTTCATGTTGTGACACACTCAAGATGTTCAAGACATGTATAGTGGTGGTTTCATGTTATGCCTACACAAGCTGTGCAAAGGCCTGTATGATGTTTAGTGTTTCACATCTGCAATATCACCATTACACAAAGGCTATAGTTGTATTGTGTTGGGCCAATGTACAACAGGGTGTACACACATGTACATCACTTCTACTGTGTGTTGCTTCATGTCTCTAGCCATTCTCCATGGCCACATGTACACATGTTCTGTCCAATGGTTTTGATGGCCATTTATTTCACATGTCAGTGTTATCCCATATGACATACACCCATAGATGTCATATGCTCCACTGAGGACAGGGTTATGCAGACAAAGGGTGGTATGTATGGGATGTGAGACATCATGTTTTGCATGATAGTTGAGCAGTGTTGCAGTCATCCCACTACATGTCATGGACATGTCAGATAGCACATGACATTGTGTGACATTCATAGCAAGGGTATAATCCACAAGGGTGTATCCTGTGGGCCAGTCATACTCCAGCTCCAACACATTTAGAGTGTGTGCACACATATGCTCTCTGTACAGTACTGTTTGTATTCCCAACATGTGTAATGCTGATATGTAGTACCTGTCCCTACAGTGAAACAAACCTCCACCATTGTATTCACAGTTGTCCACACATCTGGCAATGGCAGTTTGGAAGGTTTAGTGTAGGTGTTTCATATAGTCTTCAATTGTTTCACACAGGTAACCACTGTGATGCATTTTGGGTATGACCAGTGTCTATTAACAGGACCACCATACATTATGTGTATGTGTGTTATGGCAGATAGCATGCAATTAATATGATCTGTGCATTATCAAGCCTGGTAAATAATAACAATCTCACCTGACACAGGCTGCAGTCACTGCAAAATGCAAGAGGTACCTAAACAGGAGTGTCACAGCAGTAAGATCATTATCCACACCTGTGTGATAGCTACAGGGTGCACTGTCCATGTTAGCACATAAGCCAGTACAATACACTATACTATGGAGTATGCACATCTGTGCATACTTAGAGTAGCAGCCTATAGTATGTGGCATGTGTGCATACATGCCTTGCATATGATGTTACATTACATACTGTACAGTAACACATGTAACTACGTGAAAGATAGTTGTGTTATATGTGCAATACTGACTTACCAGGCAACTCCAGGCTCGGTGGTTGAGAGACACCCACCTCCACAATACCAGCTAAAGCTTGTGGATGGAGGTCTGCAGGTGTCCCCAGGTTGGCCAGTAGCTCCTCAGTACATGTGAGTGGGGGCTGGGTGAGTGGCCCCCCCACCTGTTGCACCTTGTTCCCTGGAGATTGCATTTGCACGCTGTTTCACCCATCTTATGAGGTCAGTGCAGTGTCAGCACACCTGCTGATAGGTGCGATTGTGACCACCAACATCATTTACCCTCCTGTGGAGTTCCTCCCACAGGGTATCCCGCTGCTGTGCATCCTGTGGCACATGGCTGAAGAGTGTTGAATGGTTATTGAGGAGGTATGGCATGAGGAGTTCATCCTCCAAGCAGGTGTATGCTGGCAGCCTGCTACTTGGCATACCTGGAAGACATAATGATGGAGATAGGTCACAGTAACTCACAGAGAAGTACAGATGTACAGCTAAACATACATGTCTATCACTTTTTTTAAGATTGCAAATAAGTCTTTGCAATCTACATGACACTAATACCACTGACATGTTTAAGTCACAAACATTTGACACTTACTGGTGATGTGATGTTATCACCATATATGTGTGTCATGTGATGACATTGCTCATACTCCATGTGGATGTTGTCTTGATGTTGCCATGTCTGTTTGCCTGTACTGGTGTCTTTACCTATCAGCACATGCCTGGATGTGTTCACATTAATGCAATCGACATTAATGCTGTGTATATGTCACACATATAGTCATATATAGCCTTTAAGGACGTGACCTGTGACCCTGCAGACTTGCTCACAGAATGTTTTACATGTATGTGTTTTGCCATATACATCTACATGGTACTGTACAGCTGTGTAGCATCCACCCATGTATTGCCTGTGTTGCACATGTGAAACACATGGGACAATAGCTAGCCTGATGGTATTTTCAGGGTTGGATATCAACTATAGCATGTATGATCATAGTGAGCTAGTAGGCTATATGCCCTCGGCCATTTATGAGCCTAGGCAGACAGGTTACCTAGCTGTAGGCAACAGACAGGTAAGTTTCAGTAGCCAGTTCAAGCAGTGCCACAGAACTGGTCCACAGAGTTACTGATATGTTTGGCATGCGGTCATCACACCATGTCACAGAGAGGGGCGATGTGCAGCTTCACTGGACAGGGATGCATAGTATGGCAAGAGTATGTTAAGTGTATGAGACAGAGATCTGTCAGGCATGTTGTGATCCTTGTACTAGAAAGGTGGATGTCCATGATGCATATGTTTATTTGGGATCAGGATGTGTTAAGTGTAGCATGTCCAACATCTCTGGGTTGGACATGGCTTTATTCAGGGTAGGCTGCATGCTACATAGTGAAGCTAGGGATTGGGAAGGGCAGTGTAGGCCATCTACACATGGGCAATACCCCTTAAAGGAAATATGTGCTCTATTATGGGTCACATGAGTGTTGAGTATGGCTGAACAATTATCTCTATATTCATGGATGGCACCCTGTCATGATTAGGGGTGCCACATGTGACTACTTGACTGGTGTGATGAAGTAACTATCAAAGGAAAGACTACTGTCCAGCTGCATCCCATACACACACAGTTGCCATTACGTTGACCATTGCCTAGGTGGTAGTTCATGGGTACAGGGTTTTTAACATAGGGGATAACAATGCAATACTTAATTGTCAGATTGTGGCCATACGTCACACACCACATATCTGACACTCAAAGGCCCTTCTGTATGTTGAACGCAGCACACATTGAGTCAACTATTGCTCCTAGTTCATAATAATTTGCAAACATCAATAGGCAGATGCCTTCTGTGTTAGTCTGTGTGATATAGATAACAAAGAGGGGGAGTACGAGGAATGAACCCTGTATTACTGTGGCTGACACTGGTTTGATGTGCGTGTATTAGTCAGACACCTTCTGTAGTGTTGGTTCTGCCAGCAGTCCATTTGCCAACCACTCCTGTGACATAGGAATATACAGCTAGTTTACTGAGTGTAGCTGGAACACAGTATGGGTGATGGTGTCCCAAGACCTGGAAGGCCATGATATGCAGTGTGAATCAACCCTACTGTCATCTACATCTGTACTGAGTACATCAAATACATTGATCACGGTTCATGGCCTTACAGACCAGACTCAGTAGGGTTGTAGTGTACTATTTCCCATTATCAATGGTGTCTCCCCCTTTGTGGGGTTTGATAACTGTTGCTGTGCACCATTCAATGTGTACACAGCCTGACATGGAGCTATGATTGAACATTATGTGTATGTGGAGAGCTGATTGTTCTTACATTTGTGCAGAGTACACCCTGGGATGTTGGCAGGTCCTGTGAAAGTTGTATGTATGGCTTTAGAGAGTGCAGCTTTTACCTGCATAAGTGTTATTATAGGGGCTCTGTAGTGTACATGGATATATAACTATGTGTACCTGTTGGGCGGGAGGTGGGAGTGGTTTAGATTCTCCATGACCTTATCTGGATGAACAGCTGTTATTTCTGTAGGTGCAGTACTTCCCATACCATAGTGCTGTGCAGCACGGCAGGTCTTGTCATTGCCATTACGATTAATGACACAGCTATGAAATGCTCTGTGGTTGGCCTCATAATATGTGGCTGATTAGATTCACAGTAGCTTTGTGTGGTTTTATATGGTGTATCTGCATCTTACTGCAGCTGACTGGGGATCACCTACACTCATGTGTGTTCACTCTTGCAACAGTTACTACCTTCTGTGGTACAGTTTAAAGCATGATACCACCAGTTTGCCTTCTTGTTTGTGTTTGGTTGAATCTTGGTTCTGTTTCAATGGCACAATCACTGCACGTATGTGACTTCTTAAGGTTCATTTGTATAGGATTCAGCATTTGAACATGCATTGTCCATCTGCATGGGTGCCATGACAGTCACCACTTTGCTCTTAGGAAGCATAACATTGGCATTGGAGACTGACTATGTGTAGCATACTGTTAGCCCTGTTTGTGTGACTACTGTGATCCAGGTCATTTGGGTTGATGGAATCCGACATGCATTGAGTGCAGGTGTTGGTACATGAGGAGTCTTTCCAGTTCATAATGGAATAGTTGAGTGTAGCCATTATTATGATTTTCTGTCTCAAACCAAATCTTCCCCATTACAGCACATTATGACAGTTGGGAAATCCATGGCATAGTGGGTGATCTGTTGCAAGGTGCAATGTGAATTCCACTTTGGCACAAAGGTAGTTGCTCAGCATAATGCATCTGAAGTTATGCAAGTGCACCTAGAGTGGGGAAGTACATATCCTTCAGGAATATGGACACACCTGCTGCCCGTGTGTTCCAATAAAGGATAATGGGCAAGAGGTGAGGTATGTGTTATAACATGGTCATGCAGGTGTGCTCTCTGGAGCATTGAACCATGTCTCAGCCACTGCACAGATATGTTCTCCATGTTAGGGATTGACATATGTGTGTCCATATAGTGTTTCTGACATGTATCATTGTGTAGTGAAACCCACAGTTTATTGCTTGGCTGTCCCTGTAACAGCAGTGGACCCTCACTTGAACTGTGCATGATGAAGGCACTATAGGGGAAGCATGAGCCCTAGGCAGTATCCAGATTTTCCCAGAGGTAACAGGTGTAGGCCCTGTCTGGCAAAGCATCATGGTCTGTCAACCATGTTATCCCAGGCAGACAGACACTGGATACCCTTTGACTTGCATCACTACATTAGACAACTGTGGAATACAATTCTTTTGTCCCTGTACTGCAGTATCATTTTGGTCAATGGCAGAATGCTACCCAGGCCTTGGGACATACCTGCATGGGCTACAAGACCTTACAGTTCCTACATGTGTTTCCATGCAGTCCAGGCTACTGCACCACAGGTCCTGCACAACAACATGAAATATGCCAGAGCCATGTGTATAGTTCAAAAGGTGGTCTGAGTGTATGAGTATGTGGCTAATCATGCAGACAGGCAGCTGACAGTATGTATGCCCACATATAGGTTGGTGTGTAACAGTGCTAGAGTTTGCATTCACAAATAAGTACTGTTGGGCATGTTTCCGGCCATGTGTTCTGAGGTGCGGCACAATTATGCAAACTATGACATATAGTTTGTGTATTTCGTTGTCTATCTCTTCCAGCTTGGGAGGTCACTTGTTTGGCCAGATACTTAGAAGCATCTGTGAATGTGTGTGATTTCTGGTAGTGTGTGTGGGTGTCCTTATTGTGTTCTGGTTAGGGTATGTGTTGGTTGCGATGATGAGATGCATGTGTTAACCTACACCTCATGACTGTCCAGTCTAGTCATGGTTGTAGACTGGACTGCCTTCCAGCTTACCCCTGTAGCTGCATCCCAAACAATGTGTGGGGTATGGTGTTGGGTTTGGCAGTGTAAATGGCATAGAGATTACATTCCTCCAGGATGGCCACATACACAAAGCTGACATTAGTAAACACCAGTAGCTTACTAGTGGACATGCCTGTATGAGCATTCAGTACTACAAGTTCCAAGTACTGTATTTAGTTTACTTATTGCTTATGAAGATGTTTTAGACAGTGATGCTCACATGTAAATATTTGTGTTATGGACGTGACAACACTGGCTATTACGGAAACATTGTAGCTACCTTTAGCAGCAATCCTCCTCTGAGGAGCACATCACATCCTGTTAGTTGATTACAGATGATGCTAGTGTCTACAGGTCTGTTTCCTTCTCTGGGTATATACTCACATATCCACCAGGACCATGAGCTCTGTTGGGCACAGACACCCACTCTCCAAACAGAGTCATGTATCAATAGACTCTGATGCCACTATCAACATGATCACGATATAATCAAATAGTGTAAGCCATCACCTATGAAGCGGCTATTACACATGGGCAGCAGTCTCCAACATATTACACTCCTACTGCAGATGTTACACTGTAGTTAAAGATGATATGCAACCTGTTTCATTACCAGTACTGTACACTACCTTACATACAGTATGTGCAAGCGGCTGTTAGGTTGGCAATGAAAGGCTGGGCTACACAAACCTGATAGTTCAACCAGTGTGTCTCTACTCTCAATATCCACTCTATGTAGGTGCGCACACAGCCATTTGGCCCAGCCCTGTAACAAGGGCCACTACACATTTGCATAACATGTACACATGCACAGCTGTTATTGCTCGCAAATGATACTAGAGAGGTCCAGCCCTGTAAAAAGGGTCACTATACATTTGCATAACATGTACACATGCACAACTGTTATTGCTTGCACCCGGCACTAGAGAGGTGGATACTACATGTGTTATGTGCATGGATAGTTACCTAGCTCTTCCAATTATCTTTGCTATCATGTTGCTAAACTGTCAGATGAGTACAAGTGATATGTATCCTGTTATTGAGTATTGTAATTGCCAACAGACATAACTACTGTTTGCATAACATAACAGGAATGCTATGTAGAACGGAATACAGATCTGCCTAAAATACTGTACATTACACAGTTATTGGCACAATATCCCACAATGCAAACCATATTTGCACAGTAAGCCCACCTTCGACATGTTCATCTTCCTTATACACCCATACATATGTCGACTGTTACAATATATCGACATATACTATCCCTTGTTATAGCACATACTTGTTGGACTAATCCTGACACTGACAGTGGCTGAAAGTGAATTGGTGAGTTCCAAGCCCGTATCACCCCTTATGGTGTATGAAGAGTTTGCCTTGTGATCTACAGCAGTACACATATAGAATACTACAAGCATTACTACTGCTCAACAATACATCACTACAAGATAGCTATTTCCACTATATGCATTGATTACACTGTAACTCTTACAAAACAGGTACTACATACACAGACATACTACATGTTATACATACCTTCTTAGTAATTGGAGGTGTTATTGACTAGTATAATACTCATTTTTGG